>NC_133620.1:232302235-232627547 GCF_048593235.1 Sminthopsis crassicaudata | reverse complement strand
GGTAGTGATTGGAAGAAAAAGCATTTGTATTCTTATGAGATATTTGGTGAGGTATGTCTACTAAGATGTTAGTGATGTAGGATTGTGAGCTCCTTGAGGGCAGAAATTGTCTTCTGCCTTTCTTTGTATCTTCAGTACTTAGTACAATGACTGGAATATAGAAATCACTTAATAAATATTTATTACTTGACTGGAACTTAGAGACAGAAACAACTGAAAAACATTGAAGAAAGACACTAATGAAGTAGTTAAGAATTTATATTGTGAGAATGTAAGGATATATCTTAGCATCACATATTTAGAGCTTGTATAAACCTTAGAGGTCAAGATCAATTTATTACTCTTTCTTTTTACTGAAGAGAAAACTGAGTTCTAGAGAGGTTAACTGACTTTCCCAAGTTTGCAAAACCAGTAATTATGTGAACCCAGCCCTTCTGCCTCCCCAGAGACCTGATCTGCCCACTACACCATGATATAGAACAATTTAGGTATCTTTAAGAGAAGGTTCTTGAGTCTTTAGCCCCAGAGTGACCTTGTTTCCTTTAAATACCATTTCTTTTTCTTTTAATCAGAAACACAATTTCTTAGTGGCCTTGAGGAGTCATAGTACAACTCACCCTAATTTGGTTTTCATCACCTAATTTTACTACTGTATTATCACACACTTGGAGTTACTCAGTATATGAATCAGAGGTGTTTGCACAATCTCCATTTTGCCAAATGCAAAGCAACCCCTTAATCATAAGTCAAATACACCTGCTTGACCAAAAAAAAATGTATTCTTCTTAAATGGTGTGTCGGCATCTTGGCTGAACAATCTTGGGGAAAATTTAGGAAGAAAAAATGCTATTTTGAAGTGATGAATTTACTGAACACCAGGAAAGAACAGTTCAAGAATATAGCCACAATGGAAACAAATGAATTTAACTGAGTCTTAACTGTAGGATAATATAGAAGAATTTAATATGTATAACTCAGCTGAGTGAGGATTTGGGAAGGAAATCATAATTACTTAAAGGAATTTGAAGGATGTAAATTACTAAGAAATAATACAAAAGTTGGCCCAAGAGAAAAATAAAAAGCACTTATAAAAAGATGTTGCAGTAGAATGAAGATGCTTGGCTATGCTTTGCCTCCAACTTCAAGCCTGTGGGGATAAGGTTACTTCTGAGGATCTTTACAACTGTAAAGTCATGATCTTATGATGCTGTCTGATTCATAATGATGCATTCTGGAGATATCATATCATTGTTTTAAACACAGCAGGAAGTGAAAATTATAGCACCTTTAACCCACATTTGAGAGTGGCTTGCTTTGTAATCCTGGTAGAGAGATATGTACTTATTAACAATCCTGTCTAGTGTCCTGGTATAGAAATGATAAAAATGAAAAGAATTAAGGAAAATTTTAAATAAAAATACAGTTTTGAATATTTTGAAATATTTTATTTTATATTACTTTAGAAACCAAAAAAAATCATAAAGTGCCATTTTACATAATAGAATGGTTAACTGACAGTCATTTATGAATCAGCTGAGAATTGAGATAAAAAACTGCTTAGGGTAATAGTCCAGCTAAACACAAATTAGAAGAAATAATGAAGCTTATAGCAACCTGTCCTATTTTTAAAATCTATTTACTGGAAAGAAGTAAAATGATGTAGTGAATAAAGAGTTAGTCTCAAAACAAAGAACACCTGGATTCGACAATACTGGGTGGTATTTTTTTTAAATGTTGTTTTACTTATTACGTTAAATATTTCCCAAATACATGTAATACTTACTTAACAATCATTTTTTTTAAAATTGTGTTTCAAATTCCTCCACTCTCTTTTGAATTTCCATTACTTCATGAGAAGGCAAGAAATATGATGTTGATTATATATATGAAGTCATGGAAGCCATTTTTCTATATTAGCCATGTTTCAAAAGAAAGCAAATATGCACACATATACCCAGCCAAGAAAAATAAAATTTATAAAAAAGTACACTCTGATTTATATTTAGAGTTCATCAGTTATCTATCTGGAGGTAGATAGCAATTTTTTATAAAAGATAATTTTGAAACTATCTTATGCTATTATCTTGATAAGAATAGCTAATTTTTCCACAGTTGAGCATCCTTATAAATCTCTTGTACAATGCTTTTCTGGTTCTGCACATTTCACTTTGCATCAGTTCATATAAGTCTTCCCAGGTTTTTCTGAAACTATTACGCTCATCATTTTTGTGCCATGATAGTATTTTATCATAATCATATACTACAATGAGTTCAGAAATTTCCCTATTGAGAGGCATCCCCTCATTTTCCAACACTTACCACAACAAAAAGAGCATAATACATATATATATATATATATATATATATATATATATATATATATATATATATATATATATATATATATATATATATCACATTTTAAAAATAGGCCCTTTTCTCTTTTCTTTGATCTCTTTGAGATATAGATCTCATAGTGGTATGGCTGAATGAAAATCTATACAGTTTTATAGCCCTTTGGTCATAGTTTCAAATTGTTTTCCAGGATTAGTTCACAACTCCACCAACAATTCATTGGTTTTCTTATTTTTCCATACCCCCTTCAACATTTGTCATTTTCCTTCTTTTACATTGTTAGCCAAGGTTAAGGTATAGGTATGAAGTGGTGTCTAAGAATTATTTTAATTAGCATTTTAAAAATCAATAGTGATTGATCAGAGAAATGAAAATTAAGACAACTCTGAGATATCACTACACACCTCTCAGATTGGCTAAGATGACAGGAAACGATAATGACAAATATTGGAGGGGATGTGGAAAAACTGGGACACTAATACATTGTTGATGGAATTGTGAATGGATTCAGACATTCTGGAGAGCAATTTGGAACTATGCTCAAAAAGTTATCACATTGTGCATACCCTTTGATCCAACAGTGATACTACTAGGCTCAAATCCCAAAGAGATCTTAAAGGAGGAAAAGGAACCTACATGTGCAAAAATGTTTGTGGCAGCCCTTTTTGTAATGGCAGGAAACTGGAAGCTGGGTGCATGTGTTGGAGAATGGCTGCATAAGTTATGGCATATAAATATTACATAATATTATTGTTCTATAAGAAACTATCAGCAGGATTATTTTAGAGAGGCCTAGAGAGAATTGCATGAATTGATGCTAAGTGAAGTGGGCAGAACCAGGAGATCATTGTACACAGCAACAAGATTATACAATAATCAATTCTGATAGACATGACTCTAACAATGAGATGATTGATTCCAATTCCAGTGATCTTGTAATGAAGAGAGCCATCTACACCTAGAGAGAGGACTATGGGTACTGAGTGCAAACCATAACATAACATTTTTCACTCTTTTTGTTGTTGTTTGTTTGGATTTTGTTTTCTTTCTCATTTTTTTTATCCTTTTTGATCTGATTTTTCTTGTGCAACAAAACAATTGTATAAATATGTATACATATGTTGGATTTAACATATTTTAATATGTTTAATATATATATTGGATGACTTGCCATCTAGGGGAGGGAATGGAGGAAAGGAGGGGAAATTTTGGAATACAAGGTTTTGCAAGGGTCAATGTTGAAAAATTATCCATGCATGTGTTTTGAAAATAAAAAGCTTTAATAAAAAATCAATAGTGATTTAGAACATTTTAGGAACATGTTAATAAATTAGATTTCTTCTTCTGGAAACTATCCTTTTGTATCTTTTCACTATTTATCAAATGGGGACTGACTTGTATTTAACTATGGTTATTTACTCCTATGTATTTTATACTTAATCTATTCTACTGATCCACCATTTTATTTCTTAACCAATAACAGAATGTTTTCAGGACTACTCTGTAATATAGTTTGTTTCATGTATTTTCCCCATTGATTTCTTTGACATTTTTGAGGGTTTTTTGTTTTGGATAAATTTTAATATTATTTTTCCTAGCTCTGTAAAATAATTCTTTAGTGGTTGAATTGTTATAACACTGCATAGTATACTGATTTATGCAGAATTGTTATTTTATTTTTTTTGGCTTAACCCACTTAAGAGCAATTAATATTTCTCAAATTGTTTAGGTAAATCTTTATTTGTATGAAAAATCTTTTGCAATTTTGTCATGTAATATTGAATTTGGATTCTATATTGTTTGTAGTTCTTTTATTTTTATTTTATTTTTTTACTGAACTAAAGACAAAAGTAAGTGAAAAACAAAATAGAAACAGAAATACAAAAAATTAAATAAAAAAACATAACATTGTCATGTGCTCAGGCGAACATCAGAAGGTTTATGAAATATAACAATAAATTCCATTTTAAGAAAGAATCTATAAAAGTAGAAAAGCTTTTATTCATGAATACCATCTTTCTCTTGTTCTTTTAGAGATTATTCTTTTGTTCTTTGCTATGCACTTTTTACTTTATCTTTTTTCCCCTTTCATTCCCCCCATCCTCCAAGCAGGCTAGTTAAGCACAGATAAATTTCTATTTATATATGTATATGCCTATGTAGATAGATATTCATATGCACTCAAATTTAAACATCTATACATCTCTATATATATACATACATACACTTATACACATATACATATGCATTTACCATTGTGTAAACATACATCTAAAATGATATTAATATGGTTAACATATAATATAAATTTCTCTCTTGAGGGAATTTTTAATTTGATTTTGTCTAAGACCAATAATTACTAGCCCTATGTTTTTCTAATAAATTCTTCTCCTGATCCTTGTTATAGTGTTTGTGTATATCTCTTCTTTCCTATCCCTGCTAACTCTTCTACTTTAATTCTGCTCCTTAGTTTGTCTTGCTATTACTTAATCGCTGCCCCCCATTAATCTCTCCCTTATCTTCTCTCGCCATCCTTTCTTTTCCTCTTCAACCCATTCACATTAATTTACACACCTTGTTCCACTGCCATAAATCTATACATCCTTCTATACCCCACTTTATCTTATTCCCTTCCCCCTTATTTCTTTATAGATTTTGGAGGATACTATAACCTTTCCTATGAGCCCTCTTCCTCCTTCTGATGCTTCTGTGTCCATTTTTCCTCTGCACCTCATTTGTATAACATAATTACTATTTTTACCTTTTTCTAGATAGTTTAGCTTTTTAGAGTGAGATCATAGTCAATTCTGCCCCAAGCTTCTTCTTGAGCTACCTGATTACTGATGTACATCTTAAACAAATGATATACATTTCCATGTAGATGATTTGTTAATCTTCTTGAAATAAATCTTTGATATTGATTCTTATGTTAAATTTTCTATTAAGTTTGAATTTAGTTGAAAGAAAATCCTGAAAATCTGCAAGTTTGTTGAATGTCCATTTTTTCATTCAATCTTATGGATAATTTTCTGGATATGATATTTTTAGCTGTAAGCCTGGTTCTTTTGATTACCAGTATATGTGATTTTAGGACCTATGGTTTTTTATTGTAACTGCTGATAAATCCTGTACAATTCTAATTGTAATTTTGAATATTTTTCCCTTGTTTCCTGCAAAATTTTCCCTTTGATCTGAAGTTTTTTGAAATTTGACAATAATATTCCTATGTGCTTTACATAAAGTATCTCTTTGAGGTGGTGATCAGTAGATTTTTTTTCTATTTTTACTTTTCCCAGATGTTCTATCACTCTAAAATTTTTTTTCTTTAATTATTTCTTGCATTATTCTTTCAAGGTTCTTTTTTTGGTCACAGCTTTCAGGTAGCACAATTATTCTTTTATTTTCTCTTCTTGATACGTGTAAGGGGCCTTTAAATGGGTGCCACAGTGCATCAGGAGATTGAGGCCCGGAAGTAATTTCTGTGGATATTAGGACTGCCCTTGGGCAGGATCCTGGCCATATTGAGATAGCTTCATAATGGGTGACTCTCTCGCTGATTGGCTGTGTGTGTGACCTCACAGGCCCTATGTAAGCCCACTGCAGGCAGCAGGCGGTCCTCTTTAACCTCGCACTCTTCACCCTGGCTCCCTAGTCTGGGTGGCCAAGCCAAGATGGGTAGCCAAAAGAGGTAAGGGTTTTGGTAGTGAACACATGGGTCTTCTGACCAGGTGTTCACTCGGGAACCAACAAGTCAGGGCATCAAGTCAGGGCATTATGTGAGTAGGTATAATAAAGGCTTTTAAGATTGCACGTGGTTGTTCTTGAGTGCGCTACCGGTTATTAAGCTATAGATTCAAGAGATTGTGGCCAGAGACCTTAGAAGGCCTCAGAGGAGGCGAGCCAGGTAGAGTTCACACTGCAAAGGACAGTGGTCAAAGGTACTCTGGTGGGTCTAGGACAGACTAGTAATTGTAACTGCCAGGAGAGCACGCTACAATACGTTCTCCAGATCTGTTGTTTTTCTTATGTTTCACATTCTGTTCTATTCTTTCATTCTATATGATTTACTTTCTTTTTCTTGGCCTCTTATAGTTTCACTGGCTTCCCCTTGCCCAATTCTAATTTTCAAAGAATTATTTTCTTCTAAGACTCTGCATATTCTTTTCTAGTTGGCTAACTTTTTTTTTCATAATATTCTTGTTTTTCTTGGATAGCTTTGATTTTTTTGTTGTTGTTTAGTTTTTTATCTTGAGCTTTCTCACTTGATTTTTAAAATCTTTTTTTGAGTTCTTCTATAAATTCTTCCTGGCCAAGTAATTATTTACTTTTATTATTTGGAGTAGAAAAGGTTTTTTTCCCTCTCATTGTCCTCCTCTGAAGATGAACCCCAGTCTTCCCTATTCTCAGAATATGATTCTATGGTTGCATTCTTTATTCTTTGTTATTTATTTATTTTTTTTTAATAAAACTATTAGTGTAGGCACCACTAGTCTTGGGGGTGGAGGTTATGGTATCTTTAGCTTCACTTTAGCTCCCCTCTCAGATCTGGAATCCCAAACCAAAAGCTCTACCCTTCTGCAAGTGCTCTCCACCAGCAGCATCCTGCCCCACTGCTTTTGCACTTACCAGATATGTTGGTTTCTTCTTATCCAGGACTGTCTCAGCAGCACAGTTGGGTCTGGTATATTCAGCAGAGATTCCCTTAGTCTTCCCAGATCCAGACCCTTGACTCCCCAAACTGACCAGAGGGGTAAAAGTTTCTTTGGTTTAGGCTGAGGCTACAAGGCATCTCCCTAGCTATTTCTGGGAAGCTAGCTTCTGGGGGATTACTGGGGTCTTTTTTTGGGTCTTCTTGGCAGGCCCAAGGTTTTGCCCCAAGTCTTCTTTGCTTTTCACCAGTCTATATTTGCCCTGAGGTTCAAATTTGTTCTGTTTGTAAGGGAAATCTGCCAAGCTTGAAATTTTCTGACCTACTCCACAATCTTCCCAGACTTCTCCCCTGTTTGTAGTTATTTTAAATGAAATTTCTCTTTCTCTCTCTTCCTTCTGGGCTTTGTTTGTAGTATATAGAAATTCTGCTAATTTATTTTATATCCTGCAACTTTGCTAATATTAATTGTTCAAGTAGTTGTTAGTTTATTTTCTAGGGTTCTGTATAAGTATACCAACATACCTTCTGCAAAATGTTTTGTTTCCTCGTTGCCTATTTTATCCTTTCTTTCCCCCCCCCCCCCACTGAGGCTGGGATTAAGTGACTTGTCCAGGGTCACACAGCTAGGAAATATTAAGTCTCTGAGATCAAATTTGAACTCGGGTCCTCCTGAATTCAGGGCTGGTGCTCTATCCACTGCGCCACCTAGCTGCCTCCCTATTTTATCCTTTAACTTCTTTTTCTTTCCTTTTTGCTACAGATACCATTTGTAGTACCATATTGAATAATAGAGGTAATACCAGGCATCCTTATTTACAAGTTTTCTTGGGAAGGCTTCATATTTGTTGCCATTAGAGATAATGTTGGCTTTTAGTTTTAGATAGATATCATTTTGTACTTCATGTTTGAAGAAGATCAATGATACCCTGGAATTATGTCTTGATTTGTGTATGAATTGAATTTAAGTGAGGTAGAGTTGCACAAAGTTGTCAACCTCATTCCCAATAATCAAAGTGTAGTGGCAAAACAAAAGTCAAGATAACTGGCAATGAGCCTGGATGTGGTGGATGACTTTGGTGGCTGAAATAGATGCTGTAGAGACCTTAGAGCTAGAGCTATTTACTACTTCCCATTTTATGAAAGACTCCATTTATTCTTGTGCCTTTTAATGTTTTTAATAAGAATAGGTGCTTTATTTTCTCAAAAGCTTTTTCTACTTTTCTATTGATTCAGTCATAATTTTTATTGTTTTTGTAATTGATAATTTATGCTTTTAGTTTTTCTAATACTGTGAACCCTGCATTTGAAGTAAAAATCCCAATTGGTCACAGTATATGCTCTTTGTGATATATTGCTATACCCTCCTTGCTGGTATTTTATTTTAAATTTTTTTGCTTTGATATTAAAGAAATTGATCTACAAAGAAGAACTAGAGATCATTGATCACAAAATAGAAAATTTTGATTATATCAAATTGAAAAGTTTTTGTACAAACAAAACTAATGCAGACAAGATTAGAAGGGAAGCAATAAACTAGGAAACCATTTTTACAGTCAAAGATTCTGATAAAGGCCTCATTTCCAAAATATATAGAGAATTGGCTCTAATTTATAAGAAATCAAGCCATTCTCAAATTAATAAATCAAAGGATATGAACAGACAATTCTCAGACAAAGAAATTGAAGCTATTTCTAGACATATGAAAAGATGCTCCAAGTCATTATTAATCAGAAAAATGAAAATTAAGACAACTCTGAGATACCACTACACACTTGTCAGATTGGCTAGAATGACAGGGAAAGATAATGCGAAATATTGGAAGGGATGTGGGAAAACTGGGACACTGATACATTGTTGGTGGAATTGTGAACACATCCAGCCATTCTGGAGAGTGATTTGGAACTATGTTCAAAAAGTTATTAAACTGTGACCCTTTGATCTAGCAGTGTTACTACTGGGCTTATATGCCAAAGAGATCTTAAAGAAGAGAAAGGAACCTTTGTGGCAGCCCTCTTTGTAGTGGCCAGAAATTGGAAATTGAGTGGATGCCCATCAAATGGAGAATGACTGAATAAATTGTGGTATATGAATGTTATAGAATATTACTGTTCTGTAAGAAATGACCAGCAGATGATTTCAGAAAGGCCTGGAGAGACTTATATGAACTAATGTTGAGTGAAATGAGCAGGACCAAGAGATCATTATATACTTCAACAACAACACTATATGATCATCAATTCTGATAAATGTGGCCCTCTTCAACAATGAGATGAAACAAATCATCTCCAATAGAACAGTAATGAATTGAATCAGCTATACTCAGAAAAAGAACTCAGGGAAATGAATGTGAACTATTGCATGGAATTCCCAATCCCTCTATTTTTGTCCACCTGCATTTTTGATTTCCCTCACAGGTTAATTGTACACTATTTCAAAGTCCAATTCTTTTTGTGCAGCAAAATAACTGTATGGACATGTATCCATATATTGTATTTAACATATACTTTAGCATATTTAACATGTATTGGTCTACCTGCCATGTGGGGGAGGGGATGGGAGGAAGGAGAGGAAAAATTGGAACAAAAGGTTTTGCAACTGTCAATGCTGAAAAATTACCCATGCATATATGTTGTAAATAAAAAGCTATTAAAAAAAAAAACTAGGCCCGTGGCCAAAAATACCATATCCAGTAAAATTATCACAATATTTGTACGAGAAAAAAAATGAACATTCAATGAAATTGCAGATTTTTAAGACTTTCTATCAACCAAACCTGAACTTAGAAAATGTAAGCTATAAGAGTCAATATTAAGATCAATGTTAAGGAAGTCAAAAAAAAAAAAAAAAAAAGAAATTGGTCTATAATTTTCTTTGTTTTTGCTCTTCTTGTCTCATACTGGTGCAATAAGAAAAGGTAGAACTTTTACCAATTTTTTCAAATAGTTTTTGTGGCAATCGCGTTAGCACCCTGGGTACCTTAGAATCAGCTGTAGTCAAAATAAGCAAAAATCTTTATTTTTGGGCTTTAGAGGTAGAAGTGAAGAGAGTGGATGCGAGGGATCTCTGTGACCTCACCTCTTCATCTCTCTCACAGAAGTGACTCTAGCTAGTCTCCCTGCACCTCCTAGTCCCTCCCACAATTCTCTGTATACACCAAACATTTGGGCCAGCACAGGATAGTGGGAAGGGCCATTTTCCAAGCATATTCTTATAGAGTATTGTCCAATCAGTAATTAGCCTCAAGTGCTTGATGGTCCCACCTCAGTGCATTGACTCAAGAGTTTCAGTCCCTTACAAGTTTTTATATTAAATATAGGTTGCATTTAATATTTATGTTTTCTTCATTTGGTTATGAGATTTTTAATGATGGGCAATTTTTGTGAAGGTGCTATATATGGCTAAGAAAAAGTATACTCCTTTCTATTCCCATTAATTGTCCTTTAATGCTTGGGAGAATTCACTTCCAAATTACCTGGTCCTTGAGATTTTTTCTTATGGAGCTCATTTATGACTTGTCCAATTTCATTCTCAAAGGTAGAATTATTTAGATATTATATTTCCTCTGATGTTAATCTGGATAGTTTATATTTTTGAAAATATTTATCCATTTCACCTACATTGTCAGTTTTGCTGGTATATAGACATAAGAATGCCTAATAATTGCTTTGCTGTGGTATTTCACCCTTTTCATTTTTTTGATATTAGTATTTGGTTTTCCTTTTAAAAATAAAATTAACCAATGGTTTATCTGTTTTATTGTTTCTTTTCCCACAAAACCAGGTCCTAATTTTGTTTATTAGGTTAGTGTGATTTTTTCTTTCAGTTTTGTTAATTTTATTTTTTAGGGTTTTCATTTTGGTTTTAATTGTGAATTTTTAGAATTGTAGGTGTTAGAGAAAACTTTTGAAAGTCTCTTGGAAAGCAACCAAATCAAATCAGTTGATACTTAAATAAATTAATTTAGACTATTCACTTGAAGGTCAAATACTACACCTGAATCTTAAATGTGATGGCCACATAATTAGAAGACAGGCATCATTGGAATAGCCCCTGATATTGGGAAAGATTGAAGGCCAAAGAAAAACAGAATGGTATGAGATGGATAATGTCATAGAAACAATTAACATGAACTTGAACAGACTTCAAAAGACAGTGGAGAATAGAAAGGGCCTGCCACACTATGGTCCAATAAGTAATGAAGAAATGGACATGACTCAATGACTGAACAAAAACAACTTTTTCTAGTTTATTTGCATGCCCAATTCATTGATCTGATTTTTTTCTTTTCTTTTATTGATGTGTGTTTAGAGATATACACTTTCCCTTAAATCTTTATGATGTCTCATAAAGTCATTAGTTTCCACTTTCCCTATTTTAATTTGTAAGGAATTATTTTTAGTGAGCTTTTGTAACCCCTTTTTCCATTTGGCCAATTCTTTTTTAAGAAGTTATTTTCTTCAGTACTTTTGGTGCTTCATTTACCAAACTGTTAATTTTCTTTTCATAACTTTCTCCCTTCATTCTAATATCTTCATTGAATTTTCCCACTACAATTCTTATTTGATTTTAAAAATAATTTTTTAGTTTTCCTAGGAATTTGTGATTTTGTCCAATTTATATTTTTTATTTGAGGGTTTCCTTATAGGCAGTGGGTAAAGGTATGGTTACTATATATAAACAGATGTTGGTATATTGTGTCATTGTTGTCATTCTCATTTATAAAATTATTGATTGTTTCTGTGATTTGTTCTTTAACCAACTCTTATTTTTGGTATTAGATTATTTAGTTTCTGATCAATTTTTAATCTATGCTCCCATGGTTATTAAATGTAAATTTTATTGCATTATGGTCTTAAAAGATTGCATTTAATATTTGTGCTTTTCTTCATTTGTCTTTGAAACTTTTATTTTTTCTGTCTGAAGGTTTTGTTTTTTTTTTAAATTCAATATCTGTATTTTTTCAATTATATAGTTTTAACATTAATTTTTGTAAGATTTTTCATTTTTTCTCCCGGCCTTCCTTACCTCCACTCTCTTAAGACAGCAAAGCAATATGCTATAGGTTATACACATACAATCATTTTAAACATATTTACATATTAATCATTTTGTGAAGGAAAAATCAGAACTAAAGGAAAAAATTATAAGAAAGGAAAAGCAAACAAAAAAAAGCAAAAACAGAATACTTTGATCCACTTTTAGTCTCATGATGCATATAGTATTTTCTATCCCAAGTTTTTTGGAATTGTTTTGGATTATCAATGTATTGCTAAGAAAAGCTAAATCTATCATAGCTGATTATCACATAATCTTGCTGTTACTATGTCCTCCTGGTTCTGCTCACTTCACTTAGCATTCATATAAGTCAAGGCTTTTTTTGAAATCATCCTGCTCATCATTTTTTAAATAAAATAATAATATTCCATTATCTTAATATATCATAATTTATTCAACCATTCCCCCTTATCTACCCCCCTCCCTTTACCTTTCACTCTAAAATCTCTTCCTTGTAATGCCTCTTTATAATCTTACACATTTTTTCTCTCCCTTTACCATACTCATAAGGTAATCCTTTTTCTCACTTTTTTGCTTTTTGTTCCATCACCCCAACAAATTTGACTCACTCCCATACTTCCTGTTTCTTTAGAATCCTTCTAACTGACCTAATAATGATAAAGTTCTTCTAAGTTATATGCATTGTCTTCTTCAATGTAAACATAAATAGTTTAGATTTACTGAATCTCTTATGATTTCTTTTTCATATTTATCTTTTTAATGCTACTCTTGGACATATATTTGAAAGTAATATTTCCTATTCAGGTCTATCTTTTCTTCAGCACACTTGAAAGTCGTCTATTTCATTAAAGATTTTTTTTCCCTTTGAAAGGGTAGGTTCTTCATGATTGTAATCCTAGTTCTTTTGCCTTTCAGAATATTATATTCCAAGACCCCCCATTCCTTTTGTGTAATAGCTGTAAAACTTTTTGATCCTGACTGTGGCCATGATATTTGAATATTTTATTTCTGACTGCTTGTAGTATTTTCTCTCTGGCATGATAGTTTTTGAATTTAGCTTTAATATTCCTGAGTGTTTCCATTTTGTTATTTCTTTCATATAGTAATCTGTGGATTCTTTGAATTTCTACTTTACCCTCTAGTTCTAAGGTATCAGGATTTTTTCCATTATAATTTCATGAAATATGATATCTAAGCTTTTTTATACTGCCTTTGAGAAGTCCAATAATTTTAAATTATGATTTCTTAATCTACTTTCTATGTCAGTTGTTTTTCCAAATAGATATTTTACATTTTCTTCTATTTTTTTCACTTATTTTGACTTTTTAAAAAAAGTGTTTCTTAATGTCTCATAAAGTCATTATTTTCCACTTTTTAAATTCTAATTTAAAAGGAATTATTTTTTAGTGAGCTTTTTGTACCCCCTTTCTCCATTTGGCCTAATCTTCCTTTTAAGAAGTTATTTTCTTCACTATTTTTGGTGCCGCATTTACCAAACTATTAATTTTATTTTCATAATTTTCTTCCTTCACTTTAATATTTTAACTGAATTTTTCCTCTACCATTCTTATTTGATTTTAAAAATCATTTTTATCTTTCTAAGGAATTCTTTTGTATGATTTTGTCTAATTTATGGTTTTGTTTTGTTTTGTTTTGTTTTTGAGGCTTTGTTTGTAAGCTATTTTGACTTTATTGTCTTCTTCTAAGTTTGTGGCTGAATCTTTCCTGTCACTCATGGTAGATTTTTATAGTCAGATTCTTTTGTTGTTGTTGTTTGCTCATTTTCCAACCTATTTTTTGGCTTTTCACTTTATGTCAGAGTTGAGCTTTGTTCCCAGTGTGGCAAGAGAATGGGCATTGTCCCATTGTTCAGAGTATTTTTAACACTGCTATTTTCAGTGCTAGTTCTGGGACTTTGAAAGTTTTCATTGCTTCCAAGATGCTGTGAGATGGGTAAAGGTGTGGTTACTATTCTCCTGATCTGTGCTATAGTCCTTACTCAAGAAGGGCAATTGATTCAATGAGATTGCAACCATTACCATTACCTATGCTCCCTGCTCCCTTAGGATCAGAAGTGATACAAATTCTCCAGTAACAACAATGCTGTAATGATGATCAGTTGTGAAAGACTACCCTGATCAAATTAATGATCTAAGGTAATTCCAAAGGACTCCTGATTAAAAATGTTATCCATTTCCTGAGAGAGAACTAATGAACTGTGTGCAAATTGAAGTATATTTTTTCACTTTCTTTACATTTTTTACTTTTTTATTGTTTTCTTTTTTGCAACATAAATGGCATAAAATATGTTTTGCATGTTTTCATATCATATTGCTTACCTTTTCAGTGAGTGAAGTGTAGGGGCAGGAGTGAGAGAGAATTTAGAATGCAAAACTTTTTAAAATCAATGCAAAAGAGTACAATTTTCAAATCTTTTCTTTTGTTCATAAGCTTCCCAAGACACCATTCCCTGCTCCTTTGTTGAAGATGTGGCTTCCAATTTCCCTGAAATACCAACAGGCATTCATTCTGAGACCATTCTTTTCCCCTAATGTGTATCTCAAAAACTGTTGTCATTCTCTCCTCTTCTTTTCTTCTTTGATTTATTCTCTGATGAAAAGGTTCTTAACTCATCAATGTTAATTTCTCCAATTGTTCTTTCAATTTAAAATTTTTTCCCCTGTCATTCATCTCTTTGACTAGTTTCTTCTTATAGTCATTTTTTTTTTACTGGATGTTTCCTTGCTACTTACAAATATGCCCATATAGCCATCATCCTTAAAAAGACAAACTAACAAAAAATTCTTTCACTTGACTCTATTATCCCCTCAAGCTATTGTCCTAAATTGTCTTCACTTTCGCAGTCAAACTTTTTGTTTTCCTCTTTGTAGTTAATCCTAATGTGTTTACTTGCTCACAAATTGGATTTGAGTGAGGCAGAGACAGAGAAAGAGCTTTTCTCTCTTCCATAGTCATCAGAGTCCAGTAGCAAGACAAAAGCCAAGATGGCTGACAATGGTCCAGAATGCAGTGAGTCTTCTTGGACTTTCTAAATAAAAGCCTTTTTCAGGTCTCAATTTATCTAAGGCCATGCCCATCCAATGACTAGGACTAGCTAAGAATTGAGAGAAAAAATGCCCCAATTTACTATTCCAAAGATATTGATCTGGAGGAGAAAACCCTCAGAATTTTGGGGCAGAATAATGATTATTATTTACACTCATTCCAAGGCTTCAGAATCTAAACAAGGAGCCACAAAGACTTAGACTATCCTGTCTACTCATATTAACATGATATATTAAAACAAAGTTATTTCTCTACTACTATTTTGTAACAAAATATTCATCAGTAACTGTAGCAATCTCTTAAATCCTTGGACAATTAATACAAATGCCTTCTTTTACTCTAAAACTGTTAGACCCTCATTGCTTGTGTCCACTTCCCCTCCTCTTGCAGCCTGTCTTACAAATTCATCATTTAATTGAAATAGCTCCTTCAATACCTTCTAAGTTCTCATTTTTTCTTGATATCTCTGTATCACATAACACTGTTGGCCAGCACTTCCCTCAACTATATATTTGTTTCTCCTAGAGTATTCCTGGCACTGTATTCTGCTTGTTCTCCTATAAATCTGCTCATTAGTTTTCTTTATTGGACCATCATTCATCCACTATGTGCAGGTATGCCATTTTTTCTGTCCTTTGTCCTTTCTCTCTATACTCACTATGATCTTGTCATCTCCTATGGACTTAAGTGTCATCTCTATGCAAATGATTCCAATACCTATATATCAGGACTAGTCTCCTGACTTCCAATCCAGTATCACCAATTATATATTAGAAATTTCCAAATAAATATGTTACAGGTATCTCAACAGAGAGCACTCAACATCTTCAAGACTGAATTTCTTATCTTCCCCCACCAAATCCTATCTTCTTAATTTCCCTATTTATTTCCACATTCATAAGCTTAGAGTACATCTGAAGTCATCCTTTTCCCACATACTACTTATTCAAGAAATTGAAAAGTCTTGCCATTTTTATATTCACAATATAACTTTCTTTTGACGTCTTTTCTTCACTTCTTCACTACTTTAATTGAGAGTCTCATCACTTTTCAAGTCTTGCTCTTCTCCAATCCATCCTCCATAGAACTACCAAATTGATATATCTAAAGTATGACTGACTGTAATTCCACTGTTATGGCTGCTAGGTGGTACACTGGTTAGAAAGTTAAGAGTTAGGGCTTAGAGTTAGGAAGAAAATATTCAATTCCAGCCACATACACTTATAAGGTATATAATCTTGGGCAAATCTGGGGATAATAATAACTATCTTCCTCCTAGGGTTAGGTAATATAAAGAGGTAATATTTATAACTGAGATAACAGTTACTTAAAGTAAAAGTATTTAAAAGAAGGAATAAAAGAAGTGGTTGATACATAAACTTAAAAATGCTAATTTTCCCCCTACACACACAGCGCGCGCGCACACACACGCTCCAGTTAAAAAACTTCTTTGTATCCCTTTGCCTGTAAGCTACCAACTCCTGTTTAGTATTTAAAGCTGTCTCAAGTCCAGCATTCTAGACTTATTTCCCATTACTTCCATTTGTACATTCCAGTAAAATTGGCCTACTTAATAGTTTCCAAAACTACCATTTCATCATCTAGCTCTGTACTTTTGCATAAGTTGTCCTCCATATTTGAAATAAATTGTCTCCTTACTTCTTCTCAGATTCTTTCTAGGCTTAACTCAAGTACTTCCCACTATAGTAAACCTTTCTTGCTAGTGATATCACTACCTACCAAATAACTTTATTCACAAATAATTTTAGAGTTGGGACATCAGAGCCCATCCCTTACAAACAGAATTCACTTCCCCACCCTCCATGAGTCTTCTCTTCTCCAAGCTGAATATGCCTAATTCCTTCAACTGATTCTCTCTAAGAAGATTTCAAAGACTTCACTTTGATGCCTTCCTCTGAAGATGTTTCAACTTTATTAACACCCTTTGTAAATTTTGGCAGCCAAAATTTATGACAATTCTCTTGATACAGTATATCTAGTATTTACATATCTATATTTTCCCCCACAATAGACTATAAGGTCCTTGGGGTCAGAGTTTAGTTTCATTTTTATCTTTGTAAAATCCTAGGACCTAGCAAAATGTATGGCACACAACACAATCTTTATATATATTTGTAGAACAACTGTAAAACATTTATATAATATTTACTGTGTATTAGGCAATGTGTTAAGCACTTTAAGTACTTTACAATTATTATTTCCTTCAGTGCTTACAACAATCCTGGAAGGTAGAAGCTATTATTATTATTGCAGCTTTAAAGAAGGGAAAATTGAAGGAGACATCAGTTAAGGGACTTGCAAAGCCAGGAAGTGTATGAAGTCCAAATTTGAAGTCAGTTTCCTGATGACAAGTCTGGCTCTCTAACTGCTAAGCCTAGGTTTGGGGCCACCTAGATGCCCAAAACAATGTGAGAAAGCATGTGGTCAAGTAGGCTCAAAATGTGCTAGAAGGTTGAAAGTCTTCAGAAGTAGTTTCCTCTGAAGCAAAGAACCTCATCTTAGTGCACTGGTTATTACTCCTCTACCTTTAACTCTCCACTTAAGAACTGACACAACTTAGTCACTCCTATGTTCTTAGGTGAGCTTTTTCTATTAGCATCTCATCCCATAAAGATTCAGGGCATATTGGTCACCAAAGAAATTAATTCATCAGCATTTTTGATGGCTTGGATAGCTAAATGCCTTTAAAGAGAGCACTTACCACATACACAAAAAAATTTCAGATATACAATGCATGCTTTTCAGAGGTGAAGAGAGGACATCCCTTAGGTTTGTAAGGCTTACTTTCTAGTCAGGGATGATAGAGATGAAAAGGAGGAGGCAGAGAGGAGTAAGATTATGCATGCATATAATACTACATGTGTATCTACATATATAGTGTGCTTATGCATATATACATGTGTGTATTTATAAACATCATATATGTATTACATATTTATATATTTATATATTATATGTATATATATATATGTGAGTTATTAGCTCATGTATTATATATAATGTCTGTTATGTAGAAATATATATACATATGCCTATCCATATATCAGTTGGTACATTATATATAATTCCTTTCCATATAAAGTATATTATAATAAATAAGTATATATAAAGTTTTATAATATATGAATATATACTACAAAATATATACACATGTATGTGTACATATATTTTTATATGTTCATGTGCATAATTTATATGATATATGATACATAAGTATATATATGTATAAAGGTTTATAGTATAGAGATATATACTATATAACTACATGTTATAAAAGTACATATATATATATATATATATATACATACACACACATAAACAGTCACATAAATATCCATATCCATATCCATATCTGTTTTCCCTTTAAGAAACTAAGTCTGGAAAACTAAATCCAGAACACTACAGGCAAGCCAGTTCTGCATGAGTAAGAGGCAGGGCCTCCTCTAGGGAAGCAGTGATTCCTGATTCCCAAGCTTTCCCCCTTCTCCTTATTTAAGATGTAGAAACAGAAGTGTGGGAAATCTTGTCATGACGCTGGTGGGGAGGCTTCTGCCTGCATGTACAGAAAGCCTGTTTGTTCCACCCACAAGAAAATTTTAATGTAACTCTCTGAACAGGTATTTGGCCTGAGGGAAAATGAGGAAATGTAATATTGTTGTACTGGCTCTGGAAAAAACTGCAAGCAAAAAGCCTGAGCTTTTCTTGAATCCTTCCTGCCCCTTTTGATGTTTTGCCCTGATTCTCACCATTCTCAGGCTCCCATTTCTCTTTTCCTTCCTAACGTTTTATCAAAACATACTCGTAGCCCTTCCTAGCACAATAAAGTACAAATACCTAACATTAATTTGATAAGACTAACTGTTTATTGTTTTAAGGTTTGTGAGGCAATATACAAATAGCATCCATTCATTGAGCCTCATGACATAACTTGTGAGGGAAGGACTATAATTTCATTAATCTAGAACTGAAAGGGAACCTTAGAGATCATCTAGGTCAACCCTGTCTTTAGGAAACTGAGGTCCAGGGTGGTTAAGTGATTATCCCAAATTCTTGCAAGTATTTCATAACAGAGTATGGATTTAAACTCAGATCTTTGACTCTAGGACCTTTCTCTTGTATTTTATAAAATATTATCTTTTGAGAGATAAGAAAACTGAGATTTAGAGAGGCTAATTGACAACATAGTGGTGCAGTTTGCAAGTCAGAAGGAAAATCGGAACTTTATTGTGTTCAGTCATTTCAGTCATGCCTGACTCTTAGTAACTCCATTTCAGGTTTTCTTTGTAAATATATTGAAGTAGCTTGCCATTTCTTTCTCCAGATCATTTTACACATGGTAAACTGAGGCAAACAGTGTTAAATGACTTGCCCACATAGCTAGAAGATATCTGAGACCAAATTTGGATTCAGGAAGATAAGTATTCCTCACACCAGTCCCAGCACTTTCTTCTACACCACTTAATTGCCCTTTGATTAGAACAGTAGTCTCCCTTATTCCAAGTATAATGATTTTTCCATTATAATTGTTATTTCTATCCCTCTTTGAGATTCAAAAATATTTTCCTTGTAGTCCTATGAGGTAGGTAGTATGAGTATTATGAGTATTATCATGGCCACTTTATAGATGAGAATTAGAAAAGTTACCTGATGAGTCTGTAGCCACATAGTTTGATAATGGTTATTTTAGTTAATAAACCAACATTTATTTGGAATCTACAGCAGGTACCCTGCACTCGTCAACTCAAGTCAAAGCAAGTAATACTATGTAGAAGACATTTTTACTAGATCTGGGAATACAAAGATGTTATTTAGTAGCTCCTCTCAAGATCCCTGGTGGTTTCTTGCTCTTGTTTCTTAATGTTCAAACATAGTTAATCTTATTTGTTTACTTCTAAAATAGATTTTTAAGAGGAAGTAGGAGGATATCTGTTCTGGGTGGATTCTATAGATTCTACAAAATGCAATAACTAACTCTCCTCGAGTCTTAGCTTCCCAAGGCTACCACATACCGTAATTAGGGATAGACTATACCTGTGATTTCATTGGTATTGGAAACTAGCAAATTAAGAAACTCCTTCCATCATTGTAGATTGCCATTTTCTTCTGCAAGTTAAAGTCTTAGAGAGTTGACAAGAATTAATTACTTGACCAGCATCACACAGCCAGTGTATATAAAAATTGGGATGTGAACTTGGGTCTTCCTGGCTCCAAAGTCAAACCCATTATACCATGATGCCTCTCTTACCATTTCCTTGTTGATCTCCATATTAGGGTGGTAATGTTTTGTTTTAATATATAATTCTCTTTAAAAATTTAGGTCTTACTCAAGTGACTCTGAAAGATACACATTCCACGTTGCATTTTTCTATTGTAGCTTCTAGATAATACTATCCAAACATACAAAGCAGAAATATATATCTGAACACTCCCTTTTGGATGGAGAGAAGCCACCCTGCTCTGGAATGAAGCTGAGTCCTACAATGCTAAGAGTAGAAAATTTAAGGATGAACCTTGTGAGTCTTCCTGAGGAATGCTTGGAAAATTTGAGAAAACTAAAATTCTACAACATTTGTTGTGGTTCATGTGCAGCTGTATCTAACACTTCGTGACCCGGTGGACCATAGTGGATACTACAATGGTTTGCCGTTTCTTTCTTTAGCTTTAGTCACATAATTAGACCATAATTGAACTCAGGTATTTCTGATTCCAGCTATATATAGATATATTCATCTATCAATCTATCTATCTATTTATCTATATACACCTATATACATATATATATATGTGTATATACATATGTGCATATATGCACACATATATACACATACAAACACACATATACATATACACATACAGACATATGTATGTGTGTATGTATATACATGTTTCTGATTCCAGACCTCTATCTACTGAAATTATTTCAGGTCATGTCAGCTAGTAAGTAATTGAAGCAAAATTTGAACTCAGGTTTTCCTGAATCCAAATATAGCATTCTAGCACTCAGCTACATAGCTGCCACTAGGTTTTGGTACATGTTTCAAATAAAACATTATCAGCATGTTTATTCCCCATCACAATCTTGCAAGAGCATTAGAAGATTGCTGATCTCAGCCTTATAACACCTGAATTCAAATCTCTGCTCCTTCACTTACTATTTGTGGGATTTCCAGCAAAATACCAGATCTCTTTGGACTTCAGATTCCTCATTCATTAAATAAGGAGTTTGTACTGAATGAGCTCTAAAGTCTGTTACAATACTACTTCTAGGATCCAATGAGCCTATGGATTAATGTCAATGGTTAATGTCAACAGAATGAACAAATTCACCAATCAGCATTCTCTTTCAATGATTTTAATAAATGTTAATACTTTTAAGAAGAAAAGAGAAATAATGAACAAAATGGTAGTTTAACTTCCTTTTAAAAACTCAAATTTTTATAATCATGAGGGTGTCTAAATAGATTGTTGGATCATAGGAACCTCAGAAATAATCTAGACCATTCTTCTAATTTCAGAGATGAATAAACTGAGTGCTGGGGACATTTACACCGATAGTAAATAGAAGAAGCAAAATTCAAACCCAGAGTCAATATACTTTTCATTGTCCTACTAATTTTTCATTATCTATAGCTTTTTATTGTACTATATACTGAAATCCCTCTACTTATATAAATTCCTTTCCTAGTTTTGATTTGTTCATAAAATTACACACTGAATGACATCTGTATTACTTGAAGTGTGGAAAAGCTGATGAGTCAATCCTAGTTATGAGGAATTGGGTGGATCTTAATTATGTTTTGTGTCCTTCTAGAATTAAAACTTTTGCAAGGAAGTTGTTTCAGTTAAATAAAATAACTCCAAAATACCTTAGGGTAATAAAACTTCCCCATCATTTTAAACATATATAATATTTTTAGAGACACTACTTGTAAATTTAGATGACTATTAGCTGTTGTCACAATATCTTTTTTTTTTTTTTATTACCCCACCCCCACTCCAGAGCTTGTTGTCTATGTGATCACTGGCAAATCTAACTGGGAGTGAAAAACCTGATCAGTCTAATTCACTGTAGTTTGACTATGTGACCCCACCTTGTGATGAGAAACTGGAAATTCTAGTCTTACTGGTCCCAGCCCAATCCATGCACAGTTCAGACATAATTGGCATTAATTCTACAAGTCTTTCCTCTGTTACTTCATATCTCACATCTATTGTCCTCTTTCACTAAAGTCATTCTTTTGCTCACATTTCCCTAGAAGATATGGACATTATTTGTACTCTACATTTGTATTCTTCGTGGCATATCCCTTTGTTTCTTTAATGATGCTTTTCACCAGGCAGGAGTTATTTGCTGCTTTCTACACTTTGCTCACTTACAAGACTGTTGATCTAGAAAGCAGACCAGGATAGGCAATGCAGACATTTATCCAACAAGTATTTATTCTGTCTACTATGTGTAAGATGCCACCAAGATAACTGTGTGCAAAATTTCACCACTACTTAGCATATTGGGTTTTTTCTTTCCTTTCCCTTTTTTTTCTTCCTTCCTTTCTTTTTCTTCTTTCATCCCTCCCTCCTTCTCTCCCTCCCTCCCCCCTTTCCTCTCATTCTTCCTTCCTTCCTTCCTTCCTTCCTTCCTTCCTTCCTTCTTTCCTTCCTTCCTTCCTTCCTTCCTTCCTTCCTTCCTTCCTTCCTTCCTTCCTTCCTTCCTTCCTTCCTTCCTTCCTTCCTTCCTTCCTTCCTTCCTTCCTTCCTTCCTTCCTTCCTTCCTTCCTTCCTTCCTTCCTTCCTTCCTTCCTTCCTTCCTTCCTTCCTTCCCCTTTCCTTCTACCTTTCCTTCTTTTCTTTCTTCTATTCTCTGTATGCCTAAGATCTAATATAGATCCTTATTTGGGAATTAAGTAATTAGAAATTTTTATTACTGGGCCAATTTCAGAGAAGAGCATTATTGGTAGACCATATGATAATTTCTCCTTTTCCCCAGAGATTCAAATTCTCACCATATTGGCAGTGATAAGATCCTAGATAGGGACACCAAAACAATTAATGCCTTAGAGGGTTTTTCACCAGATGGTGGAGGAATATGAGGGGAGATTGTTTGGGCAGGAAGTGGTATATCTGTTCCTAAAAATATTTGTTTTTCCAGTGCTACTTATGGACCTTCTTCCAATGATTCTCAAATTTTTTTGCTCATGGAACAATATTTTTTATTTTGAAGAATAGAGTCACATTGAATATTTAAGCTGGCTGTACTACTGAAGAGTCGGGAGATTTACACACATGCCTTTTTAAAATGCATTTATTTTTGCTGAATTCTTTGTAAGTTCAAAGTCTGAAAAGTATTGAAGTTAGTTTGTATTTGAATTAAGCATTTTTGGATGCTTTTGCAAATATTACACTTATAATGAGAGAGGATATTACATAGTAGATATAAAACTGGCCTCAGAACCAAGAAGACTTATATTAAAGTCCCATCTCTAACTCATACTGATGATCTAACCATAGGCAAATCACTTAAATTCTCTGGGCTCTCCACCAAACTATCAATCAATAAACATTTAGTAAGTACCTACTACTTGCCAGAAACTGTGATAAGCACTACAGAAACATAAAGAGAAGTCAGGCCCTGCCCTCAAGGAATTTAAAATCAGCTTCCATGTATTTAGTTGCTTTCTCTCTTGCTCTAACCTGTTTGCTGACTCCAATTTTGTGTCTCCATCTGGATGTCCAGTAGACATCTTAAATTCAGTATGTTAAAATCTGAATTCATTATCTTTCCCCTTATACTACCACACCCTTATACACACACACATCTTTGCTCTTACTGTAGAGGGCAACATCATCTTCCCCGTTCCTCTTCCTCACAACTTAGATATCAGACTTGACTCATCATATCTCTTGCCTCTTGCATCCAATCTATCCAAAGTTGACTGGATCGCCTATCCTAGTCTGTTGTCTAGAACAACAGTCTTATAAGTGAACAAAGTGTAAGAAGAGACAACCAGCAAACAAATATGTGCAAATAAATAATACATAGAATAAATAGAGGGTAAATAAGAGAAAGAAGACACCAAAACTAAGAAAGATTAGGAAAGGCCTCCTGTGGAAGATGAGATTTTTAGTTGGGATTAAAAACATCAGGGATGGCAATTAGTGGAAATGAAGTGGGGAAAATTCCAGGCATAGGAAAGAGACAGAGAAAATCCTGGAACTGAGAGATGGAGTGTTTTGTTTTTAGGGCATCGAGAAGAACCATCATAGGATCAAAGAGTATGTGGCAAGAAATAAGATAGAAGTTGGAAAGGTAAAAGGGGTTAGGTTATGAAGGTTTTGAATATCAAATAAAAGATTTTGTATTTGAACTTGAAGGTAATAGGGAGCCACTGGAGTTTATTGAGTAAAGGGAGAAGATAAAATGACACAGTTGAATTCATACTTTAGAAAAATCATGGGGGATAGGTTGGAATGAGAAGAAATTTGAAGCAGTAGACCCAACAGCAAGCTATTGAAATAGTCCAGCTATTGCTAGACTAGAGCACTAGAGTGGTGGCAATGTCAGAGGAAAGAAAAAATATTTAAGAGACATTACAAAAAGTGAAATTGACTGTCCTTGGAAATAGATAGGACATGAAAGGTGAGAGATGTGATGAGTCTAGGATGACATCTAAGTTTTGAGAAAGAGGAACTGAGAAGATGGCATTGCTCTCTACAGGAATAGCAAAATTATGTGTGTGTATAGGGGGGAGGGATGTGTGATTTAGGGGGAAAGATAATTATTTCAGATTTTGATATTTTGAATTTAAGATATCTATGGGACATCCATTTGGAGATGCATTTGGAGAAGCAAGATTGGAAGTCAGCAAAGAGGTTAGAGCAAGTTAGGTAGATTTGAGATTGTCAGCATAGAGAGGGTAATTAAATATATGGAAGCTGATATAGGATAAAGGGAGGAGAGAAGAAGACCTAGACAGAACCCTAAGGGACACCTACAGTTAGAAGATGTGATCTAGATGGAGATTTGGTAAAAAAGAATAAGAAGAAATGTTTTCAATCAAGAAAGAGTAGTATTCCAAAAACATAGATGAAAGAGAGTATCATCATGTTAAAGACTGCAAGAAAGGTAAAGGAGGATGAAGATTGAGGAAAAAAACAAAACAAACAAACAAACAAAAAAAACATTGGATTTGGCCAGTAAGAGATATTGATGGCTTTAGAGATAGCAGTTTCAAAGGAATCAGGAGGTCAAATATCAGATTGTAAGTAGAGAGTAGAAAAAGTGGGCATATCTATTGCGGATGGTCTCTTTAAGTTTTTTAGCCACAAAGGGCAGAAGAGAGATAGAATGACAACAGGGATAAAACCAAATCTGACTGTCTGTTTTTGTGTTGGAGTTTGTTGACCCCTGCTCTAGACAACTCTACTAAGGACTATAAGTTGCCAACATGTATTAGTATAGGGTGTTTCCTCATTCACAAGTTCCCCATATCAGTGAAATCTCAGGTCTACTCCCTGTACTCTCTCTTTAAGTAAGTACGAGATTACATATGTTGGAAAAATCCTCCTATTGTCCTATTTTTTATCTGTTGGACATTTCAGATTTTATAGGAATCTCAAACTCAATATGTCCAAAATTAAATGTATCATTTTCCCTTCTTCCCCCACCACACCCCCTTCCCTCTTCTGATCTTCCCCAATTCCTTCGGAGGACACCACCATCTTTTCAATCACCGAGATTCACAATCTCAGTGTAAATCTTGAGTCATCCCTCTGCCTCACCCAATATATTCAATGTCACTAAGTCTTGCCAGTTTCCATAACATTCCTCATGCACACCCCTTCTCCCTACTCATAGCCACCACCCTAATTTCAGAACTCACCATCATTCATCTAAATTTTTATAATAGTCTTCTAATTGGTCTTCCTGCCTCAAGCCTTATTGAACTTAAACTGATCTTACATAGAACTAACAAAGATTTTTCCTCTAGTACAGGTCTAGCTCCCTATTACTTCTAGAAATGAATAAAAACTTTTTAGTTTAGCATTTAATATGCCAAATCCTTCATAATCTATCCTCTTTCCACTTCCAGACTTGCATTGTTTTCATTCATATATTTAAAGTAGTCTTTTTGCTTCTTATATAGTCCAATTTCCCATTTCTGTGCTTTCACCCAAGCATGGAATATATTCCCTCCTTTCTTTTGACTCTTGTAATATCTGGTTTCCTTCAAGATTAAGCTCAAGCTTTACATTTTTTGCATGAAGACTCTTTCATATATATGTTCTCTTCCCCATTAGAAAGCTAATTCCTCAAGAATAGGCAGTTTCACTTTTATCTTTTTATGTTCAGAATCTAACACAGTGCTTGATAAGTGGCAGGTGCTTAATAAATTCTTAAATTCTTATTTATTGGTTGATTTGGTTCTTTTAATGAAATGTAAGAGAAGAAATTTCTTCATATATCATCTGATACAACCTTTTATTTTTACAGTTAACAAAACCAGTGCCCAGAGTATAGAATTCACAGACATAACTGAAAAGAGAACTCTAATGCTTCAGGATATTTCAGGATACCCTTCTAAAGAGTACAGTGCAAAATTGTATCAATTAGTCTTCCTTGCCTGACTACCTGAATTTTCCTTAATTATTTTTTGCTGTGTTCACATCTTAAGTTACAAAATTGATTGGAAAGTGCTTTGAGGCTGGTATAACTTTCTCTGGGTGTGTTTTTGCCCTGAGTGTTGAATTTGTTATAATTAAGGCAAATCTCCATACATCCAGTGAATGTCAGAGTCAAAGGACCCATTCCTTTCCTTTCCCACTATCCTGTAGCCTCAGCAAAGAAATTTCTTTAGAATCTTTGTCATGATTAACATCAACATTGCTGCAACCACAATGAAAGGACAAACTTATGAATCATCAAAACAAGAATTAATATCATGATCAACTTAACTTTATTTCTACTTCTGTATTTTTCCTGTATTTAAAAAAATGAAATATGAATCTGTCAACATGTTTACTTGAACATGACAGAAGCAAAACACCAAAACCCACTCCTCTCAATATAAGTAATGTAAATGCCATTCATAGGTAAACATTGCAAAGAGTCCATCTTGTCCATTCAAACAACCTGTCCTTTGAAAGAGTTCTAGTCTAAAAATGTATTTTTCATCATATTCTGTTTTCTAGCATAGGAGATTTGTACTTGGGAGATTTTCCCTAGGATGGGGAAATCTGACTAGAAGGAAGGAAAGGGATGAAGCCCTTGTTTCTCAACTGTATAAGGAAATGAATCAAATTTATTTAAAAAAATAATCAATTCCCCAATTGATAAATGATCAAAAGCTATGATCTATGCTCAAAGTTCTATAAAATCAAGCATACTCTTTGACCTCACAATACTACTACTAGGCATGAGCCTCAAAAGAAATTTAAAAAAGGAAAAGATTCTATATGCATAAGAATATTTATAGCAACTCTTTTCTCAGGGCAATGAATTGGAAACTGAGGGGATGCCAGTCAAATGGGGAATGGCTAAATAAATGTGCTATATGATTCCAATGAAATACTATTTTTCTATAAGAAATAATGAGCAGGGTGCTCTCAGAAAAACCTGGAAAGTCCTTCATGAGCTTATGAAAGTGAAATGTATTGTGTACAAAGTAATAGTAATATTGTGGGATGATCAACTGTGAGTGACTTTGCTATTCTCAGCAATAAAATGATCCAAAATTACTTTGAAAGACATATGATCAAAAAAATGTTATACATACCTAGAGAAAGAATTGATTGTGCATGAATACAGATTGATGCATACTTTTCAAACTTTATTTTTCTTGAGAGTTTTTTTTTTGGGTGGTGAGAGGGATCTATTTTATTTTACAGCATGAATTTTATAGAACTGTTTTGCATAACTTCACATATGCCTTTGTAATGGGAGTTGGAGTGGGGAGAGAGGGAGAGAATCTGGACCTCAAAATTTTAAAAACAAATATAAAAAGTTTTCTATATGACTGGAAAACAATATTAAAAAGAAAAATAAGACTTCAAAAGAGGGAAAGGGTCATTGTGAAGTTGACAGATCAAGGTAGGACACATCAAGGGTGAGGCTTTCTATTGTCTTCCCAAAGCAGCAGAGAATTCTGGCCTTTATATTCTATGAAGAAAAGATAAATTTAAAAAAAATCATGTCTGTTATTTCAATCCACAGACATTATTTATTAAATGTTTACTATGCATCGGGAACTTCCCAGTGAGGAAATCCCTTGCCGAATCTGATCTTCACCTGTGCTGCAACTTTTATTCTTCCTCTGAGAACTGAGAAACTCATCTGGGATCATACATCACACACACACACACACACACACACACACACACACACACAGATACACACATGTGATAATGTGTGTGATAATTCTATTTGCATAGTTTTAAGGTTTACAAAAGCTTTTTATATACTTTCATCTTAGTTGATCCTTACAATAACCTTCTGAGAAAAGCAAGATTCTCAACTTCCCCCCCCATCCCCGCAAAAAAAAAAAAAAAAAGATAACCTTAAGGTGTTTTGTTGTTGTTGTTGTTGTTGTTGTTGTTGTTGTTGTTGTTTTGTTTTCCCCAAGGATATTGAAACTCTTTCAGGACTGAGAATTTATATTGGAAAAATGATGATAGTATTTTAGATACCCCTGGGACTCCTGAAATTCAACCCCATGGGATGTTATCTCAGGATTGAGTCAATCAAAATGAACTAAATCTCCTGCCTCAAACTAGAGACACAGACTAGAGACTGTAGTAGAGGAATGCTTGATATCTTAAATTCTATAATTCTGTCCTCAGAAGTCTGATCTTTTGAGATATTTGAAATGGTCCTCTGAGACTTTGCCTAGCATAGTGAATGACACTTAAAAGAGATAATAAATATTGATTGCTTCAATTACTCAAACAGATCTAGAAGAACCAGGTTGGAAAAGTTTTTAAATGCCAGAACTTGGCATTTTTTTTTCTACAAGATAAGAGAAACAATTAAAGATTTTTCTCCAGGATAACCATGGATTATGGTTTCTCATATGTGTGACTTATGAAGAAGGGACAACTTGGATGCAGATAGATAGATCAAAGGGGAAGTGACAAGCAGCTCCAAGTAAGAATCAAATATCGTTAAACCTAAAGTAGAAAATACCATCGAAGGAATAAGATGTTTGCAAAAACAACAACAACAACAAAAAAACAACAACAAAAAACAATGGAGATAAAATGAAGCCTTGCATAGCTCAATTTCTAGGTATTTAGAAGAATAAGCAAATGAAAAAGATCACAAAATTTTTAATTTTCCTATATCATTTACTATACATTGTGATTGCAGCTTAGAACTCATTAAGGAAATCTTAGAATAGCATATATGTATATATATATATATGTATATATATATATACACACATATATATGTATATAGGATACTATATATATTTCATTACTTGGGATCATAAAATTGGATTCCCTATTAACAAATTTAACAAATATAAAATTTCCCAATTTATATCTATTTTTTTGTTTTAAGGAAAGACTATAGATTATAGGTTAAAACTATAGACAAAATAAATTCAAGTATAGTCATTTCTTCCAGTAGTGATCCATAATTATATTATAGTCAGTATTATTGCTTTGCTATAGTAAATTTTGTTGTAATTGGGGGAAGGTAGGAGAAGGGAATTTATATAGTACCTATTATGTACCATATGTGGAACTAATGAGGGAAAGGAAAAGGGAAACCCCATTTCTCGGCACATAGATAATCCCATGAGGCACAGTGTCCCCTGTAAAATGAATTTACAGGCCCGAAAACCTAGATTGATAAATAAAAGGTTTATTGTAGGAATTTGGAAGTAAAGCTCAGTTAGAAAGACGCCAGGGCCAGAGGTGGCCGTGGGCGGGCAGGAACCCTTACATGTCTGGAAGGATACCATGTGTTGGCTGGGAGGGCTCCTGCAATGAGGGAGTTTCCGGCTCACCTCTTTTATACCCAAAAGATTGTGGGCAGTTCCAAGTTCTGGCGGGCTTTTCAGTTAGCTCAGATCAGGTGAGGGCTGGAGGAAGCTGAGCTGATGGGAGCTGGGCAGGGATATTCAAAGGGTGTCTTTGACCAGAATTTGTGAATCAAGGTCAGGCATGTGTTGGGCAATTAGAAAGGAATCTTAAAGGGATCCCAACCTTCATCAGAATCACTGGTCACAGCAAAATGGAAAAGTTTTGAATATTGTGTATAAGTTCACTTACTTTGGCAGTATACTTTCCAGAGATGTACTCATTGACAGTGAAATTAATGCACATATTGCTTGAGCTAGCTCAGTGTTTGGGAGGCTCCTAAAGACATGTGGGAGAGAAAATGTAATAGATTGACTAACAAACTAAAAGTTACAGAGCCATTATGTTAACTCCATTATTGTATGCCTATGAAACCCAGACATTATACCAGCACCATGCCAGGAAACAGAATGGATTCCATTTGAATTGTCTTGGAAGATCGCCTGTCGGGATAAGGAACCTGACACTAAGGGTCTTTCTTTTTTCTTTTTTTTTTTTTTTTACAAGATACATGCATGGGTAATTTTTCAGCATCGACAATGGCAAAACCTGTTCCAACTTTTCCCCTCCTTCCCCGTACCCCCTCCCCCAAATGGCAGGTAGACCAATACATATCAAATATGTTAAAGCATATGTTAAATACAATATATGTATACATGTCCATACAGTTATTTTGTTGCACAAAAAGAATCGGACTTTGAAATAGTGTACAAATAACCTGTGAGGGAAATCAAAAATGCAGGTGGACAAAATAGAGGGATTGAGAATTCTATGTCATGGTTCACACTCATTTCCCTGAGTTCTTTTGCTGGGTATAGCTGGTTCAATTCATTACTGTTCTATTGGAGTAGATTTGGTTCATCTCATTGTTGAAGAGGGCCACACGTCCATCAGAATTGATTATCATATAGTATTGTTGTTGAAGTATATAATGATCTCCTGGTCCTGCTCATTTCACTCAGAATCAGTTCATGTCAGTCTCTCTAGGACTTTCTGAAGTCATCCTGCTGGTCATTTCTTACAGAACAAGAATATTCCATAACATTCACATACCACAATTTATTCAGTCATTCTTCAGTTGATTGGCATCCATTCAATTTCCAGTTTCTGGCCACTACAAAAAGGGCTGCCACAAACATTTTTGCACATACAGGTCTCTTTCACTGAGGGCCTTTCTTGAGCTAAATTGCCAAGCATTCAAACTCTACTGCAGAAAATACAGCTTTAATGGGCTGACCACATTGTTCACATACCAAATGTACATTTGCCTAAAAGTCTATTTTATGGAGAGCTCATGAAAGGAAAGTGCTTACAAGGAGGTCAGAAGAATCTATTCAAATACACTCAAAGTCTTTCTAAAGAATTTTGGAATTGATTACATGACCTGGGAGACCTGGGAAAGGCTGCCCAACAAGGCATCAAAGATGGCTCTGTGCTTTACAAGCAAAGTAGAATTGCAGTAGCTCAAAACAAATATGAGATGTGAAAATTTAGAGATATTTCCATACCAAATGTTAAAATATCACCTTCCTCTCAAGATTGTTTTACAAATATTATCTCATTTGATCTTCATAGCAGTTTTGGGAGGAAGGTGATATATTAATCTGAGACAGCTAGAGATTGTGATTTTTCCAGGCTCACAGAGCTGGCAAGGGTCTATAATCAATTTGAATTCAAGCCTTCCTGATTTTAAGCCTAATGCTGTATCCATTATGCTACTTAGCTAGCTACATTAGCTATCAGAGCTTAAGCTAATACATTTTAACTCTCAGGGCCTCATTGTTGTTATTTGTCAGTGGATGTACTAAATGATCTCTGAAGTTCTTTCCATTTCTAATATTCTATGAAAATAACTAAACATTTTACATACCTTAATAGATCTGTTACTTCAAGGAATCTTTCTTTAAAAGTACTGAAATCTTTAACAATTCAAATTCAATAGTTCATATTATGTGATATTAAATGGCTAAATAATCCCAATTGTAATCTTAGCATTTTTGAGTGAAGAACAGCCCCCAAGCTACTTTTAGAAGATTAATAATTGAAAGAAAAAAATTTATCAAAATAGCAAATGATAGACATCATTACAAACAAAATAGATGGATCTGGTTATATAAAATTAAACTATGCAGTACAAGAAGCAATATATTGAAAATAAGAAAAGAAACAGACAAGGGCAGTTAGGTGGTGCAGTGGATAGAGCACCAGCCCTGAAGTCAGGAGGACCTAAATTCAAATATGATCTCAGACACTTAACACTTAATTCTTCTTAGCTGTGTGACCTTGGGCAAGTCACTTAACCCCAATTGCCAATTGGAGAGAGAAGAGACTGGGGGCTAGAAAACTAATTTTATTGCAAATAACAAATTCCCTCCCACTCCCAATATAATCAGATTATTTGAATTCACACTCCATGTTTTTATTTTTCTATTTTACATATATTTTACATAATTATAGCTTAAAATATATGAATTCAAATACTAATATTATGCCTATATCCTAGGTTTGTGATCCTTTCTTCAAATTCCTCATCTATTAGCTTTTTCTGTCCAGATGATCTGTAATATATTCTAATGTCAAAACTATTTCTGTTTTTCTGTTCTCTGACCTTCACTCAAATATTCTCTGTCTTGCTTTTTCTCATTTCTGGACTTCCTCACATAAATAAATTTTTTAAAATATGAAATATAATTCCATAAAACCTCTCTTTGGCCTATCCTATTGTTTTTGATTAAGCCATGTGCACTGAGGAACATGGTGCAGTGGGTCTCAACAAATCTCAGTAATCTGTATGAAGTCAAATTTATCTCCTTGCATCAGCACCTTTATTTCCTCTTTTTTTTGTTTATTATCAGTTTCTTTCTTGAATTTTATCTCTTCTGAACTTCTGGGTATCTCCACTGCAAGGTTTCTTCCTTCTTGGTAGAAAATTAAAAAAAAAAAAAAAAGAAGAAGAAAAGAAAAAGAAAAGAAGGAGAAAGAGAAAGAAGAAGGAAGAAGAGAAAGAGGAAGAGGAGGAAGTAGAGGTGCTAATGCAAGGAGATATATAAAATGAGCTGGAGAAGGAAATGGAAAACCACTCTAGTTTCTTTGCAAACCCCCTCCCCAAACCCAAATGGAGTCATGGAGTATTAGAGTGACTGAAAAACAATGACAAAGACTTTATACTCACCATAAATATTATTGATTTAAAACTGACTAAATGATTTAAAGATAAAGTGACTTAAAAAAATGATTTAAGTTGTCTAACATGCTATAATTATTATCTCCATTTTGCAGATGAAAGAACTAAAGTTTTAGAGAGGTTAAGTGATTTAAATTCAGCTGAGGCTGAATTTTTTAACAACAGTAGTCTCTGGAATAAAGAAAAAGTTCAAACCATCTTTTAGGCCTGATTGGCCCCTTTTGCTTATGCAGTGATAGGGGAAGAGCTGTGGAGTAAGAAGCTAGATGTCCTATGAATCATACAGATGTTAGACTGTGTAGAAGCATTCATTTAATTGTTGATATTTTAAATGTGAGATTGTTTTCCAAAAACCAATGAACTATGCTGAAATATAATAATAAATATGTTTCACTTCAAGTGAAAAACCAACTAGTATTTACAAATGTGATAGTATGGATTCTTTTAATTGAAGTACTCAAGTACAGCTTTAGGTTCACAGTGATGAAACAGGGGATGTGCTTTCTTTGGAGAAATATTCAGGAAGAGGACTTTCATAAGGCCTTATTTACAGATTCAGGGATTACCCTGGGCTTTCTGAACTTGCTAAAAATATATAGGAGGAAAACATCAGGGGAAAAGAAAAGAAAGTAAAAGGCAAGTCAGGGCATAGAAATATGAAAAGGCTCAGCATCTAAAGAGTCCTGAAGTATTCCTGAACTTCCTTAAATTATAGTCAGAGCAGAGAAATGAAGGAGGAGCTGATATGGACCAGAATCATCCCCTGAACTCAAGAGTCTTGATAGAATCAAGAGCAAAGCAAGAGCAGATTGCAGCTTACCCTAAGAGTATACAACTATTGTGACCACTGAGAACACTATACCAAAAGAAGTGAATGACTGACTGTTTTTTGACTCTTCATACCTTAATGTCATTCTTCTGGAAGATTTTTATCCTATTAGCAATTTTGGGAGAAATTGAGACTACACTCATTTGTGGATATGGCAGAAAATGACCATGCCTTCTGATTTTCTTTTTTTATTATTTTAATAACTTAATTAAATATTTTTAATTATATATATATATATATATATATTTTTTTTTTTTTTTTTTGCTCATACAATTGAAGTTAAGTGACTTACCTAAGGTCACACAGGTAGGAAGTGTTAAGTGTCTGAGATCAGATTTGAACTCAGGTCCTCCTGACAACAGAGCTGGTGCTCTATCCACCTAGCTGCCTCCTGCACATATAATTCTTAAATGGTTGTGTCATAGTGTCTTTCAGAATGAGAGCTCAGTTCATAGATTTCATTAATGATTAACTTGAATAATGACATTGTATTTGATCAAAGTAGAGAAGGGCTTCAGAACCCAAAATCTCAGAATGTACTCTTCTTGTAAATAGGAATTGCTTCATTCTCTATACTTGCATCCCCACCTAGCACATAGAAGACTCTAATTGATTGATTGATTGACTTGTTCTGTCTGGTTTCTTCTTTGTGTAAATTCTGTTTCTTAGTGTCATCATCAACTCCCACATTTCAACTATCAACTCTATGCAATTAGCATTAAATATGTGTACATATACCCAATTATTTATGTGTACATATATCCAACTTCTATTTTTCTCCAAAGCTCCAAACCTAAAACTCCAACTCTACCTGTAGGACATTTCTGCCTGTGTATCCTGTAGGCATCATTCACCTTCCTATCTTCAATAGTTTCAAACTCAGGCGATTTTATCTAAAATTTTCATCATCTCCTTTACCCAGAGTCAAAAAGACCTGAGTTCAAACCCTATCTCAAATATTTACTAGTTGGGCAAATTGACACATCTTTCTTTGTCCCAGTTTTTCATCCGTAAAATGGGATAATAATGCTTATCTCATTTATCTTGTGAGGATCAAATAAGATAATACATTTAGCTACTTTGCAAATCTTAAAGCACTGAATAAATATTAGCTGACATTATTGTTAATAGTTCCACTCCTTATCCCCTATTGCAATAACTCCTAACTGGATTGGCTGCTTCCAGTACCTCCTTCAATTTTGGGAGGACAGATTTCCACTCTTTAATCTTATCCTCTGAAAACTGTTAAATCAATATTCCTCAAACACAGTTCTGATTGTGCCATTTCCATTCTCAAAAAAAAAATGCTCCCTTTTGCCTTTAGTGCAAAATATAAGCTTCTCTGGCTTTTAACTGACATAAGGCATAAACTGACTCCACCTGTTTCTTTAGACAGATTATGCATTACTCCATCTCATACATTCTACATTCCAGCCAAAGAACCCTACTTAATGTGCACATACATTACATTCCATCTCCTATGTTTATGCCATGACACAGGCAGTCCTCCTTGCCTGGCATGTGCTCCTTGACATCTTCCTCTTGGAACTCGTAACTTCCTTCCAGGCTCACCTTGAGTACCTTTTCCTTTTTGAGATTTTTCCTGATTGTCTCCTTCTTCCCATTCTACCCTCAGCACTTAGTGGTCCTCCCTCTCCAAAATCATTCTTTGTAGATGTCCTATATTTTCTTATCTGTGAATGTTTCCTAAGGCCAGACACTATTTTACTTTGTTCTTGTATCCTTGATTTAGCATCATGCCTGCTACCTTGATAAATGCTTGTTCACTGAATTGAATTAAATTGGTAGCTATCACATCAGAGTTGTGCTTGGCATTACATAATACCACAGTATTCCCAGTGTACCCTCCCATAATTTTTATCTTAACTAGTAACAATGAATCCAAACTTGTTTATGAAGGAAAAAGGATGTCAACATTCTGTATAATTAACAAACACCTACTTAGATGAATATATTAATAATTTCAACACCTATTCAGTTCATTTCTGTCCAAACAAGTTCTTCATTTCATCATGCATAAAAATACAAGATCTTTTAATGCCCAAAGAGCTATTGTTAGGGCTTTCTTAGGCATTAGCCACTTTTCCTGTAGTATAACTTCATTATGGTTATGCCATTAAGAAACTTATCTGTCCTTTCTATTATTGAATACTTTTAAAAAATAGTATTCAGTGATTTTATTTTCCTTCAGTATTAACTCTAGATATTTATGGTCAAATGTAAAAGACCACTGTGCAATCAAAAACAAAAAAAAATCATACTTCTGTTACTGAATTCATATCCTCTCCTTTGTTCTTTCAGAGAGACTCAGCTAACACACAGCACACACAGTCAGGTATTTGATCTACTCATTTAATATATGCTAATGATTTGTAAACGACTGAATGAAAACATTAAGTGGTGAGAATATAACAATGGAGTAGGAGATGCAATATAATGAAGATCAAAGAGTATCATGTTTACAATTAGAGTACCAGGATTTAAATACTACTAAATACTTGCATAGCCTTGGGCTGGCGGTTGTCAAACTTTTAAAATCTCAGAATACCTTTATACCCTTAAAAAGAAATCTTGTTTATCTAGATAATATCTTGTTTATGTAGATTATATAATTTCTGGATAATTTAATCATTAATGATGCCAGCATGTCTATTAATAAAAGGATGGTCCTTTGGCTCTCTCTCTTTAGACCAAAGACAGTCATGGTGGAAGGCTCATGACTTATATGTCCACTGGAAGAGGAGTGTTCCAGAGGATGGCAATCAACTCTGATTGGTTTACAATTAATGAGATAATGAATGTTACTATGAGGGGCTGAGCATATTCAAATGAACTTAGAATAGTCATTTACTTCTAAGTTACCTCCTGCCTTGAGCATTCTATTCAAAGAATTTATCTCCACCCAAACCAGTGTAGAGAACAATGGCTTCCCCAGCTGGGTGGGATATGAATAATAAAATTAGTCCAACCTCATTATCAGTAATGTCCTTCAAAAGACTCAACTTTTAAAATCAGGACTTTCAAATAAGAGGCAGATTTCAAATACTTAGCTATATAATAATCATTTATCTCATTATCAATATTTGCTATGTTAGAAATTAAAATCCCTTAGTACACTTATGAAAATAGTTTTGACTTTGAGGAATTTCTAAAAGGGGAAGCCATTTCCACACTTTGAGAATCACTGCCTTAAGCAAAGTACCTGAATCATATTAGTCTAACAAGACTAAGTGTCCTAAGACACCTTTCATTTCCAAATCTCTGATCCTTTGGTATAGGAGACTAGGGTCTAGTGCTGGTTTGCCAAAAACTTGGTTGTCTGATTTTACTTATATATTCCCTATGCACTTCAGTTTTTTTATTTACCAAATGTAAGGATTGAAAGCTCTCTAGGTTCCTTTTAGCCCTATCACTCTGTTGATTAGTATTTTAGGGTGATTCTGAATATAGTTAGGTAATTTTCTGTGATTCTCATAATCAGGCAATTGCAATGTTGCTGAAGTCTTGATAAAGAGAATAATTTTCCTCATGTTTTTTCTTCATATTGTAGAAAGTGTTAATATAAATATCCTTTTTGCTCTCTCTTTCAGAGTTATATTTATGGATTAGGAAAGAAAATAAAATTTATTTGGTGAAATAAATCTGCCACTTTCTCTTAAAAGTATGGATTGTGGGGCAGAGATAAGATAGCAGAGTAAAGGCAGGGATTCATCTGAGCTCTACCCCAATCTCTTCAAATACTCTTTAAAAAATAATTCTAAAAAATTCTAGACAGCAGAACCTACAAAAAAATAGAGAGAAACAATTTTCTAGCCCGATACTACTTGTAAGGTTGGAAGGAATGAATTGAAGTAGAGTACAATTCAGCACAGGATGTAACAGCACAACCCTAGCCCCAACAAATCAGATGGGACCTGGGAGTGGCTGGGAGCCACTGAATCAATCATCATCAGCTGCTACTTCTAGAGCTCTCAGACCATAGATGTTAAGGTGATCAAACAACTGGTCAGAAGCAGATTATAGAGATCTTTTTGCTAGCCTCCACAAACCAGAACATAGGCTAAGAAAGGAGTAAACACACCTCTCCTTAGAACATAACTACTTTAGAAGAACTGAAAACTCATAGGTCTCTATAAATCTCTGAAAACAACTACACAGGACCTTAAAGCTTGGGACAGTGCACCCTTTACCCTAGAAGCATAGTCTTGCTTTAACAAAAAGTCAAGTAATAGGCTGAGAAAATGAACAAAACGAAAATGATTGTGACTAGAGAAAGTTACTATGGTGGTAAGAGAAGATCAAAACACTGCTAAGAAGGTAACAAGGTCAAAGTACCCACACCCAAAGCTTTCAAGAAAAATATGAATTGATTGCAGGTCATGGAAGAACTCAAAAAGGATTTGGAAAATTAAATAAGAGAGATAGAGGAAAAAATGGGAAGAGAAGATCCAATGGCAAAGAAAGTTCAAAAAGGCAATGAGGAGAAAATGTCTTAAAAGCAAAATTGGCCAAATGGAAAGAGAGGCACAAAAATTCATTGGGGGGGAAAAAAAAACTCGTTAAAGAGTAGAATGGATTAAATTAAGGAACCACTAAAGAAAACAACTATTTTAAAAATAGAACTGGACAAATGGAAAAGGAGGCACAAAAGCTACCTGAAGAAAATAATTCTTTAGAAATTAGAATTAAGCAAATGGAAGCTAATAACTTTATGAGAAATCAAGAAAATAAAACAAAACCAAAAGAATGAAAAAATAAAAGACAATGTTATATATCCCATTGATAAGACAACTGAACTGAAAAATAAATGCAGGGGAAATAAGTTAAACTGGATTACCTGAAAGCAATGATCAAAAAAAAAAAAAAAAAAAAAAAGGAGCATCAATGAATGTCACTTCTGTAGAAGGCCTGAACTCTGAAGAAGTATACTTGAAACAAGGATACTTATTTATTCTTTTTTTTACATAATCAAAAATTTTAATAGATCAACAGTTTCATTTTGTGGTATTTTTCATCGTTTTGGCAGGCCTGAAGTAGAAATAAAGAAGAATGATGGTAAGTTTTATTCATTAAAGAGGGAAAAAAAACTCAAGGAGGGTTAAATATAAAAAGCAAATCCATATAATGAAATATACTTTAAATGTATGTTCATCTATAGGATGTATTCAAGTTATTTTTGGAGGGAAACAGTAAAATTGGGAATACCATATGTTTCAAAAAAAAGTTCAAAAGTTTACATTTAATATCTTGTGTATTAATTTGTTTTTTATTATACCTTTTATTGACAAAACATATGCATGGGTAATTATTCAATATAGACCTTTGCAAACTTCTAACTGTTTCAACTTTTTCCTCTTTTCCTCCACTCCCTCCCCTAGATGGCAGGTAGTCCCATACATATTAAATATGTTAAAGTATATGTTAAATACAATATATGTATACATATTAATACAGTTGTTTTGCTGTACAAGAAAAATTGGATTTAGAAAGAAAGTAATAATAATCTGGGAAGAAATACAAAATTCAAGCAAACAGTAACAGAAAAAGTATAAATGTCATGTTGTGGTTCACACTCATTTCCCAGTGAAACAAGGATATGTATAATAAGGTGTTAAATCAGTGGATCTGATGGAGATGATGGTTCTCTAGTTCATATGTATACTTAGTACTTAATATTAGATGATGCTAATAGTTCTCTAGTTCACACATATTTAGTATGCTGTAATGATGTAATTGTAATAGGGTATATAAGGGCTAAGAAGGACTGGAAGAGAAATGTTCCATTTTTGACCAGCCTTGTGGTGGCTGTCCTGCCTTCATCATTTCTCCTCTAAGACCAAGGATTCTGGCTGATCCCTAGGATCTCCAGAAAGGTAGCCTGAACATTACAATCTTAAAAGATATTGTAAAGGACAACTGTACTGATATTCTAAAATCAGAGTAAAATAGTAAATTAATCCACTAATCAAGTCCCAAAATGAAAATTCCCAGGAATATTATAGCCCCAAGGACAAAATATTACAAGCAGCCAGAAAGAAACAATTCGAGTATTGTGGAGCCACAGCAAGGAGAATAAAAGATTTAGCAGTTTCCATATTAAAGGATTGGAAGGCTTAAAATATGAAATTCTAGAGGGCAAAGGAGCTAGGATTATAACCAAGAATTACTTATCCAGCTTGAGTACAATCCTTCAGGGGGGAAATGAATATTCAGTGAAGTAAACTTCAAGAATTCTTGATGAAAAGATCAGAACTGAATAGAAAATTTGCTTTCAAATACAAGACTTTAGAGAAGCATAACAGGAAAAGGAAATCTTAAGGGACTTAGTGAGGTTGAACTTTGCATTCTTACATGGGAAGATAATTCTTGTAACTTTTTTTTTATTATTATTAGGGTAGTTAGAGGGAGTGTATTTATAGACAGAGGGTGCAGATGTTGGTTGAATGTGAAGAGAAAATTAAGGTGTGAGACTAAAAAGGGTAAGATGGAAAGGAATAGGTAGAATGAGGAAAATTCTACATAAAGAGGCAAGAAAAAGCTTTTACAGTGGTGGAGACACGGTGGGGAAGAAAAGGAGAGTGAGTGAACCTCACACTCATTAGAATTGCCTCAAAGAGGAAATAACATATACACTTAATACCCTATAGGAAAGTAGGAGGAGAAGGGATTAAGAGAAGCAGGATGGATGTGTGATAGAAGGGAAGATAGATTGAAGGGGTAATCAGAAACAAAATACTTTTGAGGAGGGACAGGGTGAAAGGAGAAAAAGAGTAGAATAAACAAAGGAGAAATGCAGTTAGCAAGAGTAATTGTGAAAAAAAATTGAAACAAATTTTTCTGAAAAAGACTTCATTTCTCAAACATATAGAGAACTGAGTAAATTTTATAAAATTAAGAGCTATTGATAGATGATCAAAAGACATAAAGTTTTCAGATGAAGCAATGAAAGCTATCTATAGCTATTTTTAAAAATGCTTTATTGATTGGAGAAATGCAAATTCCAAACAATTCCAAAGTACTACCACATACCTATTTTTGGCTAATAGGACAGAAAAGAAAAATCATAAATATTGGAGGGAATATGGAGAAAATGAAACTATGCATTTTTGGTAGAGTTGTGAACTGATTCAACCATTTTACAGAGAATACTATGAAACTATGCCCCAAATCATGCATTCTCTCAAGAGCACTATTATGTTTGTATCCCAAAAGAGATAAAAAACCAAAAGGAAAAGATCCTATATGTAAAAAATATGTATAGCAGCTCTTTTCTGGGGACAAAGAATTGGAAATTAAGGGATTGTTCATCAATTGGGGAATGGCTAAATAAATTGTGGTATGCGATTATGATGTAATATTATGCTACAAAAAATTATGAGCAGAATGCTCTCAGAAGAACCTGAAAAGACTTTCACCAGCTGGTGCAATGTGAAATGTACCATAAGTAACAGCAATGTTGTAAGATGATAAGGTATAAATGATATAATTATTCTCAGCAAGACAGTGATTCAACTTTGAAGGACTTATGATGAAAAAAGCTATCCAACCCCTAGCATATTTCGTATGAATATCATATTTGATCATGAATTGTCAGGGTCATTTAAATGGAAAACTCTAATGGTGCTTTTTAAATGGCTCATTCTGCAAAAATTTAATTTGCCAACTTTGCAATATCAGGTACATCTATATGGAGAATGCTAGGAAAAGCATAAACACTCATGCTTATGAGTATTTTTTAAATCCCCGAAGTAGTCTAATACTTGCAAAAAGTATGACATTATATCTGTTATTACTTGCTACCCCCCCAAAAAAAAAGACTAAAAAAAAAGTTCCCTAAAATACTTAAAGCAAATACAGGTATGACATAAAATGGCAATATTTGAAACTGAAGGAATGGTCTAGGATCATAGATTTAAAGATGGAGGCTCAAATGTCATATGATCTCGTTTTCTCCTATTAATAACAAACCAGAGGACTAAAGATATAAGTGACTTGTACAAAATCATACAAATAGTATGCGGTAACTCTTTAATCTAGCACTCTTGACTTCATCACACAGAACCTGCATACTATCTTGATCTTTGGTAAGTAATTAGATTAATAATCCTTGGGAGAAGTTGCTCAGATAAGGAATGGAAAGCATTCAGATTCAGAAAGATTTGCTTGAGTACAAAGCCTATGTACAAAATATGCTGGGCATTGCTTCAGGTATCTGTTTAAGATTATAAATTGTTAAACAGGTACCTGTACCCACTGGTAGAGGAAGATTAAAGTTAGAAGTTAAATGTTATAAGGGACCTTAAAGGCCATGAAGTCCAACAATTTACATTTTACAGATAAGTTATCAGAAGCTCAAAGTGAGTTGTCTATATTTGTATAGCAATGAATGTCAGGGACAGGATTTGAACTTTTATCTTTTGGAATTCAGATACAAACTTTGACTCCATCAATTGTGATTGATATTTTTAAAAGTACATTAATAATACCTAAACTTCTCTTACACAAAAATGACTCATGAAAATGTTTCACATGATTACACTGTGTAACCTATATATAACAAATTTTTCTGAAAAAGACTTCATTTCTCAAACATATAGAGAACAATTGTACCTTTTAGCAAAATGTGGTTTTTCTACTTAATCATATTTAATTGCTTTCTCTGGAAAAATAATAAACATTCATATTTTTATGATGTATCTGGCACATAATAAATACAATGGTTTTATATATTTGTATCAAATGGTAGCCATTTCTAGAATGGGGAAGAGGGAGAAAAGAAAAAAAAAAAAAAAAAAACAAGTTATATGGTATCCTTATTATGCATTTAAAAGGAATAGTATATTATCCATAATTACCATTACATGTGTGACTAGAAATTCTGCTATATTATGCAAATGCTTGTTTTATTTCTTAAGTTCAGAATATGATAAATAAAATTTTTAAAAGAAAAGAGTGAATTATACATATACCAAAAAAGACTTCCTGAAAATTAGAATAGTCCAAAGAGGAATTAATGATTTTGACTCCCTCCATTCAAAATATAAAAGAAATTTATAGTTTAAAAAATAAGTACTTCTTGGATATTGTCAAAGGTATATTACTAAATAAATTATCTTTCATGTTTCACATGTCTATAGGCAAGTAGTATGTTGGGAGAGACATATTGTAGCACAATGCTATTTCCAAAGTAGTGTTATATCTACGAACTGCCCTGTACATCAAAAATATTACATGTAAATCTATGCATGTCCATGCAAGAAAGAATTATCTGATTACAATTTGAAAAACTTGCTTGATACACAGAATTTTATGGAACAAAAATAGGTCCACCCATTAAGTTTGAGAGTAAACATAATTATAGCTACTAGTTTTTTTTAAATACCTTGCCAAGAAACCTGTGTATCCAAAGATACTATCTTATTTCCAATTATAATAAACACTGTACCTTTTCCAAATGATGTATATTTTTATCATTTTTCTAATAGTGCTTGAAAAGTAGCTCTCAACATTCACTTTGACAAAACCTTATGTTACAAATTTTTCTCCCTCTCCTCCCCCCTCTATCCTCTCCAAGACAGAAAGAAATTTTATATAGGTTAAATATGTGCAGTTCTTCTAAACATATTTTATATTCATTATGCTGCGCAAAAAAAGATCAAAAGTGAAAAAACACAAGAAAGGAAAAAAACAACAAGCAAACAGGTGAAAATACTCTGCTTTAATCCATACTCAGTCTCCTTAATTCTCTCTCTGGATGTGGATGACACTTTCTATCACAAGTCTATTGGAACTGCCTTGAATAATCTCATTGTTAAAAAGAGCCAAGTTCATCAAATGATGTATATTTAAAAGTCTTCTCTAGATATGGAAAAGAAGATCCATTTCCTTAAAAAATAATCTGGATAAAAGAAGCTTTAGTATACAAATGAATTAAAATTATTTTCTCCAGTCTTTCTACAGTTGTATGCATTTTAAACTTAATTTCATGCTACCTTGTCTCATCCTTATGTGTATATAAGTCAACAAGCATTTATCAAGTCCTTAATATGTTCTAGACACTGTGCTAAGCACTGGGGGATACCAAGAAAATAAAAGACAGGCCTTGCTCAGAAGTACCCAGTCTGAAGGGAAAGACAACATGTAAATGACTAGGTGCAAACAAGCTATATGTAAGATAAATTAGAGATAATCCCAGAGGGATGGCACCAGGAGTGTCTTGAAGCTAATTCATACTAGCTCTCACAAGCCAGTTATTCAGTTTTCAGCGTGAGCATTTTCCCCATTGAAAATCTTTAAATGTTACAAATCAAGGCTTTATTTATTATATTGTTAATTATTTAGATATATGGAAAATATTAATAATGAAGTTTAAACTTGAAAAATGTGTCCCCCATACATTGTATACAGACACACACACACACACACACACACACACACACACACACACATATATATATATAAAGATAGTTGTTAAACTTTTATTAAACACTTCTGGAAGGCACTAACATTAAGAAAGAATAAGAAAAAAATCTTAGTAAAAGTGAGGATAATAGCAGAAACTTGAAGGAAGCCAAGTAGGCCAATAGTCAAAGATGAGGAAGGAATGATTTCCAGGCATGAATTATAAACTCCTGGAGCATAGGGAAGGGATAACATAATAGTATCTAGCACAAGATACTCTATAAGTGTCTGTTAAGATATATTCAACTTCTACTAGGCATAAATGACCATTTATAAAACTTGATCTTAAAATATAATAAATTGTGAAATATAATTTAGTATACAGTCTATATTTAGGATGTAAATATTTCTATATGTATATTTTCTCAGTAGCATTGGGAAAATAATTACATTTCCTGTAATTAGGGTTTAGTATCCAAGCAAAATAAATTTGCAAGAATCAGAACCTGAAGTAGGGTAGATGAGTTGGGGAGAAAATATGGATTAAATGTCTCAAATTTTTTAACCGATGCACTTAATGTTCCTCTCTCTTCTACTCTCTAGCCCCATCCGTTCACTTTTCCTAAGATGATGATTGCTTGGCCCACAGCCATAGTTAAGTACAATAAAGTCATGGTAATTAGCTCTGATCTCAGAAAGAAAGTCTGAGGCTGGTCTCAGTGTTTGTAAATGGAAAAAAAAATCAGCACTTTCTTGGAGACACATGTGAGCTATTCATTAACTGTCCCTGAGGCTGCAGCCTAAAATACACATTACTGGTCACACCTTTCTTGGACCAATCTAACTAGATGCTATTTGTAGGCACCAATGGTAAGTGAGTATAACCATGGAAACATGGTTGCTGGTATATCTAAATCAAAGTCCTACAAGTCACAGAATTACTTATCATATTAAAGAGGTAGCCTAGAATAATGTGGAGTAAAAAAGATAGTAGTTCAAATCTTTCTTTGCTAGATTGGAACTAAAGAAGACATAAATTAAAATTTCATTATGATATATGCTAACTGTGGCCAAGCCACTTAAATTCTCTGAGTCTGGGTTTCTTAATGTATAAAAGGGGCATAATAATAGCGCCTGCCTTCTTATAAGAGTAATGTAAGGATGAAGTTAGATAATGTATGTGAAGAATCTTTTACATCTTATCTTTCTCTCTGTGTGTGTACACATATATTTATATACATAGATATATGTATGTATGTGTATGTATATATATACACACATATACATATGCAGGGATATATACATTCCATAGAAATCATAGAGTAAAAAAATTAGAAATGTCAGTAATGATAATGGCATGCACTCTTACTAGTCCTTCCACATACTAATCATTGATTTGCTATTATGTAAAAAATAGCTAAGAGGTAAATGCCTAACAATTGCATTGCACTGCCAATTTCTCCAACAATTAAAAGGCCAACTAATTAACAGTTTGTCTAAAGAAAGCAAGGAAATGTTGACTTAATTGGTTATATGGTTACTATGATATACTGTGTTGAGAAGCAGTGTGGTACAGTGAGATGGATAGATAGATAAATGATAGATAGATAAAACATTTGGAGTCAGAAAATCTGGGTTCAAAATTCCACTTATTTTATATATATATATATATATATATATATATATATATACACACTTGGGCAAATCCCTAAAGCTCTTTCTGATTATATTATAGTCATGATGGATGAACTTGAATCAATAAAATTAGGAGATTTAGGTTGGATTTGTCAATTTCAGGGAAATTTAAATATCACAATTATTGTAATTATTAAAGGCCTATAAAATATGTTAAAATTTAAAACTGTTCTAAAATTGTAAGAATCCAAGTTTTCTATATATTCTATATAATTTTATTATATAATTTTATATTGTATAGCTCTTGTCATTTATAAAATACAAGAGATTGTGAAAATTTGAGAACACTGATAGTATGAATCTCAAGAGAGCTAAAAGAAAATTTTAAAAGGTTCAGAAAAATTTGGATGCCGTTATTACCTAATATTATTACCAAAATAAGTTAATGACCAATAACTCTGTACCCTCACCTTGTCTACTTTCTCATCTATACTAAATTTTTGTGAGAATAATCCACATTTGTATAAAAGTTATTCTTGATCAAGGTTTGGAAAGGGAATAGACAAGCTTTGAAAAATAATATCCGGGGGCAGCTAGGTGGCACAGTTGAAAAAGCACCAGCCCTGAAGTTAGGAGTACCTGAGTTCCAATCTGGTCTGAGACACTTAATACTTTCTAGCTGTGTGACCCTGTGCAAGTCACTTAACCCCAATTGCCTCAGCAAAAAAAGAAAAAAAAAGAGAAGTGGGCTTGGTCTGGGACCTTTTGTTGGTCAATGACAGCCTGAGTAATAGGGATTTAAGGCATGATCTTTTGGGGAAAAAATCTAACTTTGAATCATAAAATATCGAGGAAAGAAGGGAGGGAAGGAGGGAGGAAGGTAATAACATGCAAAAATCTGTGCATAGACAAGATCTATAAAGTGTAAATAAAAGATGATCTTAAAAGGAAGGAGAAAGAACTGCCAGAAGGTGGGATTTGAGCTATATTTAAGGAAGCCAGGGAACCTAGGAATTGGAAGTGAAAAGGGAAAAATTCCAGGCATGAGGTACAACCAGTGTCAATGTAGAGTGAGATGATGGAGGTCCTATGAAAAATAACCAGTAGGTCAATGAAACTAGATAACAGAATATGAAGGGAATAAATTGAAACAACAAGAAAGGAAGTGGTCTGGTGGGAATTATAAATTGTCCAGGATCACCACACACACAGGACAAGTAAGTATCAGAGGTTCTTTTACTCAACAGCATAAAGAATCATCATAAAATAATGCTACCTACCTTTTGAGACAATCATCTTACCCTCTCATTACTAAAGGGCTAGGTAATTGCTGTTTTCCTGGATAGACCTGTTTTCCTATTCATATCACTGGAAGGGAGGGGGAAACTCAATTTAAACACCAGATTATATTGTGTATGACAGAGTTATTAGGAATTTTAACTGGATTGTTTTCCCTTCTTCTTATGGAAATTTGCCCATGAAAAGCACCTACTGGTTTACTTTTCTGAAATTCCAAATATGAGATTCTGGAGTATCAGAAGATATGATGTGATATTATATATGATATATGATATACAGTGTTATGTAATTTCTATTATAAAATAGATACAATATTATCTATGTGAGCAGTAATATTCTATATCTCTACAAACTTAAATAATTTAACCTCTCTGAACCTTGGTTTCTTTATCTATAAAATGAAATATTTGGACTAGATCAGGGGTAAATAAATTAAGGCTTATGGGTCAAATCTAGCCAACTGTATGGATAAATATGGAAACCATTTTTTGCTCTTAGGTATACAGAAACAGAGGCAGTTGGCTGAAATTGATCTATGAGACATAGTTTGCCAACGCCTGGATCAGATGATCCCTCTTTTAACTTTAAATCTATGATTTCTTTTTAAATCCTCACAGTGAAACAAGACCCAGTATCACTTTGCAACTCAGAATGTTTCTGAGTTAATGCAATATAATTGCTAGTCACAATCATAAAATCACAGGTCTAGAGTTGGAAGGGACTTCAGTGGCATTTGGTCAACTTCCTCATTTTAGAAATGAGGAAACAAAGTGACCAATAATTTCAAAGTTCTACCTTGTTATCAAGTGGACAATGCTTCCTTGAACTTGGGCATATAAATTTAGGAATATTCTTGTTAAATTTCATTCATTCAAAATATAATCTTTGAGGAAATAAAGTAAACTGAATTAGTTAGCCTGAATAATAGATGACTAGGCAAAAATTTGTCCAAGAAAAGAAGGATTATCACATAGAGTCCTGACTAGCAATTCTTTTTTTTATCCAAGAATACATATGTGGGCTTAAATTGGCATTTGAAATAATGGGGAGAATGAATGGAAAAGGAAACTAAGCACTGGAATTTATTACCAAATGAAGCTGTTAAAAATTTTACAATTTAAAAAAGTTACTTACATTATATATATTCTCTGTAGACCTTAAAATAAAAGATCTTAATAGTAGCTATATCTAATCATTACAATTTGGAGATATGTGTGAATTATTTACTTAGGCTAATTTTTTACTCTGAAAACAAAAACATCTACTTTAGAACAAATTTGAAGGTAAACTCCTGATGCAGGAGACAGTCAAACTACAAATATTAGAAAAATGTCTATAAAAGATCAGACTGTTTTCCAGAAAGGTAAGGCAAGAATGAATATGTTCAGATCCTGATGTACTATTTATTATCTGTCAGATACTAAAACACAGCATGAATAACTAAAATAGAGAAGTTCTACTGGGTTTAACATATGGGAAGAAATTTCATTTCTCAAAGGCTACTATAAGAATTCAGGCCCACATAATCAGAAGAGTCTTAAAATGTCATCTAGCTCCTCCCCATGCTTCAATTTAAAGGTATGGCTTCTATGAAGTTAAAATGTCATTAAGAACATGCATGAACTGATGCTAAGTGAAGTGAGTAGAACCAAGAGAACATTATACACAGCAACAACAAGATTACATCATGATCAATTCTGATGGACATTTCTTTTTTCTTTTTTCTCTTTTCAATGCTGAGGTGTTTCAGGGAAATTAAAATAGTCATGTGATGGAGAGAGCCATCTGAACCATAGAGAGAACTATGGGGACTGAATATGTATCACAACATAGTATTTTCACAATTTTTGTTGTTTGCTTGCTTGCTTTTTTGTTTTCTTTTTCATTTTTTCCTTTTTGATCTAATTTTTCTTGTGCAGCATGATAAATATAGAAATATATTTAGAAAGATCCAGTTCTTCTGTCCTTCCATGATACAATGTTAGTACTTTTGCTCCAGTTTGATCTCTTCTTCTTCTCCAGAATTCTGTGAAGAAAACTCTCAAATTGAAGATTATCCATATGATAGACTCTGAAGTAGAAATATCTAATTCCAAGGGTAGTAATCTCTAATCTGTATTCAGAATAAGAAACAGAAAGCCAAAGAAGGCAGCTCCAGGTTCTAAAGGTTTTGAAAATCCTCTCTAGAATCTTCCAGGGAAAGCATAAAGTTATCAGTCATGAAGTTCTCCTGAAAGTCACCATTTTTTATTCTGGAAAGAGGGGAAAGACAGATCAAAAGGAAAAAAAATGAGAAAGAAAAACAAATAACAACAACAAAGGTAAAAATACTATGTTGTGATCCTCATTCAAGCTCTCTGGATGCAGATGGCTCTTTCCATCACAAATCTATTGGAATTGCCTTGAATCACCTCATTGTTGAAAAATATATTCCCTTTCTTAACTATTTTGATATCTTTGTACACTAAGACTCTTGGATTTTTTTCAGCCATATTTGCATATATACCTGATACTTGTCAACTCCAATTTCTACAATGTTTTATACTTGACCTATTTTTTAATTAATAAAATTCAGCAAACATTGATTAATGTCTGTGTGTAAATCACTATACCATCTATTGTTTCTATTACTTCCATTTCTTAAGATAATCTTATATTCTACTTTTTACTCGCTATCATTCTTTGGTGTCACTTATGAAAGATTGTGATTTCAATGCTACCCTATATGTAACCAATCAAAATTTAACTATAGGTAACGTCTTAGAAATATTTCATTTTGTCATTTATCTAGGACTTATTTATTTCCTGTGTTATTTAATTATGTATTCATTTCCCTTGCTTTTCTTCTTCTGTCTTTCTTCTACTGTCAACTTTGGGGCCATTTTATGGCTTCTTAGTACCACCAATGTGGATAAGGATCATACCTAAAACTAAAAGGAGGTTTTGCAATATTTGTGGATTTCTAGAATACTGCTTTAGAAATCTATTATAAAAATCCAAATTAACTTTTTAGTTAATTTTTAAGACAAATAATGGGAGATGCCATCTATATCCAAAGAAAGAACTGAAAAATAGAAGTACATATAGAAAGAATTTACCACACACACACATTTTTGTGTCTAATGGTAGCCATTTCTAGTGTGGGGGTGGGAGGAAAATTAAAAAAGGAAAAAAAAATTACATGATAACTTTTGTTAAATATTTAAAAGGAATAGAATGATGTACATAATAGATTTGCAGTATCATGTGCAATGATTCTTTAAAAATTATATTGTGTTATAGAAATGCCTATTTTACTCCATAAATTAAAAATAAGAGAAATTAAAATAAAATAAAAGGAAATCTTGTTGAGGGTCATAACTCTGCAGAAGTATACTTGAAACAAGGATACTTACAAGGATACTTGTTGTAACTCAGTGGAATTGATGATATAATGATTCTCTAGTTCACATATATCTAGTATGATATAATGATGCAATCACTCTTGTTGGCATATACTCAGTATGCTGTAATGATGTAATTGCAATAGGGTATTTAAGGGCTGAGAGAACTGGGGACAGAGTCAGTCAGAGTGAATAGACAGTGAAGGAGACAGATTGTGAAGGAGACAGATTCAAAACACAAGAATAAAGACTTTAGACTCTATTCCTGACCATCTTTGTGGTGACTATCCTGCTGAGACCAAGGCCTGTCTAGAGGACCTCCAGAAAGCTAGCCTGGACATTACAAAATCTTTTCCAATGATTTTGACCATCTCTTCTATCAATTGATCAATTAATTAACACAATTAGTTAATTAACAATAGCCTACTGTATACCAGAACTAGGAACCTCAGATTTTAATACAAAGAATCAAACAGTCCCTTGGAAATATACTAGTAAATAACAATTGGCTCCCCAAGAAAAAAAAAACATATTCAACACAATTTTAAATGTAATCTGCATTATTAACATTTTTCTGTCACTTTCTCAAATTTGGAAATCAACAAAACAATAAAATAAGCCATGACTTGTAGCATTTCCTGATTTCTAATATATAAATCCTCAAAGGGAAAATTTACAATCAGCTTTTGAAAGCCAATTCAAATTGGCCCCATCACACCATCATGAGGACTTTAATCCTAATGGGGAAGAAAAGAAGTACATATACAGAATAAATATAATGTCAATTAGGACAAATGAATACAAAAGTAGCAAAATACAGAGTAGTTTGGAAGAGAGGGTACTTGTAAAGGGAATGGGGGAGTCAGGAAAAGCTTCATGGAGAAAATAATGCTTGACCTGTGTCTTCTTTTTTAACTTAATAGTATTTTTAAAAATTACACATAAAGATAGTTTTCAGCATTCATTTTTATAAGATTTTAAGTTCTAAAATTTTCTCCCTTTTTACTTTCCTTCCCCCTTCCCAAGAGAGTAGGCAAGCTAATATAGGTTATACATGTACAATCATATTAAACATATTTCCACATGTGTCATGTTGTGAAAGAGGACTGAATAGGAAAAAAACAGCAAAAAAAGTGAAAATATTATGTTCATTCTGCATTCAGACTCCATTGTTCTTTTTCTGAATGTGTCAGTACTTTTCAATAGAATTCTCTTTGGGATTGTCTTGTATATAATATATAATAGAATATACATATTCTATTATATGTATATAATAGAAGTCCCTTTGGGATTGTCACTGTATTGCTGAGAAGACTAAGTCCATCATAGTTGATTATCATACAACATTGCTATTACTGTTTATAATGTTCTACTGGTTCTACTCAATTCATTCAGCATCAGCTTAAACTGTATCTTGAAGGAAGGAAGAAAGGAATTTTAACAGGTAGAGGTGAAGAGAAAGTACTTTTCGGGTATGTGAAATAGTTGATTATAAAGACAAAAAGATGCTGATGGAGTGTTCCATGTGAGGAACAGAGAGGTTAATTTCTTAGGATCACAGTGTAGGAGAGGGAAATAATGTCAATTGATGCTACAAAAATAAGATGGGATGAGACAGAAGTCTGTAAAAACTAAACAGAGGAGTCTATATTTTATTCAAGATCCATATTTTTCATTATAATGAAGTCTATAGACTTTTTCTCAGATAAATGTTTTTTAAAAGTGATAAAAAGTGATTGCAAAAGAAAATATTTATCGAAAAGCAATTACCAAAATATTTTATGAGTCCTAAGTTAGAACTCCTGTTCTAGAAGACGTAGAGATATTCAAAGTTGAGTAAGGAAGTCTCAAATTCAGAACTGTGATTAAGAAAAATTACTCTGAAGGAAGTGTGTAGGATGGATTGGAGTGGTGACAGACTTGAGATAGGTGACCAATTAGGAGGCTGTTGCAAAAATCTGGACCAGAGACAATGAGGCCCTGAATTAAGGTGGAAATTGTAGGAGTAGAGATAAGGAAAGGATGTAAGAGATGTTGCAGAGATAGAAACTATAAGATTTAGCAACTGGTTGAATAAGAAGATAATAATAAGATAAGAGAGAGGAGGAGTTGAAACATAGTGGTTACAAACTTGGGAGATTGGGAGAATCATTATATTTTTTACATAAATAGGCTATCTTGGGAGAGAAGAGGGTCATTAGGGGGAAAATAATTTCATTTTGGGGCAAGTTGATTTATCTACTTATAGAAAATAATTAAACTTATGGGAGCTGATGAAGTCGCCAAGAGAATGTAGAGAGAGAAGGTCTAAAATAAAAGTTATGTAAATAATTTCATTCAAATAGCCCATATGTCTTTATTTATAATCATATTCTCTTTTGAGAACGAGACCAGACCCTTACACTAGCATACTTAGTCTCTATACTTGATTATTCAATATATTAAATTCAATATATTAAAACTCAAATTCAATATATTAAAAAATACCTGATTTTTCCTCCATTTCTCTTCCTACTTTCTGACTATTCATAATTGAAGTCAGATCTTCCTGATTCCAGGCTCAGTACTCTTTTCAGTGTACCACCTAGAGCTCCTTAGATACTGAATTTATTGCAAAGATCACAATAGATATAATAGGCCTGAGTGAGTCACTCAAAAAGGACATGGTTGGTAGATGAGGCCCAGTAGTTCAAAGAGGTTTTTATAATTATGTTGTTGACCATAAGGCAACTGAGACAATAGACATCAATGCAATGCTATTATAACATTAAAAAATATATAACCAGACTGGGGATTTCATGAGTACAGGGACTCCTGGTGTGGAACTTATTCTGTTAATGCCGACTGGTATCTGTTCTACAATGTAAAGTATTAAAGAGTTTATTTTGATACTAATAAATTAGATGATTTGATGTAGCCAAACAACTATTTGTCAGAAACAGGATTTAAATCCAGTTCTTCCTAAGTCTGAGATTGGCCTTCTAGCCATATCATGCTACCTCATATAATGCTACCTCCTGATATTGCAATAATGATAAAATTGTTTAATTATGTTTGATATACATAATCTACTTCCAGTATAATCATTTTGTAATAGAAAAGGTCACCAAAGCATTTCATAAAACCATATAATCAAATCTAGAAGGGGCATTAGAAATAATCTGTATCAACTCGTTTATTTTATAGATGAGGAAACTAAGGCACAGAGAGGTAAAGTGACTTGCTCAATGTAGGGAAGAAGTTGCAAGACTGAGATTTCAACCTAAGTCTTCTGACTTCAAATACAAGGTTTCTTCATTGTAGCATAAGCTTTCTCTCAGAATTCCTGAATTGTCAACTGTAAAATGAAAATGTATCTAATAAAAATATTATAGAAAATACTATTAGATTAATATCTTAAAACAAGTATAATAAACACTATCAATATCTTCAAGAATCCCATGATGCTTTTAAATATTTTCTTATATTCTAGGTTTTATTATTATATAAAAAGGAAAACTTTTTTTATTAATAAACCTATCTTTGAAAACGTATGGCCCTATTATTAAAAAAGTTTTAAATGATAGTAAATACAAAAACTTAGGCTAATCCAAGTATTTATTGCATGCCTACTAAGAACATCACATTTTATTTGGCACTAGGTATACAAGGACAAAGGGGGAAAGTCCTTTTTTCAGAACTTAAATTCTATTAGGGAGATTAAAAATGTATACAGACACTTAATTTGAGAATGGAGGGAACCCTAACAATTAGGGACCAGAAGAGGCTTCCTGTAGGAGGTGACACCTGAATTGAGCCTTGAAGAAAGCAAGAGAAGAGGCATAGGTAACATCCAGAACAAGGCTCAAGAGCAAGGGATAGAATGCCAGTTTGGGGGATTAGCAAATAAGCTACTTTGGCTGAATTATAGAATACATGAAGGTTAATATTGTGAACTACACCTAAAAAAGTAGATGAAATTCATACAGTGAAGGACTTTAAATGCTAAGACGAAGAGTTTATATTTGATCCAAGAGGTAATAGCAATTCAGAAAAGACTCTTAAGAGTTAGATGATATAATTAAACTCATGAATTACAAATATGATTTTGCCAGCTAGGTGGATGATGGGTAAATGAAGGCAAAGATAGGATGGCACAAGTTAAATTAAGAGGTAGTTTTTATAATCAGGTGAGAAGTAATAGTTGCCATGTAGAGTAGAGAAAAGGGCTAAATGTGAGAAATGATGTGGAGGTAGATTGGGACAGGGACAACTAAGTAACACAGTGGATTCAGTTGGCAGAAAACTTCTGAGTTCAAATCTGGCCTGAGACATTAGCTCTGTGACTCTAAGCAAGACACTTAACCTTATTTGTATCATCTGTAAAATGAGCTGGAAAAGGAAATAGGAAAGCACTCCAGTATCTTTGCCAAGAAAACTCCAAATAGGGTATCAAAAAGTTGACATGACTTAAAATAACTGATTTACAATGGAAAAGGTTTAAGAAATAATTGGCTATGGAGGGAAGAGGTAAAGGAGATTAAAAAGTTAAGTATGCTGAACCTATGTGATTGTATTCTCAATTTAGAGATTATTGGTATCCTTAAGAGAAAGAAGTTTCAGATGAGTAGTGAGGTCAGTAGCCATATCAGAGGGAACTGACAAATGAGCAAAAGAAGAAATGTAGATAATGAGTATAGAAGGATTTTTTTTTCCCCTTCCCAAACTTTTTTTGGGTTTGGATGGGGAAGGAAGGAAATATATAGGATGATAGTTTGAAAGGGCTGCACATTAAAATGAGAGACATTTTTATTTGTTTAATTTTTCTTTTTTAAAAGATAAAAATAATCTTTTGTCATTTGTAAGCAATAAGAAATGAATCAGTATTCAGACTAGAAGTCATAACATCTTAATTCCTAGTGTCTAGCTGGATGAATTTAAGCAAGTCCCTTGATTTTCTCTGTTTCCTCATCTGAAAAACAAAGTCAATGTATTTCCAAGGTGATATAATTCTAAAATTCTGATGTCAATTATATTATTTTCTGGAATAAAATGTTATATTTTCATTTAGCTCATTTCACCAGAATATTTATTTTATTTCACTTACTAATTTCATCTAAATTTTAAGTAGCTAGGAATGGGAAATATATAAACCTGATGCTTGTTTTGTTATATTTAAAAGAGAACAGGTAATTTGAAATGCAATAAATATCCATTGCTCCCTTTATATAAGGATTTAATCACACAGAATATTTTAACTATACAAAGGCTTCCATTCCTAAAGGATATATCATACTTAAAATTAACATTTCATTCACTTAAAGGGATTTACTAAGAAATGATCTTTGAAGTGCTCATGATTGCAGAAAAATATGCAGGAAATTTTCATTTTTTGACTGTTTAGATTTCAGCTTAATTTCTAGGATTTGCAAATTATATTTAGAATAAGTGAAAGAGCAGAGTCAAAATGGTGTTGTAGAACGAAATATGGCTCCCCCATAAAGATTTACAAATCATATCTGACTGAATTTTATTGGGAAATCCAAGAAAAAAAAACCCACAAAAAATAATTTTTTCAGTCTAGGGTATCTAAGGGAGATTGACATGTAGGTCTGAGAAAGGATTGATTCCAAGACACCTGAATCAATGTAACACTCAGAAAATGAAAGAAGACCACAAAGGATACCAGAGCTAAAAGAACCTATGGATATTGTGTAGAGGAGGAGTAGGAGCCCTGCTGGCTACCACCATTCAAGAAGAGAAGATTCCCTAGTTTTGGTTCTAGTAAAGAGAGGTAAGTTGAAGCTTGTAGCCTACAGAGAGAGTACAGGGAGTAAGAGCATTTACAAAGACAGTGTTGCTTGAAGCCCTGATCAGACTCAGGGATAGAAAAGAGGCTGAGTTCCCAAATAGAGTTAAAAACCAAAACCAACATGAAAAATCTTAAGCAATCTTCCACATCTTGGGACTAGAATCTAACTTTAAAACAAAGTTAACAGTAAAGAAATAAGCCACTAAAAAACAAACAAACAAAAATAAGTAAATAAAAGAGAAAGAACTGAATCATATACAACTATTATGATAGAAAGTGAAATGAAGATAGCTACTTCTACTTTGAAGAAAAATGTAAAATGATCAAATTCTTAAAAAGAGTTCTTGGAAGAGCTTAAAAAGAACTTTAATCAAGAGAGAGAGGTTGAGGAGGAAAAAGTGGGAAATAAGAGTAATACAAGAAAAACTATGAAATTATGAAAATAAATTAACCAATTGGGAATAAAAGATCCAAAACCTTACAGAAAAATAACTCCTTTAAAATTGGGTGATGTGAAATTAAGATATCATAAAACATCAAGAAATAATAAAATAAAATCAAAAGAATAAAAAAAGAAGACAATGTAAAATATATCATTAAAAGAGAAAATAACTGACAGAAAATGTATTGAGGAGAAAAATATTGCATAACCTGAAAGATGTGATCAAAAAAAAAAAAAAAAAGAAAAAGAATGTAAATTCTATACCTCAAAAAAATTTTAAGGAAAATTTACCTGAAGCAGTAATCAGAGGAAATTTTGTCTTTAAATGCTTATATTAATAAAATAGAAAAAAGAACACACTAGTAAATTGGGGAAGCAATTTTTTTAAAAAACTAGAAAAATAATAAATTGAAAATCCTCATTAAACACAAAATTGGAAATTCTAAAAAAAATAAAGATAAAAATTAATAAAATTGAATGTAAGAAAACCACTGAATTAATAAACAAAACTAGACTTGATTTTGTGGGGGAAAACCAATATAATAAAATAAATAATTTGTTAATGTGATTTTTAAAAAAGAAAGGGGGAAATCAAATCACTAGTATTAAAAGTGAAAAGAGTGAATCAATGGTATCATTGATAATAAAATGAAATAAAAGCAATTATTAGGAGTTATTTTGCTCAATTATATGCTAATATATTTAACAATTTAAGTAAAGTGGGAGAAAACTTACAAAAGCATAAACTTCCTAGATTAAAAGAAGTGGAAATAGAATGTTTAAAATAACCTATTTTAGAAAAAGAAATTGAACAGGCCAAAGATGAGCTTCCTAAAAGGAAAAAAGGCAACAGAATCAGAGGAATTTACAAGTGAATCCTGTCAAACATTCAAAAACCAAACAATTCTAATTTTAAATAAATCATTTGAAATAAAAGGTATAGAAGAAACCCAATAAATTTATTTTATGAAACAAATATGGTGTTGATATTTAAATAAAAAAGAGCAAAACAGAGAAAGACCAATTTCATTAATGAATATAGATGCAAAAATCCTAAATAAAATGCTAGCTATTAGACTATAACATATTATAAAGATTATCTATTGTGACAAATGGGGATTTTTATCAAGAATTCAGGGATGATTTAACAAAAGGTAAATTAACATATCTGAGTATATCAGTAACACAAGTAATAAAAATTATATGATTATATAAGAAGATGCAGAAAAAGCTTTTGATAAAATACAAAACATTTCTATTTTTAAAAAAGCACTTGAAAGCAACGGTAAGAATGAATTTTTCCTTAAATTAATAAAAACAGTGACCTAAAACAATCAGCAAGTGTTATTAGTAATGGGGACAAACTAGAAGCTTTCCCAATAAGATCAGGAGTGAAACAAGGATGATCATTATCACCAGTATTATTCAATATTGTTTTTAGAAATGACAGCAATGGCAATAAAAGGAGAAAAAGAAATTGCCAATGAGAATGGCCAATGAGATAATAAAAAAATCTTTTTGCAGATTATATGATAACACTTAGCAATACTAGAGATTCAACTAAAATGCTAGTTGAAACAAAAATTTTTGCAAGGTATTAGGATATAAGATAAATGCACATAAATCACCAGCATTTCTATTTGTCACTAGTAAAATCCTGCAAGAGGAAAAAGTAAGAGATACCTCATTTAAAATAATTGTAGATAGCATAAAATACACAGGGGTATATCTGCCAAAATAAATCCAATAACTACAGGAACATAATTATAGAGCATTTTTATGCCAATAAAATCAGATTTAAATAATTGGCAAACATTAATTTTTGTGGGAGGGCAGAGTCAATATAATAAAAATGACAATTCTACTTAAAATAATCTGCTTATTCAACATCACCCCAATTAAATTATTAAAAGAATTACTTCATTGAACTAGGAAAAAACCATTGCAAAATTGATTTGGAAGAGCAAAAGAGCAAGGACATCAAAGGAATTAATGAAAAAAAGTGTAAAAGAAGATTTAGCAGTATCAGATCTTAAACTGTATTATAAGGTGGTAGTTATCAAACCTATCTTAACTTATGATTAAGAAATAGAAAGGTGGGTCAGTGAAAGAGACAGAAATACACAGTAGCAAATGACTTTAGCAGTCTTGTTTGATAAATGTAAAGAATAAAGCTTTGGGGATCAAAACTCACAATTTTGTTGAAAAAAAAAAAGCTGGGAAAATGGAAAGGAATTTGACAGAAGTTGTGTAGAGGTCAGTATTTCCTACTGTTTATCAGCATAAAGTCAAAACACCACCCAGATATAAAGTTATCATAAGTAAATTAGAAGAACATGGAACATATTCATTCCATCTATCAGACTTATGGATAGGAGGAAAATTCATGAATAAATAAACGTATGCAGTGCATTGTGAGATATGTTTTGATTACATTAAATTAAAAAGGGTCTGTACAAATAAAACCAATGTAGTCACAATTAGAAGGAAAGGATAAAATATGTATAGCCTCTCTTTTTGTGGTGACAAAGGATTGGAAATTGAGGTGATGCCCATCTCTTGGGAAGTAGTTAAACAAGTTGTGGCATATATGATTGTGATGAGAAACTACAGTTCTTTAAGAAATGATGAGCAGGTTGATTTAAAAAAAAAACAAAAAACAAAAAAGCTTGCATGAATTTATGAAGAGTTTAAATGAAAAGGATCAAGAGAATTGTCTTTAGCAATATTTTTAGAATAACTATGAACAACTAAGTTATTCTGAGTATTGTAAATACATAAATTACCTACAAAGCACCCATGATGAAATATTTTCTCCACCTCCAAAGAACTGACCAAAAAAGTACACATAGTGTGTGTGTGTGTGTGTGTGTGTGTGTGTGTGTGTGTGTGTGTGTGTGTGAAATGGTAACCTTTTCTAGCATGGAGGGGGAAAAGAGGGATACAGTTCAGAATTTTAAATGTAGCAAAACAAATAAATTTCACTATAAAAACTAAAGAAAACAATGGAGGGAAGAGAAAAAACAGCATAGACAAATAAGATATGGACACCATTTAAGATGATAAGCAAAGTTTCAGAAAAAATTTGGGAAGGTTTCTATGAGCTATTGCAAAATGAAGTAAGCAGAACCAGAAGAACCATATATGTAGTAAAAGCAATATTAAAAAGATAAGTCAAAAAATAACTGTGAAAGTCAAATTAACTCTAATCAATTCACTGGTCCACCTTAACTCCAAAAGATTTATGTAAACTTCTGTCCACCTCCAGAAGGGGAACTAATTGACTTAGAATGCAGATAGAAACATATTTTCTTTTATTTTTCTTGCTTTTTTAAAAAATGGCTAATGCAAAAATATATTTATATAACTTTATATGTATGAGTATCATATGTATTCTTGATGTATGGGGAGGGACTCAAAGGAGGAGAATTTGGAACTAAAAATAAAATAGTTTTAAAAACTGAAAAGATATAAAGTATTCAATACCTATGAACCTTTTACCTTCACAAAAGAGTGAGGGGGTAAGTCTATTCATATCTCTTCTCTGGTCAGAGTAACTATTTTTTCACAGCTGATCATCATTACAATATAGTTCTTACTGGATATGACATTTTCTTGGTTCTGCCAATTTCACTTTGCATCAGTTCATATAAGTCTTCTCAGGTTTTTCTGAAACTATCCTGCTCATCATTTCTTATATCACAATAATATTCCATCATAATCATATTTCACAACTATTTGACTATTCCCCAATTGATTGGCATTCCCTCAGTTTCTAATCCTTATATACATATAAGTCCTCACTTTTCTTTTATCTTTTTTTTGTGATAGACTTAATATTTCTATTGCTTGGGCAAAGGATATGCATAGTTTTACTGCCCCTTGTGCATAGCTCCAAATTATTCTTCAGAATGGTTGGAGCAGATTACTTGCTCCACCAATATTTTATTAGTATACCTATTTTCCCACATTCTCTCCATCATGTCATTTCTAATACGTGAAGTAGTACTTCAGAGTTGTTTTAATTTGAATTTCTCTAAAAAATAGAATTCAAAAAATTTTTTTCATATGACTATATATAGCTTTGATTTCTTCTTCTAAAAACTGTTCATATCCCTTTATCATTTATCAATTGAGGAATGACTTTTATTTTTACAAATTTGACTCAGTTCCCTCCATATTTGAGAAATGAGGTCCTTATCTAATACCAACTTCTGTTTAATAGGTGAGTTCATCCCATTCACATCCATAGTTATGATTGTTAACTGTGCATTTCCCGCGAAGCTATTTTCTTCTGTTTATCCTTCTCTCTTTTTACCCTGTCCCTCCTCAAAAGTCTATTTTACTTCTCATCATTACATCTTATTTCTTTTCCTTCTCACTTCTCTGTTGGATAAGAATAGATGTCTATATCTAACTAAGTATAATTGACTCATAACCATGTCCTCTGCCTATTTAAATATATTCAACCTACCCTAATAATGATAAAGTTATTTTTAAAATCATTATCATCTTGCCATATAAGTATTTAAACAATTCAACTTTAGTCTCTTATGAATCTTTTTTTTTTAATTTTATGCTGCTCTTGAGTTTAATATTTGAAAGTCATATTTTCTATTACATTTTGGTCTTTTCATCATGAATGCTCAAAAGTCTTCTATTTTATTAAACATTAATTTTCCCTTTGTTGGGGATTTACATTTTTTGAGGTTTTGTTTATAAATGTTCTGACATATTATCTTCTTCTGACTTTATATCTTGATCTTCTCTGTCACCATAAATTTTTATGTTCAGATTATTTTTATTGTTTGCTCATTTTTCCATGCTATATTTTGACTTTGAACTTTATGTTAAGGTTGGACTCCATTCCTGAAGTGGGGGTACAATTATAAACTTCAGGCTTTTATGCATTGCTGTTTTCAGAGACAGTTTGGGGGTAAGGGTGGCATTGCAAATTTTGGGGCCTTTTCAGATAATATGATCCAGGATGAAATGGTATCACTGCTCTTTTGCAACTAGAAGTAAAGTTCCTCTTCAGAGTCCTTGTTCCCTTGTGACTACAAATGATATTGGTCATCAGAGTCCCTTGGGACAGCAAGTACTACTCTCCACCCTGGAACCATGACCCAGACATGGTTATAAACAATGGAGATTGCAAATAGCATCCTATCTTGTATGCCAGTGCTAGCATAGAAGGCTCCTTGTAGTTTCGAGTTAGTTGTCTGATCTCCTTTCCGTCTCTCATTTGATAACTCTTGAAGTTGCTAATGCTGCTGGTGCTACCGCCAAGGCTCACCAAAGGTGTTGTTGCCATGTGGGCTCTGGTCCAGTCCCCACCTTAAGGCAACAGATCACTCCTTCCGATTTCCTGATTTTTCTTGGACTGGAAAAATATCTCACTTTGATCTTTTGTTGCCTCTGGGGCTACAAATTTTCATTTTAGGTATTATTGTAAAGGTGGTTGTAGACCAATATTGAGAAAGAGTTTGGCTACTTCCCCAATACTACTCTCTTGGTTCTTTTTCCCTGAAGTCCTCTTATTATCATTGTCTTTCATATAATTATTGTTTCTATATTTTTTTATCCCTTCATTATTTAGGATTCCATTATTGTTTCCATTTTGGTTTGTTGCTTTTGCTTTTGCTCTCTAAACTGATTACTATTTTTATTGTGTTATGGTCTAAAAAGAAAGATTATTTCTGCTTCTTTGCATGTATATGCTATATCTGGGCTCTAATAAATGGTCAATTTTTGCAAAAAAAATCCTTTGTGGTGTTAAGAAATAGACATATTCTTTAGCAGGTCTCATTTAGAAGTGATCACAAAATCTTTATCTGTACCTCTAGCTACATTTTCTTCTTGTTTATATTTGTATTAGATGTTTAAATATCTCAGGCTGCTTTCATCATCTTATAACATAATCATCATCCAGTTGATGGGCACCTTCAATTTCAATTCTTTTTTGTCACTACAAAAAGTTGATATATTTTTATACTTATAAACTTTCCTTTTTCTTTGATCTCTTTGGGATGTAGACCTAGTATTGGCATCACTAAGGTTAAAGGTGTGCACAATGGAGTAACATTCTAGTCAGAGTTTCAAATTGCTTTTCAGAATGGCTGAGTCAAACTTTAGCTCCTCTAACCACTGTTACAGGGTCCATTTTCCTTTAATCCCTCTAAGATCTGTCTAACTTTTTGTTAATTTCTACAGTCTGATAATTATGAAATGATATTTTACATTTAAAGTTATGAGAATGAAATTTAGATTTTTCTCCATGTCTCTAGAATTTATTATTTTCTAAATTGGGATTTTTTTTGTTCTTCCTCTTTTGAGGCAGTATTCTATCCCCATAATTAAAAAAAAAAATCTACCTTAAGACAAGCCTCTTTAAATAATCTCTCTTATCTTTGTTGACTCCATTCACCCTCACACTTTATCCTCTTCCCATTGGTTACACCTTCCCTTCTAATTTAGGAGTTTAGCCTTGCACAATATTTCTTTTCTGCCCCATTTTTCTCTGTTGATTAGTTCCCTGTCTGAGAGTGGCAGCCTCAGAGAGGATAGTCTATCCCTTATATACCTACTGCATCTTTTTTGGTACATAGAGTTGAATCCCACTGTTTGTTGCCATAGAGTGGTAGTGTGAGAACATGGTATTGGTAGAAACTGCAGTTGTAGAAGGGCTATTGTTGAGTTAGTCCCAGAATACATCAGTGAGTTGGCCTGTGTACCCTGCTGGAATATAGGGAATATTGGAGTCTGGCAGTTGTTGGTAGCATATCAATATATTGATTAGGCACATTGTTCATTTATATGGTTATTACTTTCTTGTAGTCCTGACCTGGGGAAACAACTGTATTTGTTCTACTGATGGAGCATAATTTCAATATGAGATTTTGATAGTTAGCAGAAACAGTGGAAAATGTCTAGGTTTCTATCTTATTTGTAATGTGACCCAGAAATCAAGGAATTAATTTTTGATGGAAAATATACTTTAAAAAACTAAGCAAAAAATAAATTTCTATACAATATATAAGGTTGGCATAATTATGTTGTATTGAGGTTTCTGAAAGTGCAAACTTTAAATTAGAAAAGAAACCCATTAGTTACATGCATATAGCTTAAAATAAGGTATTAAATTCCCAGCAATATATATATATATGTAAACTAATTAAGAGAAAAGATCATTTTCCCACTGCAGCAGTATATTTATTGTGCATAAATCAAGTGGAAGAGAATGAGGAGCTCAGAGAAATCAGTACAGATTATTTATACAGAGTTACAAATTCATCATGATTACAGAAGAAGCAAAAACAAACTGTGGTTAATCCTATCAGACCATAACATTATAGATCTGTAGCAAGTAACTTACAATTCTTAAAATTGCAAATGCAGTAAGAAAAAACAAACAATGAAATGCCTAATTTTAATGCACAATAAATATTTTATGATTTACAAAATTTTAAAAAATATTGTCTGCCACAGTCATACATTATATATCCTGCACATGCAGTTTTAACATGTCAATAAAATTTTTAGAACCTTGTTCATGCTTTTGTGTCAAGTATTACAGTTTTCCACTTTGTAAAATAGAATTATGTCCAACACCTCCCCTTACAAATTAAGTTATGTAATAATTTTTTAAATGTCCGGACCTGTGATTTCTTCAGTATTGGGAACTCCCAGTGGGGAAACCTCTCAGTAAGATAGTTTTCTCTACTGATACCTGATTTATAATTTGTAGTCTTTGAAGAGTTGACCGGGGTACTTAGAAGTCAAATGACTTGATCATATAGGATCACATAGCTTATATAAATATATATATATGCATATATATATATATATGTATATATATATATACATATATATATATATCTGAGGCATTATTTGAATACAGGTCTTAATAACTTCAAAGCCAGTCTTCCAACCACTATATCATACTTTTTTCACAAATAATATGTATAAATAGTACATATTCTCTTTCCTACTGAATTGGTCACATATTATATAAGTATAGCATTTCAATGGCAAATATAGTTTCATAATCCTGTCCTTGTCTATTATCTTGTCTATGACATTAAGCATTGTGGATTTCCTAATCTCAGCACCAAGGAGTCAAAAATATTGCACTAGAATGGGATTATACTACACATTATTAATAAATACTATCTGAACTTAATCACAACAAAATTATCACTCTAAAACTAAACTTGTATTTAAGTGGAAAGAACAATTTTATAGAAAAACCTGAGTATACTCTATTCACAAAACTAAGGAAGAGTAGTAGGTTTTGGAGTTAACATGACTAACATTACATCGGAAGACTCCTTGTGTATGTGGTATTTTTTTAAATTAAAATTTATTTAATTTTAAATGTACTTGTCAACAGAAGAGGTAGGTATATTTATACATATGAAATCTGTAACAGACACTAAAATCAAAACAAGTTAAAATCTGATAAAATCAACATACTTTTAAAAAAAATAGCATATAGATGTAACTGTTGATATTGCTAATAAAGACAAAAGACATTTCATGTTCCAATTAAACAATAATTATAATTTTTCATAATACATTCTGACAGAAATAGATGTTCAAAGGCTACCTTTTCCTCACAAAAAATTGTTTCCCCACAATCATTTGTATCACAATAACCTTTGGACTGCTAAAACATTATTTTCTGCAATGTTTTCTTATATTCACCAACACCGGACTTCACCAAACACTTAAGAATTTAGAGTCATTACCAAATTTTTAATACCTAATTAAAACAAAAAAAATGGCTTGTTCAGACCACTTTTGCAAGTAAATCAAAATCCAGAATACTTTAGATTGTTTATGTTACCATTATGCTTCAATCCAGAAAATGGAAAGTGTTCCCTTTCAAACTAGGGCATGTAGCTGGTAATTTAGACTAAAGGGTTGCTTGTGAGAGCACGTATATATACTAATGTCCTCATTAAATATAGTCACTTTGTGATATGGCTCATCTAGTTGGTTCAAAAACCAGTGTTAGAAGAAACCGCACATATGCACAAAAAGATTTATGAAAACTCCATCATATTTGACTAGTATTTTACTAGCAAAAGTTCTTCTGTGAAGAACCTTGTGGCCCAAAAGGCAATCTTCCAAATAATAGGACGATCCTTTAGTCTGGACAAAACCCAAAAGTTAACTAGAAGTCTTATTGTTAAAACAATATTCATAAATAAGCATCTGGGTATCTTACCTAACACTTTAGTTAGTCTAAAGGTTAACTGGCACAGAGAGAGAAGGCTCCTTTCTCTCTATTCCAAACCCTCATTTGCTTGTGTTTTTCCCTGAAAATTTTATCAAATGGGAAGTTCCTCACTGTGAACAAAAATTAAGGCCTGGATCAAGTTATTCTCCTTTTGCCTTTCCATTATGCTTCTTTTTTCCATTCTCCACCACTGACTGCTTTTCTGATTTGTTTACACCATTTGATGAAATACCATTTGTAGCTGTTCGAGCTTTTGAAGTCTTGGGGTCATTGTATGTTTGATAGTAGAAATTGAGAAACAGAAAAATAAAGCTGATAGCATAAGCAATGAGAGCCCAATGCATCCATTTGGGAAAAGGGCAATCCGTATAAAGAGACAGTGCTGTGTGTCCAATGGTCACGTAGAACTGAACCTGAAAGAAGAAAGGTATAGAATAAGATTAAATGGAATATGGTTTATAAAGTTATCTTTTAGAGCAGCGTAATTCAGTGTAAAGAGCTGAACTTGAACTTAGATTGAATCTGAACTCTGTTTCTATTACCTTGGTAACCTTAGGCAAGTTAGATACAGCTTTTATGACCCTTAGTTTTCTCTTATGTAGAATGAAAGGATTATACTAAGTGAACATTGGTGTTCCTTTTAGTTCTAAATTTATGATCCTAGGTACAAATCAAGTTCAAAAATTATTCTTATAGAGGAAAAATAACTTATCCACCTAGAGAAGCACATATCTTTTAGCACACTGAAAAAGTGTATTATCAGTGCTATATTTTCCATTTTGATTAAATTTTTGTCTACAGTCTGATTATTTTAGGTTGTTCTAATATTTTTTTAGAATTCAATATACACAGACAAACAGACTACCAAGTCCTATATTACAGGAATATATAGTGTCCTAAAAATCTTAGTGAAAACTTAAGCTTTTATAGCTTTGGCAATTTATCTGTATAACTAAAAATATAGTGAAACTCAACATCATATTCATTTCTTAATAAGGGATAGATAAATAAACATTTAAAACCTTTTTGAAGTAAATAGAAACTTGACAAATTTAACTCCTGGATAGATCTATAAAAAAGATCCTGAAAATTACCCCCAACCCCAAAGTTATAGATTATGAAGTTCTCATTCGAAATCATGACTTTTTTTAAGTGATAGCCCTACTTATAACATGAGAATTAAAGAATAGGTAAGTTTATTTAATAAATAAATTTCGTTGAATTATATGAGACGAACTTGTTAGATATTTTGTAAAAAGAAGTTGTCCTATGTCATGTTTCAGGCAAGCCTATTCAATTATGCTCCTTCTACAAAACTGGTATTAATTCTCCTTTATGTTGCATGTCAAGATTTTTCTCACCTAAGGATGTTATCTTACAAAAAAATTATTCTCATGATTTTATGAAAAGTATATTGAGTTTGTAGTCAGAGAATCTGGATTCCAGTCCTATTCTGCTATTTACTTCATTGATAACCCTTTGAAAGTCATTAAACCTCTCTGGGCCTACATCCTCAGCCATAAAATGTTGAGTGTAAACTAGATGAGCTTTAAAGATTCCAAGATTTAAAATTCAAAGAAACCCAAGAAAAGTTAACTTATTTCAAATGAATCCATAATTCAACAAATATTTATTAAGTATCTACTATGTGAGGTACTGTGCTTAGATTTTGGATATAGAGAAATGAGAATTCTTAGACTTCCAATGGCAAAAATCAAGATTTTTGATTGTCTCCAGTTTCACAATGATCTTCTGAATCTACATCACTGAAAAAAAAAAAAAGGGTGTGTGTATATGTGTGAGTATTTATTTGTGCTTTCACAATAAGTACTAGATATAGGCTCTGAGAAAAAACAAGCTCTCTACAATCTACTTATGATTTTTGCTTTCATTTCTATTTTCCCTACTATAAACTCAATAAACAAACAGACAAGTATTATAAAAATACTTGGGTAATAGAAAAATTAATTTATACATATATGAAAAACATTTCTAATACCAAAAGCTTGGAGGGAAAAAAAAACCAAAAAAAAAACTACTTATAGCACTTTGGTTGCAATCAAGTCCTTCACACCCAATATTCTAAAAAGGCTGTGTTTCCTGTTTGTTTGGTTAGCTTAGCTGTTTAGCAACTCAAAGTAGAAATGAGTAGTATTTTCAGCTATGATTTGTCTGATAAAATTTAACATAAGCTATGATTAAATCAAATTATAATAAATACCAAGCAGTCATCAGGTTGGTTTCTGAAGTTTTTAGTTTGACTGAGGGTAAATCCTTTGCTCTGGAACACTAAGGCTACTAGAATTACATGCTAAGTGCAGATTATTCTATTTCTATTGCCCTGTTAAGAGAGACTGATATTTTCTCTAGTTAACCTACTTGCAACATCTGTTTATTCAGCAAATATATGAAGTTACCATTTGTGAGAAATTGGAAGGTATTGAGGAAGATATGATGGTGAAAGTTAGTCAATTATAGTTACTAGATCAAGGAACTATAACTTCGGGTAGAGGTGATAAGACATTAAAAATATAATACAGCTGGGTTATTTGGGAAGTAAGAACAAAACATTAACACATATTTAAGAATTTAAAACACTTTTAATTCTTCTCTTCATTAAAAGGGATCATGCTATAGATTTGGAAGGGAAGTCAAAGACAGTCTAGTTAAAGGATCATAGAATCATATATCTAGAACTGGAAGATACTTCAGTGGACATCTAGTTCAACCTTCTCATTTCACCGGGAAAGTGATTTTTTTAAGATTCCTTAAGAACACAAAGGGAGCAAATGGTAAAGGCATAATCTGAACATGTCTTCTGACTCCAAATTTACTCCTATTTTTGCTGCATGGCATTACCTTAATCTATTCCATTATTAATGGGACAGTAAACCAAGTTACAAATCTGATTATATCCTTTGATCCACATCCACATATAGTTTTTGGCATCCACAATAGTTTTGTTTTATTTTTTTTATTTTGCTCAATTTTGCTCAATTAAATTACCAATTTTTATAACAACTAAATTACTGGATAGAATTTCCTTTAAAAGAAATTAGTTTGACTTTATAATTATTAGTCATAGAGAATGTGTTTTTTTAAAAATACTTCTCATACAAGTCTGTTTTTAAGTAGGATTCCATATTTTTATTTGTAAGTTCCATTACTCATGAAGAAAACAATTTTCTGATGATTTTCACATTCTCCCCATGTTTCTCCCTTGGTTTTGTGTGTCATGTTTATGAACTACATCTTAGATTATCTAGTAAATTACTTCAATTTACAAAGATATTCTTTAATTAAACTCCCAAAGAAATCAAAGTAATACAGGATAGAAATCAAAAGGTTTAAGGTTTAGAAGGTTCAAAATTTTAAAACTGGAAATGAGTCTCACACATATACACACACAACTATTTAAGATGATTGTAATCATCTTATAAAATACAAAATATAAAATTTCATAGCAAAAAAAGTTAGTTTGGAAACAAAGTGGGAAGTAAGAATTAAAAGGTAATATTAAATAAGAAGATGGCACAAATTAAGATTCTGGAAGTTGGGGAGGAAGCAAAGACCCTAAAGAAAACTATACAATTACTGAATGTTAAAATTGGAAAGGACTTAATAAATCAACCTAATTCCCCAAGAAGATGACTACTAGTCTCATCTTTCATAGGGATCAAAGAAAGAAGAAAAGGACATAATTCATTAAATTATATAAAAGTTCTTTTTGTGCTATCAAAACACTAACTGAATGCCTATCAATTGGGAAATAGCTGAAAAAATTGTGATGTATGAATGTAATAGAATACTGTTGTGCTACAAGAAATAATGAAGGGAATTATTTCAGAGAAGCCTGGGAAGACTTGTATATATTAATTCAGAGTGAAATATACAGAATCAGAAGTACAACTTATATAACAATAACAATACTGTAAAGATAAATAACTGTGAAAGACTTAAGAACTTTGATAAATATAATGATCCATCAAAATTCCTGAGAATTAAAAAAGTCATACTCATAGTACAGGGTGAGACAAATATAGTTTGGCTTTTTTTTTTTTTTTTGCTTGACCCTGAATATTTGCTACAAAAGTTTTGCTTTTATTATTTTTTTTCAGTGAAAGGAAAAGTAGGAGGGAGAGAACATAGTTATTTATTCATTTAAAAAAATTTAATTAAAAAACTAATCCAATTCAATTTTCTCCTTGAACTTGTTTCCTCATTTTTAAGCAGTTAAATTAATTTGTCTGTGGTCACATAGATAGCAAAAGAACTAGAAATAAAGTTAAAGTCTTTTAGCTTCCAGTCTTGGGTCTTTCCATTATGCCACTGAGGAAAAACAAGAGGAAAAAGTAAACTATGGGTTTTTAAAAATGTTCACATCTAATTTAGACAAGGAGGACAAAAAATTGGGGTAGGTAAAATAGATTTGATCAGAGACTTAATATTTATAACAAATAAAATTACACTTATGCATATGTTTACATACAAAATGTTTTCTAATAGCAAGTTTTTTTTAATCCAAAATATAGTTTTGATTCTGTCCTAATACATGCCTTTTAGATAAGCATAGGCCCCTAACCAACTGATTGTTTTCACCAGAATATAATCTGTTCATGTATTAATAAAGTGTTAAAATTCAGTGGTTACTTTATTCAGTATGAATAATTTTCTCTGATGGAATTAGAGAGATAGTTTGGGACTGGTCAGTTAAAAATGGACTATGCTGCTAGAAGTCTTTAAAATGCCGAGTTCTCCAAATCTGGAATTAGTCCAGGGTAGAACAAGGCTTTTAGAAGAGGTTTCAAGCCTATATCTGAAGAAGACTGAAGAAAAAAGATTTTTTCTGTCTGCCCTTCTCTTATAAGTCATGGTACTTTGAAGTTGGATTTCTTAAGCAGAAGACTTTGCATCCATTACATGTTTTCCAAGCAGGCACAGGCACAGGCACAGAGAAGTAGTATTCAAATAGCTTCAAGGAGCAAGATCTTTGGCAGTAAAGAAAAGAACCAATGACGGACTCAAGAAAGAGTTAATTCTGGCAATTAAGGGTTGAATTTTGAAGAAGTGTTGATCCTAGAAGCCCACAAAAACAGTCCACTTAGTTCAGAAACTGATGGGAGAGAGAGCTAGGGCTTATAAGAACTATATAAGAAGAGAAGAGCATTGTGGCCCTACAGTTGTGGAGACATGATTAACATACACTCTTGACATGTGAGATTTGTAATCCCTAATTTTGTACTTATTCTTACCACATACACTATATACATTTGTGGCACAAAGTGCCCCAAGTTTATGGAGCAATTCTTTCATAACTATTGTTTTTATTGGGAATTTATGAACTAAAGCTGTTGGAATGGAGGCCAAAGAGGACCCTGGAGACTTTGTCATATAACAGCTTTTCTATGAAGATTCAACTTATGTGTATGTATGCAAGTAAAGAAAGTAGCTCATACTTTTTATGTGTTTCATAAATGTTTCTTGACTGAAGTTGGAGAAAGGCAACTATCCTGGTTAACTTTTTTCTTATTTCTTTCAATAGCATTTACTTTATAGTGCTTCTCAATTTTCCAGTGATTTAAAATATTTGAGACTCTAATTGACAAGCACTATAAAATAAGTGATATTGAAAAAATAAGAAAATTTTAATTATGAAAGTTAGTTAGGATAGTCACCTTTAACTTCAGTCAAGAAACATTTACTAAACATTGCACTGAGAATTTAAAAAAAAGTTATAATACAAACTCTGTCCTTGAAAAGCTTATGATAGTCTAAAAAAGTGAACAATACATATACAAGCAACTGTTACCAAAAGAGTAAGAAATGCAAAGGAAAAATTCCTGTGAAGTGCTATGAAAATGCCTTACACTTAATAGTAATTCAGTTGGCTAGCCAAAAATTATCCTATTGATTCTTAAGATCTGTAACTTAAAAATTTCTATTATAGCTTAATGATCAAATTTATTTTCATATTTATTTCATGAACTGTTTTTCTGTTTAGTGAGGAAAGTATCATTTCTAATAGTCTAGAAAATATTAAAATGAAAGTGAACATGACTATTTTGTCCAATGGATCCATAATAAGGAAGTGATGTCCAAAGAATCTCAACTGCTAAGATTAAATAGATTAAAAAAAACTATTTTTAAAGACAATCTAAACCTACTTTCCATTACATAACATTCTCACTTGGTTACTCAGAAGAAATTGAATAAATATTTTACTTACCAACTGCAATATGGTCAAGTATCGTTTCCACCACAAATATTTCTGAATCCATGGGCCAAATGCAGTTAAGCCATAATATGAATACATAATCACATGGATAAAAGAATTAAGCTGAGCTCCAAAAAATGCTGTTAAAAAACATAAGTAATAATTATAATGTTTTGTTATTATAATTAAAATCAATTATAATGATTTGTTTGGTTTTTGCTACTTCTCAATCCTTTGTGTTATATGGAATTTTGTTGTATCAGGCTTTTATGGGAAAGAAGCAAATTATTTTAAGCTTGTGCATGTAAACTTTATTATACATTTATTCCAAATTTTGTGACAGTTCAAATTTAGGCTCATTTCCTAAACTTTATATGCATATAGAACTGTAAAATGTTAATTATCAGATGAATAGTAAAAGTCTACTAAATTACTCTAATGGCTTCAGATTATCAAAGATTAAATAATCTTCACTATATTTACATAAAGAAGGAAAGTATAAAAAAAGAGATACTCTAGAGTAATATAAATAATATTGGACCAAATCTAAAAAGTGGCAAATGGTGGGGACCATCATTCTACAAGTGAACCTTACAGGAGACCCAAAGTAAGATTAGTATGAATGGCCGCAGTCAAAGCAGCCCAGAATGGAATAGACTGGTGGGTTCCCCTTCCTAAGGAGGAAGAAAAAAAAAGGGTACTGCCAGTCCAATTAAATGAGCTCCTAATTATTAAATCTGATGGTCTTTTTTCAGCCTTCATCCTTGTTGACTTCTCCACAGAATCTGACATCGTCTTTTCCTCCTAGAAATTCTCATGACTTTTATCACAAAACAGTTCTCCCTCTACCTGTCTGACTACTGCTTGGTTTCCTTTCCTGGAAACCATCATCCATATATCATGTCCTTAACTCTGGGTGTAATAATAATATCTATCATCTGTTAATTGCAAAATGCTTTACATGCATTCTGTAATTTTAATTCTTACAGCAATCTTGTGATGTAAGTGTATTATTATTTTTATTTTATAGAAGAGGAACTGGAAAGCTCTAGTTCCATATCATCAATTGTTTCTTTGACATTTAAAACTAAATGTTCAATAAATATCTTAAACATAACATGTCCAAAACATAACTCATTACCCTTTTCCTCAAACCCACTTCTTCTCCAAATGTCTCTATTTCTTTCAAGGGCATCATCATTCTTTCAGACACCTAGTCATACTTGTTATACTTGACCCCTGATGTTTTTTTCATTGCTCATATGCAACCAATTGCCAAGTCTTCCCCATTTGCCTTCACAACTTTTTTTTTCTATTTATCTTCTCTTTACTCTAACAGGCACCATTCTAGATAAAGTCATCATAACCTTTGCCTAAATTATTTTAATAAGCATCCAAATTGGTTTTCCTACCTCAAGTCTAACCCTTTTCCAATTTATTTTCCACATAACTGGCAAAGTGATTTACCTAATGCATAAGTCTGACTATGACACTATCTTATTCAACAAATTTGGTGACTCTTCATATTTATCCTCCCTTATTTATAAGATCAAACATAAACTCTCCTGTTTAGGTAGTTGAAATTAAATGAAATGTATCTTCAGAAGATCTAATAAGAGTTGCATGTGACTTCCTCCAAATTACATTTCAGCAAAAGATGAAATGGGATGAGGAAGGCAGATTGAGATAATGTTTGACAAATTATAAGTGGCAATAGGATCAGAAAACAGAGATGCAGAGGAAAGGACAATATATAGGTTCAAAGATATAAATTAAATATGTAAGTCCTCTATAGAAGTGATGGACTGGTAGAACAGGGATGAGCAGAAAGAAGAGAAGTCATGATGGAATTCCATTATGTTTAGCAGAATAAGAGGTGAAAAGACAGGAAGTTTTCCAACAGAGGAGGGAATTTCAGAATTAATAAACATGAAGTGAATAGATCTCTGATTTATGGTGAGAGCTAAGAAATTGCTGGGTTTAATGACTGTCAGAAATGAAAAGAAGGAATATTGAGGACTGGTTTAGGTAGCCAAGGATGTGGTTCACTTTTTGAGAGTGCTATGACATGAAGAAGATATAAGAAGTCATGTCATTTTGGTGTAAATGTAGAAAAAAAATTGTTCAATAATGTTTATGGCTTTATTTCTTAAACTGTTAAGGAATAATGCTTATACATAAAACATTTGTTTACAGGGAATCAATGAATTTATTTTAAATAAAACTTTTCAAAAATAATTCATGTATGAACTAAGTATACCATTTTCTCAGCAATTATAATACAATGACAAGAAAAAACATATGAATAACTCCATTATTTACATTATCCCTTTATGTTCTGAGTACTATACTGCTCCAGACCTTCACAACTTTATGCAAACCAAGAGAGGCCTACAAGCTTCAGTATGTCAAATTTCACATGTGCTGGTCTTTCACTTAAACAGTCTCAAGCCATCTGATACTCAGAAGATCAGTTCAGGGATCATTTTAAAAGTTCAGAAGCTCTTTAGCATGGGTTCAAATATCTTAATATTCTAGATGAGATCTTGATTCCAGATATTCAGGATGAACCTAAACCATAACACCTGACCTGGGTGGGTGGGTGGGGACTTCAGACTGAGGATAAATATCTTGGTATCCTTTTGATGCAATGGAACAGCACCAGAATAGAAGGGATTGGATTTTTAGGTTTATCTTGCTCTGAGTCTGCAAACATTTCTCCACATGCAATTTTTCTTTGGTGTAAGACTGGTCATTCATATGGCCCTCTTCTTTTATAAACATTCTTCCAGAAATGAAGTTAAACCAAGAAGGAAATTAATTGACATAACTATAAGCTGATAAATGCCATATTCAGAAAGACTACCAATTCTCCATTACTTCCCTTCAAAAATGCATACAAAAATCGATATATTTCATGCAAATATAATAAATTTCCTTTGTTCACTGAAAATTCCAAAAATGCTTACCTTGTCCTCCTGCTACCCACTTAATGCCAATCCACCACAATGTAAACATAGTACAGTGATGATACACATGAAGGAAAGATACTTGGTTGTTTTTCTTCCTCAGAATGAAGAACACTGTATCCAAATACTCAACTCCTTTTGACACAAAATACCACCACAGAGCCCCAGCTATCTGCAAAAGGAGAAAATTAAACATATTTGTAAACATAAATCACCGTAGTGTAACTATGCTTATTTCAAATAATTCAATAATTATTATGTGATGTGCTACATGATATGGATGATAAAAACTCATTTACCCCAAAAGATTTGCTGTCAAAATATCTATAGCATGACACAAGCAAAGATTAATAATCAGGTCTAAAGCTGGATGAATACAATGTTCAAAGAATATTCCATTCTGCCAGATGTTTCAATGTTTTCTTTATATACAATATTAAATATCTGAATATAAAACAAAACCAAAAATAATACAATTTTCTCAAGCTCATTGGCCATGCTTTTTAATGATTTCTATAGAAATTTATCTTAAATTACTAGAAATTTAAAACTTAACTTTTTGGATAAATATATAATTCAGGAACGTATGCCTAGCATATATCATAGACACTTTCCTATATGTGAACTTTATCATAGTATATCATATAATACAATATATAAATAAAATTATATATAATATACAATATATCACATAATATCCAATATTTAATAAAATATGATGAAGATACTGTATCATAAAACAGATACTTTATTAAAGTACATGGTCTTTTAAAAATCTTTTTCAGCAATTAGGATCTAATAGAAATGGTTATCTAAAATTGAAATCAGAGGCAATAACTGAATGCTTTATAGTTTAGTTTTTTTTATTCATTACATTGTTTTTTGATTCTTACAATATAAGGATTAGCCTCATTTTTATAAAGAGATAACACAGCTAATAAACATCTGATCTAGGAAGCAAGCCTATTTTTTCAATATAATTGCCAATAATAGATTGCAGTATAAGTTTTTTTGATAATTAGATAGATCTGTGATTTCATTGCTGAGCATAATCCTTTCAAACATATACTCATAATATTCATAACAGACTCTCCAATAAATGTATCACAAGAAGTCCAACCAATGATTTGGAAAATTTCATCTATACTCTCTAACTCGATACAGATTCTAATTAAGAAGATGGACTACTTTAAAAAAAATCACTATGTGTCCAGGCTGCCATCTCCCTCTTCCCCAACAATTTTATTTTCTTCTGACAGTATAGATGATGTTGCCTTTTCTTCTTTTCAGGCCTACAATGTTCCTTCTTTACCTTTAGGCAATCCTTATATTTAATTCTTCAGAGAATTATACAAATACTACATATTATTGTATGTGACTTGTATCCATAAAATAAGACTATGAGAATGTCATAGTTAAAAAACAAACAAAAAACATTCTCTTTGTTTCAAAGAGAATCTCTGAATCATTAAAATAACTATACAATTTCCTAATCCAGTCCATTTGTGTGTATGTAGCTTAAGGAGAAGGTTTTACTTGATCAGAATTATCACCACAGATAACACTTGTTTTTGTCCAAGTTTGTTTTCTGTGTAAAGGTTTCATGAACGCAAATTTTAAGATGGATTTTGAGTTTTCATTTTCCCCTGAAAGGTTTCTGTGATAGTCATATTTTTCATATAAATCCTCTCTTGCATATTCTCTTATTTCTCTAAAAAAAAAAAAGGAATGCTGATTTCATTGTCTGCCACATTACATGCACACACATGCATGAATGTGTATATGCACACACACATTGTTTTTCTTTCTATATGAGCTGTAATCAAGACTGTTCTCTAAATGAAAGGTTTTTCATGTGATCTGGGTTTCCCTCCTATGTAAATCTGTTGCATAGTGGGATGAACTTTGCCACAATGATAAATTTATAGGGTTTTTCTCTTTTTGTAGTCCTTAAATCTATTTTAAAAATGCACATAAAACTGTAAATACATTTAAAAACTTGGTTGATATTATTGTGTCACAGTTCCCTTTTATTGTCCTGCCTCAGTTTCCCTAATTGTCCTGCCTGATTGCAACCCCCCCCTTTTCTGCTCATTAGAACTGAAATAATTAGGGCTATGAAGATCTGGCATTCCAAAAGATAAAACTCCAGATGTCCCATGTCAGATACTAATTGGTATCCTCTAAGTCCAGATTCCTTGACTGTAGTTAACTCCCTTATTAGTCCTTAACTCCCAATTCGTTAGAATTTATGGTCCTACCCCAACCTGTCAGAACCAGATTGATGGGCCCCTTCCTGGAGATTCCTGCTCACCAGAGTTTGGACTTCACCCCACCTCCACCCCCAGCCTTTGTTTAGCTACCTGAGCTTGGAGCTACCTGTATATATACATACATACATATATATATATATATATATATATATATATATATATACATACATACATATATATATATATATATATATATATATATATATATATATATATATATATTTCATGGGAACATCACATTCCTTGCTAAATGTTTTGGACATCAGCCCTGGGGGCAGCATACCCCCACCAGATCAATCTCTCCCTCTCAGAAATCCAATATCTCTATCTTGCCTCAGTTTCTCCGGCATTATAATATCTGAATTGTATTTCATATTAATATATTTATAAAATTCCTTTCCTATATGTAGCCTCTTATGCTTAGACAAATTTGATAGATATTTTAAATCTTGTCCACAGTCCATTTATAGGAGGTTTTTTTTTCGGAACAATGGATTCCTATGAATCAATTTACTCAATGAATGGGACTGATTTGATGAAGTTTTCTAATTTATGAGACTAGTTTATGAGACTAGGCCTAAATCACATGATTATTATACCCAGAGTAGGAAGATGAGGTTTTGGGCCTCAGATTTCAAGAAGTCATGTGATTATTGGGCCAAGGTCTCTAAAGGTCAGACCCAAGTCAGTGACAGAAAGTGATGTGATCCACAGGAACTGACATGACCCATAGGAAACTTACAATATTGGTGACCACTAGTCAAAAATGGTTACTTCCTTTTATTCTATCCAGTGAAAAGGCTTGGGTCTTTTCCTATTTAACTAGGTGTTCTACTTCCTGCTGGTCAGGTAGAGCACATGGTGAGATCTGGGATGCCTCCTGGGTGTGCTGGGTCTCTCCCTGCAGGGACTAAATAAATGCTTTCTCTTTGTACCTGAATATGTCTCTGATTAGTTAATTTGGGAAAGAGATCTAGCACTCATCCCACACACACAATAATCTCAAAACTATCTTGCTACCAGCAAGGAACTTGATCTAAACTAGCTGCTTTCTCTAATACTATCTAATATTAATATTTTGTCATATAGTAAATCCAGGATTGTAATATTAAAGTCCAAATGCAATGTCTCTAATGTCATTTAGGTAAAAACAGTATGTTTTATAGATGTCTTATATTTTTCATCTATTGTGCTCTCCCAATTTTATCCTTAAATGCACTCAGTATGGATCTTTCATCAAGGATTCTTTAAACTTGTTTCTTTACTTTTTTTTTTATTAATTTATGAGTTGATATTCATAATTTTCTACAATTTGCCTTTAAGTTTATATTCTAAACTGCTGTTCTAGACTGATATCTTGCTGGCAAGGAGATTTTGGCTCTCTACTTATGGTAATTGATTTACATTTTTAAAATTTCCTTAGGAAATTGTTATAATCTGTGTAACTATTCATTAACTTTCCATTTTTGAATACCAATAGCCTATTTAAACAGGTCAAATTGGAGTTGTGTAATTATGCATCATATCTTTTATCATTTCCATATTTTCTTCTCTGTATAATTTTTTTATTCTAACAAGTGGTATACATTTACATTACATAAATATACATATATATTGCATTAATTTATATAAGTATATGCATATTTATACACAAACATAAAATATATATGTAGGCATGTCTAGGAATACACACAGATAATTAAGGAATGATTCCCATTTCAGTAATGGATCATTTCCTGAATGTTAAATATAATTTTTTTTATTATTGCAATATAGTATTTATTACAACCAGCATCTACTAACTCAGTTCACTCAGGAACAATTTATAATAGTTAATCAATAAACATTTATCAAGTGCTTATTATATGTCAAGTATTGTGCCAAGAACTGGGGATACCAAAAAGAAAAAGGCAAAAGAAAATCCTTGACCTCGAGGAGCTCACAATCTAATGGGTGAAGACAACACTCAAAAGGAAGCTGAAAAGTAGGAGTGGGGGAAGTTAGGGCAAGACCACAGTACTGAGGGTTGTTCCATAAAGAGGTCCAGAGAAGTATATGCAGGTGGGAAATGAAGAGATGGCTAGCTTGAGCATTCATTAGACTCATCATTCTATATTACATAGAATATATATAGAATTTCTATATTTCCAGGTTGTGGATATGAACCTTGTTAAATAATATAGGGTGTGTTTTTCCTCTACCTTGTGCTCTAATTAAGTCCTATTAACACACCAGATGGTACAGAAAGATTACATTACAGTCTAAGATTAAGGGTCTAGTGAGAGGTGACCTTTGTAATATTTTTAATTTTTTAATTGAAACAAAATGGAACCTTTTCTGAAAGAAAATATTGTAATCTAATATTATTTTTTGTCAAGTGTTTATATCTTTAAGTAGATGATGAGAATATGAAGTAAACATTAAGAGATTTTGAACTAGTACATAAGTAAAATCTGTTTTGATCCTCTGGCTCTTTAGGAGCTTGACACAGATTCTTTCATGTTCAGGCTTAAGTATTTGTAAGGTCTCCCGTATAATGCCTATATTGATTCTATGTAAATGAGATAATTCTTTTTTTAAAAGTTAAAATTTAAAATGCAAAAACTAATTATGTAATCATAGAAAACTAGGACTCAAAACTACTCACTGTAGAATTTAAGTACTTGAAATACACATGAAAACGGTTGGGGGAAAAGGCTTTAAACAAACTAGTTACAATAAATCTATAATTTAAAACTTCTTAATATCACATTATTTAAATGTGTTTGGACACAATCTGTCATAAGTAAATATTGTTCAATTAGTAGCATGCCTCCTAATCTACTATTATAATCTAGTATGATATTAGTCTATTCCCATGTTAAATGAGTAATTTCTACACTTGTTTGTATACTACTCTAGGAATTAATAAATTATTTAATGGCTCAGTTATATAAATGATTTCCAAAATTATTCTCAGAGTAAAATTAATTTCATTTTTGTCTAAGTAAATAAATTGTAATCACTATATATCTTTGAGTAACTAACCTTTATATTTTAAATACCATATTATGTTATTATATAATTAATATGCTATTGCATAATATATTATATATTATGATGTCATAGTTTTAAGACTTTTAGTGTAAAATACTTTGAGAAATTCAATGGTATTAATGCTTTGCGGTATATTTGTGGCTAGCAATATGTAAATTTGGTTTAAAATAAACTCTAATCTTTATGAATGTCAGATAACTCAATAATCCTATTAAATTAGTAATCTCCCTCTTTGGAAAGTTTTCAGTGCAACATAGAAGTCAAAAAAGAAATGGTTTCTGACATCTAATATAATGTCTAACATGCAATTTATTAGATGACACTAATCTAAAGCTTCTCATTAAGTTCACATTTTTGTTCATTCATTTATTCATTCAATAAAAATTTACTATTGTCAAAATATTCAACATAATGAGTGATATAAAAATGGAGGAGTTTATGATCTACAAAGTTACAATTTAGTAGATCTAAGCTATACCATAAATTCATATATTTAATGTTAATCAAATAATTAAATTGTTTTAAAATTAATTAAATTTAATATGAAAGGAATATAATTTGCCTGCCTCTTTCTGAACTTTCTTTTCCTTGTGTATATTCAAAAAATATTTCATTGCTCTTTTTATCTTTTTTTTCTATCATTACCTACCAACTCTTCCCTACTCCCAAAGAAAACCCCTCTTTTGTAACAAATGTGTACAGTCAAACAAAACAAATACTCAGCTGACTCATAGCCAGAAACAGTTCATTCTAGAATAGTCCATCACTTCTCTGCCACTCACTAAATTATTTGGCGTTAAATATTTCATTTTCCTTTACATTATCAGTCACTGCATAAATTGTCCTCCAGATTTTGGTTATTTCACTATATATCAGCTCAGTTAAGCCTTTCCTGGATTTTTTCGGAATTCATTGTTTGTCATTTCTTATAACACAATATTTTATTATATTTGTATATCAAAATGTGTCTAGTCATTTTTAATATTGAAATGTAAACTTTTCCTCAGTTATTTATTACAACAAAAAATGTGCTAAAATATTATTGTATACATACCCCCTTGTGCTCTATTTTTTACTTCTTTGAGGTAAGAAGATACACACTTTGGGGACTTTTAGAATATCATTCCACCTTGCTGTTCAGAATAGTTTGAGTAATTTACAGCTTCACTAACAGTGAATTAGGGTGTCTGGCCTACTATTTGGAGCCCTGTCTATCTAACAAATGCTATTTTCCTGTTTTATCATTTTTGCCAGTCTTATAAGGTTGAATGTCAGAGTTGTTTAAAATTGCATTTAGAATCATACATTTAGAGTTAGAAGGAATCTTGGAAGTAAACTAAACCCATCTCTTTTCAAATAAAGAAAAACACAATTGAGTATTTTTTTCCTTTGAAAACATCCTATTCATATCCTTTGACTAATTAATCTACCCAGGAAAGGTTCTCATTCACATTAATTGCAATCATTTTTCTATAGATCTTGGGCATGAGGTTTGAAATATATTTTCCACTGACTTCTCTGATTATATCCCAAAAGTTGTGATATGTTTCAATATTGTCATTTTCTTTGATAAAATTATTTGCCATTGTTATGAGTTATGTTATGACCTCTATATTCATTGGGACTATATTATTTAGTTTTCATTTAATTTAAATCTTTCCCAAAAATATGCATTATAATTTTTATTTATTGAGGTAAGTAAACGATTTATTGACAACTTCTCCATTAATGCATGCGAAGACAAAAGTTACACATCTCTCCCTTCAAGAGACAGGTAGGTGTCACTGTGGATAGAGTACTAGAAAGTCAGAAAGACTTGGATTTAAATCCTGTCTCAATATTTACTGGCTATGTAACCATAAGTCATTTAGTCATCATTTATCAAAGTTTCATCTTTTATAAAATGGGGGAAATAATAGCATTTATTTCAGTGCTGTGAAGATTAACTGAGATAACATGGCAAAGAATTTTGCAAACCTTAAAGTGTTATATAAATGCTAGCTATTATTATTTATAACACAGTAGGAAAAAAATCATTTGTATGTTTATATTATTATTTCTGTAGGAAGATACACTTCCATTTGAAGGTAGAGAAAGTAAGGATAGGTGTTTGGCCTCAAAAGATAAAATTTGTCAGCAACACAGTAACTTTCCAATAAAAAAAACAAACAATACTCTGAGTTATCCAAAATAATTTCACTGAAAATATACTAGGCAGCTCAATAACTGCTAGTAAGATAATATAAGACATAGAGCTAAAGCAAAGGCTCTTTTGGTAGAGGCAGGGACAGAAGAGAATTGTTGCTTCAAACAAAACATCTCCCTATAAAATTCTCCACTTCTATACTTTTCATTTAAGGACTTCTTGTAAAATATTTTTTTTTTGTTTAAGTATTGATATTCTGGGCCCTAGTGCTGCCAGTAAAGGTTGATTTTCCCTCAGAAAAGAAAGTAAGAGCAATGAAGACTTTCATCAGGATCTAAGTTTCTCTCTACTGCTAGAATTACAATGCATAGTTTTGTGCTGCTGTAGGAATCCTCTTTCCAACAGCTCAAACAAGAAATAATTTATGCCTACCAGGAGATTATAATAGAAACTTTTTGTTGTTTGTTGTTGTTATTTTTAACCTCAGTCTTTAAATAAACTCAGGGAGGATTGTTTGCTTGTTTAACAATGCAACCATAGGAAAGACAAGAAGCTAAAAAATAAATTGAGACTCAAGCAAGAAGTACACAAAAAAAGATCACAGATCTAAAGAAAGTTTTCTTTACAAAGGATGCCTACTAAAGGGAAGTTTATTCATACACTAACATTATTCAATGTGACCACAAACAGGCATTGCTTTTAAAATGTGCCTAAAAGAATCATACAATGTGTAAATCAAATCCTTGCTTTTATTCATTTAATATTCCAAATGAGGACCTATTTATTAAGGAATAAAACTAAGACTAAGATTATGGAGATTCCTACCCATTGCTCTGTGGTAGTATTATCCTCCACTGCCCAAACAAATAAAACATTCTTTTTTAAAAAACATTAAACTTTTCAAGAAAGAACGCTGTTATATTACTTAGTTTGGTATACCTCAAAGTTCCCATCACAAGTTGGGGAAAGGATAGATTGTCAGGTAAATATATGTTGAACTGAATAATTCATAACTTCTCTTTTATTTGAGAAAAATGTAAATTTTATCTTATGAATGTGTATGATACTCAATTCCATAAACAGTCATTAAAGAGCTTAAATTCTACGAGGTGTAACATAATAGAAATTTTTCAATTACATAATAGTAGATATAATGGGAAGAGTGCTGGATTTGGAATCAAAGAATTTGAATTCAAATCCCAAATGGTTTTTACTGAAAACATTTTTTCTTCTTTGAAACTTTTTTTCCTCTTAAGCAACTAGGTTTTGTAAAATACTTTTTTTTAAACTCTAGAACCTACAGCCCAAGATCTAAAACATAGTTAAGCTGGAAAATAATTATTTGTATAATTTGTATAATTATTTGGAAAATAATTATTTGTTTTACAAATAAACATGTGATTTACCATGATCTTCTAATTGCTGATCCATAGACTTAGGGTGAAACAAGGGCAATTAAAGAAAAATAATTCTTTTTCTTCAAAACTTTCCCTACCAATGGCCATTCTTTACACCTCTTAAAATATAAAAATTTACTTAATGGACAGAATAAATGTCTTTTTAGATGCCTGTGGTTAAAGTGAATCAGGCCTAATCCAATTAATTTCTTGGTTGTGCACACCACAGCCCCAAAAGACACCAATCAGCAAGCAATACAAATAAAATAGTTACTTCAATTATCATAATAAGTATACTTAAAGATCATTTTGAAAAAATAAAGGCTAATGAGATATTCAAGACTCCTTGTTTAACAAACAGGAAGGAAATACAAGCTATATTACTTGATTTTATTCACAAAAATAATAGTAAATGTAATACTTCAGGGTTTTGCTAACATTGGCAATAACAATTTTAAAAAGAATTTAAATTGTCTGTCTAAAAGGAAGAAAAGATTAGGTATTGTCCAACATAATGCTGATGCATTTTTTTAAGTGGATTTACTATTTGGCTTGGATCAGGAAATCTTCACTAAGACCACAATGTGTTGTTGATGGAGATGTTTTTTTTATCAAAGAAACCCATGAAATCCATTAATTTAGGCATCTCTATGAGTTGACTTTTAAAGGTCTTTAAAATCTTAATCTTATTTTAAGAAACATAACTTAAAGAATTATTCTAAGTGTAGTTATACTAATTGTCTAATTCAATTAAAATCACTATTTCAAATATATTTCTCTTTTAAGCATATACATATGTAAAACAATATTTTTTGATTAGGCAATAATAAAAATTGTCTAATCCTATTCTAGACTTTGTAATAACATTTTAATGGTATAGATATAAGAATTAGTAAATAAAAGAGGAACAATTATGGTAAATTGCTTCAACCACATATAATTTAGGAGCATGAGTACACTTGAACAATTTTAAATGGTTCATAATAAAAAATGTAATCAATAAGTTTTGGGTTGGAGAACACTGGTATATTTTTCAAATGTATCTATTTGGTAATGACTGTATAATCAGTTAGCTCTTTGTATGTTAGAATTCTCTCAAGGATTACTATATTTTCTTAGTCTTTATCAGGGACACAAGATTTACTAACAATGCTCAAGCTATACTTTCCATTAGAACTCTACTTAACTGTCCTTTCCAATATTTCAAAGCCTTTTTTTCTGACCAACAAAACAAACTACAAATAGTTCACAGGAGAAACAGTGAAAAATCAACCACATATTCTCTTACACTTCTTAAGTGATAAACTCCAGGAATAAATAGCTTTTAGTATATGCTTAAAACCACATGAACACAAACACACACATTATATACATATATATATATATATACACATATGTGTGAGTGTTTGTGTGTGCATATATATATATATGATGTTTACTTAGAAAAATATAGACTATTGAAATAGAAATTCACTATAACATTAAAATGTGTTTTTCATAGATTGCTAATCATAAATTCAGGTCTTTTACTGAAGAGTATTACAAATCACTAGGACTTTAAATATACTTACTCTGACTTCATTCACATCATCTGAATAATCCACACTCTGGCAAATATAGCTATATCCTGCAGCAGTTGATGCTAAAAATAGCTAGAAGAAAAAATAAAGGATATATATTTAGGTTAAAATTTTAACAGATTCAACATCTAAAGCATATTAATATATGTAACAGTTTTAAACATTTGTAATTTAAAATATCAACAATTATTTTAAGGGTTAAAGGTACCATAACAACCATAAAGCAAACTTTTGTTCCAGCAGGTAAAAACAAGTCCTTCAAGGTCTGAAATATAGAGAAGAAAGTTCTAGGCTATTTTCAATAAGTTCTACACTGATAGGAAATAACAAATCATTGCAGTGGAAAAGGAAACAAATGTATTTAATTTATTTTTGTGCCTCCATCAAGGATTAATACCAAGTTCAATATAAAGTAGGTGCTTAATAAGTTTAGTTCATAGACTGTGAAGGTCAATCTCTTGGATGGCAAATGACCCATAAATTTATATATCTAGCACTCATTACTCTTCTGACCTCAAGTACTTCATCTCTAAACATTTCCATTTCAAACTCAGAATGTCCAAATAGAACTCATCTCCTCCCATTTCAACCTACTCCTCCACCTACCTTTTTTTAGTTGTCTTGGACACAACTATTCTTTCAATAACCAAGCTCACAACCTAATCATCCTCCATCTTTTTTTCCCCCGCTTATTCCTCACATCCAATCTGTTGCCAAATCTCATCACTTCCACCTCCACATATCTGAATCTGTCCCCTGCCTCTCGGTCCTCATAGGTCCACTATTCTCATTCTGCCATCTTACCTAAAGGGACAGCTAAAAGGTGCGTAGTGTCTTGGAGTCAGGAGTGATATGAGTTCAAAGTAGCCTCACATATTTATAAACTGTGTAGCCCTCGCTACGTCAATTAACACATTAGCCTCAATTTCCTCATTTGTAAAATGGGGACAATAATAACAACTATCTCCCAGGGTTATTGTGAGGACCAAATGAGGTAAGAGTTATAAAGCACTCAGCACTATATGCTTGCACATAGTAAATCCTATACAAGTGTTACTATTATCTTATTAAGTTTTGAGTAATCTTTGAATTGATCTTCTTGCTTCCATTCTCTCCCTTTTCCAACCTCAAAGCCACACAATGGCAAGCCTTCTTTGCTCAAGGTTCAGCTGAAGTGTCACTTCCTAAAAGGGAGTGTTTCTTAATGTTAATCATGATAACAACACCTATGATGCTTTGTGATGTAAACAGCTCTGTGACACTTAATGAGCTAGAAGTAAATCACTTGAACATTGTTTTAATCCTTTGTAAAATGAGAGTGGCTAAATTAAGTGAACTCCTAAAATTCTTCCTTCCTGCTTCTAAAATGTGATTCTAAGACCATGATCCTTTCAAAGGCTCCTTGATTTCTAGACTTTTTGAACTATTTACTATAACCATATCAATTCATACAATCATTTAATAAATAAACAATAAATAAATAATAAATTAAATTTTTGTAGTATTTAATGTGTGAAAGGCTTCATATCCTATTTTAGCATGTTGCATTAAAGTTTAAATAATTATATTTCTGAGAATTGTTTTTGTTTCATTGATTAGTGATATCAAAAAATTTTAGAATGCTGTTATCTAAAACAATTAAAATTTTCAGACTACTTTATTTTTGTTAAACAAGAAAACTCAAAAGAAATTTTGAGTATACACTGCAATTGTTTGTGCTCCCTCAACTCAAATTACTTTGTAATTATTTTGTATATGTTGTTCCTCCGAATATTACTTTCCCTCCAAAACACTATAAGCTAATGGACAACAAAGATCATTTCATTTTAGAATTTGTATCCGGAATTAGTCAACAGACCAACTCTGTGAGACATTTAAACTGAGAACCTGATATCAGCTTTTATGATCCTGTATAAATAGAATACAGTGGTAGGAGAAAGATAAAAATGTTAAGCAAACTATATTCCTTCTTTCATGAAACTTATAACCTAGTAACAGTCAAAGATGCCAATACAAGTTATTAGAATATCCAGTTTTATATATTACATTAGGAGACAGAAAATAAACTTCCATGTGAGATTATTATTGACTACAGAAAATCAGAGCAGAGCTAAAAACATTAGATTAACTTTAATGGTAGCTAATAATTATCTTGACATACAAGGAAATATCTAATTAGACTTTTATAGGCTAAGTTTCTTTAGCCACTGGGGTTATTATTTAGATGTCTAATAAACATACCTCTCTGAAGATAAACATGTTAAGTAAAACCATTCCAAAATTATAGATAATCAACACTAAACGCATCTGGAAAGGTTCTCTGTTCTTCATCCATTTGGGTCCCAGCCACACAAAAAGTAGATAAAGAGTACTTATACATAATGTAGGCAATGGAGACTGCATCAAAGGCCAGTTTTCAACACGTTTATCTAGGAAAAGAGCAAAAAGTAAAAATTAGTTTAAAACTTTGTAAAATTTCATTGTTACTACAAAGTTTCAGGTTTATTTTCTTCCATAAAATCAAATAAAATCACTTACTTGTTTCTAAAAGATAGTGTTTTTTAATAAAGTATTGTACAATATTTGAACTTTCACCTCTTATGAATCTTTTAATTCTAAAGTTATGTCTTTCTAGTCATTGTGGGTATGTGATGTATATATTAAAATTTTATCCTCTCTTGTTATATGATCAAAAATGCTTTAGACTCAGGAAAAAGTGACAAAGTTCATTGGCTTAAGGAGTAGATGAAAAAGTTAAAGTAGCAAGACTATCTCTAGGAATGAATTTTTCAAGGGGAGTTAACTGCAATTATTAAGTATATGAAGTGCTATCATCTACCTCTAGGGGCAGCTAGGTGGATAGAGCACCAGCTTTGAATTCAGGAGGACCTGAGTTCAAATCTGATCTCAGACACTTAATACTTCCTAGCTGTGTGACCAGCCTCAAAAAAAAAAAAAAGAAGAAGCTATAGTCTCTGAGTCTGGTTAGAGAAAAAATGGATATAAAAGCCATTAAGAAAAAGTACTGCATTTCATTTTCTTGAGACTTATAAGGATAGTAGACAACTTTTTTTTTTTTTAAGAATTAGTTATACATAAAGAAAGTAGGTGAGATATTATCTGAAGATCCATTCCAGGCCTATATCTACAATTTTATAGAAATTGTGATTATTAGGTCATGTTGTTTTGAACATTTTTCTTCTAAAACACAAAAGAATGCCTTTTAAAAAAATTCTAGAGAGGAATTTAGCACCTTTTCAATTCCAAAGCTCAAAGTTTCTATTTATTACCAAAGCCTGAGTCTTCTAGGACAATAAATGAATACAAATATTTATTCGGACGGAGACAACCTTTTCTAAAAAGATTTTTTTAAAAGCTTAAAAAAAAAAGATGTTTTTTAAAAAAAAAGAAGCTGTGCGAAGAACTAAAAAAGAATAAGGGATGGACTACGTTTAGCAAAATGTGTAGTATTTTTAAGTATACTCATATTGCCACCTACAACAGAAACCTAACTTTTTAAGATTGGTTATTTTTCTGATACATGTCTGAAGAAGTAAGATTGTAGCTGACCTACAAGGAAATGGAGAAGCAATCAATAGGTACAAATATACTACAATGTGTTACCAATGATTTGTGTGCCAAAAGTATAAAGCATAATATTTAATAAATATGATTGGAAAAAGAAGTAAGTTAACCATATGTAATGGAAAATCTGAATACTTCACTGGTACATATGAAATGTCAAAAGATTAAAAGATCTATCTCCTGAAATTTTTGTGAAAATCAAGTCAAATGAGATAATAGATATAAAGCATTTTGCAAATCTTAAAAGTATTACATAAAAGGCATTTATTATTATCAAAAGCAACTTTTTTTTTTTTTTTTTTTTTTTTTTTTTTTTTTTTTTTTTTGCTGAGGCAATTGAGGTTAAGTGACTTTCCCAGGGTCAGAGAGCTAAGAAGTGTTAAGTGTCTGAGACTAGATTTGATCTAAGGTCCTCTTGACTTCAGGGCTGATGCTCTATCCACTGTACTACCTAGCTGCCTCAAAGGCAACATTTTAAAGTTTTTTTTGAGTCTTTTTATCCATTTGACAGTGAGTTGAAGCCTGCAATGCATGGAATCTCTAGGTTTATGAAAGAAACCACTTATGCAATTATTAACCAAAATATATATCTCTTTCCCTTCTAACTAAATTTCTTGAAAAATCCATCAGCAACTGGTGCATCCAGTTCCTCTTCTCTCTCTTTCCACCTAACTTTTGATTGTATCATTTAACCGAAACTTCTATCTCCAAAGTCCCTAATGATCTCTTAATTGTCAAATTTAATGGTTTCTTTTCAGACCTCACATTATTTTTATTCTCTGAAGCATTAAACATAGTTGACTATCTCCTGGATACTCTCTCCTGCTTTTCATGATTATTTTCTCTTGGTTCTTCTCTGCTCCTTCTTAGCCTCTTTTATTGTATCTTCATCTGTCTCATGCCTACTAATGGCAGGCATATTTCAAGACTGTGTCATGGACACTCTTCTTCTTTTACTCTAGATCCTCTCATTTGGTGACTTCATCAGTTCTAATAAGTTTAATAACCATATTTATGTAGACAATGCTCAGATTCATTCTCTTTCCTCAATTTCAGTTTTGTAATACCAGCTATTATGCATTTTCAATTGACTGTCCCAGAAATATCTCAAACTCAATACATACAGAACAGAAGTTATTATCCCCCCCAAAGTCTATCACTCTTCTGAACATCCTTATCACTTTCAAGGGTATTACCATCTTCTCCATCACCTAAGTTCAAAACCTCTGTGTCATTCCCAGTTCTTCACTCTAGGGTACCCTATATACCTAATCAGTTGCCAAATCTCATAATTCTGTACCACATTTGTTACATATGATTCCTTCTCTCTACTTAATACAGACTTTACCTTGGTTCAGAATCTTCATTTGAAAAATTTTAATAGCCTTCTAATTGGTTTCCCTTATTTATTTCTCCTAACTCCAAACTATCCTATATCCAAGTGCCAAACTGCTTCTTCTGAATTGTAAATCAGACCAAGTCTTTTTTTCTCTTATGCAATAGAATCCAGTTGTTACTTCAACTGGTCAAGTATTAAATCCTTTATTTTGAAATTTAAGTTTTTCACAACCTGACATACACCTATCTTATCTCTATATTCTATTTTATAACCCAGTCATAATGATCCACTTGTTTTTTCTTTTATGTAATACTCCTTCTTCTGTCTCCAAGCCTCTGCACTGCTTTTTCTGCATAGCACTCTATCCCTCTACTTCTAACTCTTAGAATCCCCTAATTTTCTTTAGCGCTCATCTTAAATACCATCTCGTACAGGAGACTTTTCCTGGTCTCCTAGATGCTAATGACATCCCTTCTAAAGTTACTTCCAAACTACTCTGTATTTAAGAAATCTTGCTACTTCAAAAACTTATATTTATTCATTTTTTATTTCAGTTTTCATAAAGTTCATTTTTTTGCTATTTACTATCAGGATTAGTCATAATTTTCATGAAATACTCTCCTTTTATTTTTGTCTTTTTTAATAATAGGACTTGGGATGATTTTAAATACAGCTTTTTTCCTACTGTGATACAGTCTTGTCAGGTAACAGATCCCAGGTAAATATTGTACAATACCTGAGATTATTGTAGAATAGATTCTTAGACAAGTTGAACTATTTAACCTCTAGGGCCTCTTAGAACACTGATATTACATGACCTTTAAGTTATAGAAAGCAAGAAAATTCCATTTCTTAGCCTTTTCTTAGTTTACATGAATTTCATTCTAATAACTACTTAAAATTTAAGATAAGAACATGAATTTTTAAATGTTGGCATGTTTTATTACTAAGACTGCATTTTCAGAATACATTATAAAGTAGTTTCTTAAATCAGAATATTTTATACCTCCTTCTTCCCCCATACATTGTACCCACCACAATGCTTTACACATACAAATTTTTTGAATAAATTAAAAACATTAATTCCTTTCAAATACTGCAAGGTATATTAATATTGTCAATATGTAAAATTAAATGGAAAATAAGTCATGAGGTGATTTAATAGTATAAAATGCAAATGGAAGGCAGAGATTTCAGGCATAGTTAATAGAAATCAAAAAGCTTCTACAATTACTGTGTCCAATAATCATAGGTGGTACATAAAGTGGGACAGAGATTTTTAAAAAGAATAGCAAGTAAGAGGGAGCATAAAAATACAATAACACTCCCTTAATTTTACTATGAAAGTCATATTTACCTTCAAAACAATTTGGGGTAATTAAGATCAAAATTCTTCAAATAAGTAACCAATAGAAGAATTCTCTCTTATGAAAATACGTAATTCTCTTTTCTACTTAGGATCTTAAAATAGGTAGTTGTGTGATGACATTTCAGGAAGAAAAAAAAATAAAGCAGAAGAACATATCCTTATTTATCCTATTTTTCAGTAGTGAAAAATTTAATTTCATTGCATTTTCTTCCTCAGAGCCAATTATTCTGTGATTAGAATAACATTTTAAATTAATTTTTTAACATTATAACATTAAAGAAATAAACCACAAACAACTAAAGAGCTGGCCTATATTAGAATTACTATGTAAACTATAAGGTAAGGACTATTTTTTTCCATGTGTTTGATACAAGTAGCAATGGCACAATTTATAGCACAACCAATCTAAGCAACAAATAGAAAAATTATTGATCTAAAGGAATATTCTAATTTCTGTACATGTGTATTAACTCCCTCCCAGATGCAGAGTTCCAACTGACAGTCTCCTCACTTTAATTGTTTGAAACATTCCTCAAAACTTACTTCCTCCAATTTAGTGGAAAGCAAACTGAAAAGAAATAACCCAGTCCAAATTTTAAAATAAAGTGTATTTTTAAAGTGGTAAATAAGAATTCTCTTCCTACTATGTAAGATTTATAATCCTGATAGACTAAAATACATATGAACTCTTTAAAATTATAGAAGCTAAAAAAAATGCACTATCACATAAGGAATAAGACAAGCAAGAGAAATTCTGGATAATACCATAGAGAATATTAAAAAGCCAAAGGAAAAGTTTAAAAGAAAAAGAAAAAGAAGGGCAAAAAGATACAAAAGTAAAGTAGAAAAAGTATCCAGGTAGAATCTAAATAAGTGATCTAAGCAGGTCACAATCTTTCTGAGATTCAGTTTCTCATACTATGTCAAATGAGGGTAGTTGGACTTAAGTAGGAATTCATCCAGGTCTATATACCTATGATTTAATAGTTTGCAGTGAACAGAAGAATGAATGGATAGGAAATGAGAAAACCAAATAAAGCAAACAGACAGCTTTAAAAAAGACTGTAACATCTTCCACATCAGCCTTTTCTGCCAAATATGTGTTGTTCTCTATGCAACTGTGGAAAAGAAAATTGAATTTTAAGCCAAAGGAACTCAGATCCTTTTACTGCTTTTTACTACTGTTGTAACCATAGGCAAGTCACAATATCTTTAGTCTTAGTGTCCTCATCTGTAAAAAGAGAAGGTTGGAATCTATGAAACTCTCCCTCTTTGACCTCCTAAATTCTGTTACAATTTTCTTGATTTTATGTCCTACAACAATGCACTATTACTAAACTGACAAACTTCCTTTCCATACACTGCCAGAAGCTTGAGTTTGAAATCAAAGTAGCAAATATTTATTGAGGACTTTCTGTGAACCCAAGAGGTTCTTGATTCTTTTGCCTTAAACAATATAAATAGATTCATTATCCCTGGTTTCTCTGCTTCCCCCAGGAAAAAGTGCTCATGAATAAGTGAATTTTTAAAATAAATGATAAGTACTTATGAGGTGCCAAGCACCATGCTAAATATTGGGGATAAAAATGCAGAAGCAAAGACAACCCCAGCTTTCAAGGACTTTACATTCTAATAAAGGAACCTGATCTGGGAGACATATTTTGGTTTGGAAAGTTACAGAAATGGTAGGTGGAGATTCAAGGAAGAAGATTGACCCATGAGTCCCTTTGTCTGGCTGTCATATACTCAATTCATTTATGTAATCAATATTCATTCACTATATATGTAACTGAAGCACTATGATATTCATAGCATCATATTTCAAGTCTACTTTTGGCATAATCTAAATCTAAAATATCTTATACTTTCTATTTAGCAGTTCTTAAACATTATTTATGTCATGGTTTCCTTTCACAGTCTGGTGAAGTCTATGAATTTCTTTTTGGAATAATGTTTTTTAAACACAAAAAAGAAATACATAAGATATAGAAAGTAAAGATATGACTTTTTCCAAGTTCATGGGCCCCTTGATATCTATTCACTGACCCCGGAAGTAGTTCATACACCTAGGTATAAAAAAGCCATGTTTCATTCAATAAAGAGTTCTGGAAATCTCATTCCTACAATTAATTGAAAGTAAAGTTATGACTATTTTCTCCCAAATCATCATCATTTGCTTTGATATAGATTGTTTCATTATATAGAAATCTTTACACATAATTTCTCTATACCACTTTGCAGTTTTTGGTCTTAATAGGTTTATTTAAAATAATGTTTTTATTCAGAAAAGAAATCCCATGAGGGATAGGATCATGTCTCTTCACCTTATTGAATATAATATTCTTGCTGAACATCAAGTACATATGGTCACTTATAAATTAATTTTAGGGGGCAGCTAAATGACGCAGTGGATAGGGCACCAGCCTTGAATTCAGGAGGACCTGAGTTCAAATCTGGTCTCAGACATTTAACACTTCCTAGCTGTGTGACCCTGGGCAAGTCACTTAACCCTGAGGGGGGAAAAATTAATTTTAGGGCTCAAGGAGAAGTTTATAATGATTTATGATCACTCTTTGGGGTCAGCCAGTAGTTCCCATTCCTTTGAGATATGAAGTGTCTTGAATCAATACCAAAAAATTTATTATCATTCCTCTTTAAGAAGATTTATAATAAAAAAGTCATAATGAAATAAGGAATGCTTTAAAGTAAATGTAATTTAATAATGACAACACCTATATGGATTTGAAAATTGCAATATATATATATATATACACATATATATGCACTTCTATTTATTTGCTATACAATATGCTTATATAAAATATTATGTTAGGGATAAATAAAAATCAGAGGCAAAGAAATAAACTTGTAGTTAGGAAAAACTGAGCTTAAGCCCAGTCTCTTATTCATTTTGGCTATGTGACCCTGAGCTAGCCATATAATTTCTTAATACTCTTGGCAAAGTAAGTTACATAGGTAGACAAAGTTTTTCATAAGGGAGTTTCTTACACTAATAAGTCATGTCCCTATCCCTATGAAACATCAAAGTGACAATGTTTGGCATGCTTATAGATTCTTCAATAGTTTCATAATTACTAAGAGGTCTAGACTTCAAACATGGGGAACTATTGGATCAGATTTAAACTACAAATACAAATTGTTTACTTACTAGAAAGGAAGTAAGCACAGACTTGGGATCAAGTGACCCACATTCCTGGTCTGTCACTTACTAGCTTTGTGACTAAGCAAGTTGCTTAATCTCTCTATGCCCCAGTTCTCTTATCCATAAAGAGGCAAATAATATTTACTCCAGAGAGTTATGGATAACAAAATAAGAATGCATGCATATACATCTTTAGGCAAATTTTAAATCATTGTCAAGAATCATTTTTGCTACACTGCATTATTAGTTTACTACACTCCAGTAGACAACTAAAATATTGCTATATGCATTTATATTGCATCATTGCTCAACATTTAACTAATTTTTAATTTCAGGACATATTGAAAACTAAATAGTTATATTTTTTTAACATAAGAAACTTAAAGCTTTTGTGTGGATCACAACAAAATGTGTCAAGTCTTCCAAGAAATGGGAGAACCAGATTATCTTACTTTTCTCATAAAGAATCCACATGTAGATCAAGAAGCAATATTTAAAACTGAATATGGAAGAAATAATTGGATTAAAATTGAAAAAGTACAAGAAGGCTGTATATTGTTGTTTTATTAATTTAACTTATATGCAGAGTAAATAATTGAAAATGCTAGGCTGGATTAATTAAAAGCCAGAATTGCTGAGAGAAATATAAACAATTTCAGATATGCAAAGGGTACCACTCTGATGATAGAAAACAAAGAATTAAGAAGCACCTTCATAAGGGTAAGAGCATGAAAAAGTTAGCTTGCAGCTTAACATTAAAAAAAAATAAAAATAAAATAAAAAAAAGATTCTAGCAACTAGTCCCATCACTTCCTGGCAAATAAAGGAAATGAAATGGAATCAAGCTTTTTTTTTTGTCGTTTGTTTTTTTTAATATTCTTAGGCTCAAAGAACCAAAATCATGAAATTAAGGATTCTTTTTTTTTTTCCTTGGAAGAAGAGCTTTGGCAAATCTTCATGTCATATTAAAAAGCAGAGACTTTATCTTGCTGACAAAGGACTATTTAGTCAAAGCTATGATTACCCTGTAGCAATATATGCCTGTGAGATTTGGATTATAAGGAAATCTTAGCATCATGGAATTGACACTTTCAAATTGTGGAGCTGGAAAAGACTTTTAAGAGTCCCTTGAAAAGCAAGGAAATCAAATCAATCAATATTTAAAGGAATTAATTCAGCCTACTCATTTCATTGGAAGGATAAACATTAAAGCTGAATCCTAAATACTTTGCCATATAATGAGAAGACATGACTTATTAGAAAAGATCTTGATGTTGGGAAAGATTAAAGGCAAAAGGAAAAGGTGATGGATGACAGGAGATGAGATATGTCCATCTTAAAGTTTTATGGAAGGAATAAACATAAATTTTATTGGGGGGGACATAAGGGCCTAACATGCTGAGATCCTTGGGATCATGAACAACAATATAACAGAGACTTTGAAATGCAAACATCAAAAGAAATCCAGAAGTTTAATTTATGTTGCTATTGTGAGAAGCTGTATGTTTATTGTAATGCTAACATTTTCATAGGAGAAGAAGAAACCAGGGTCCCTTTAGAAACAAAGTTCAAAGGATATTGAAAGAGTTAAGGAAAATAGATGTCCTTGGGGTGGACTGGTTCTTCCCTTAAAATTTTAAGAAAGGAAGAAGAAGCCATGAGACTTATTATTTCTCATGCAAACATGGAGAAAGAAGAAAGAGGACTGAGTTTCACATGAACCTCACTCATCTGAAATGGACAAAAGAAAGTTGGATGTTCACACATACACAGTTTGATGTAGAAATTCATCAAACTTAATAGGAAAAAAATAGGGTGGAAATATGAATGAGAGACAGAATAATACCAAAAAGTGAACAGTCTCAAACAAAACAAACTTTATGATTCTGAAATTAGGATAAAAAGGGGAAGAGGAAAAAAGAAGGAACTGAACTCTGGGAAAAAAGATAAACAAATTGTGTCTCATAAATGTAATAGAAAAATTGTTGCCCAGTAAGAAACAACAAAAGAAATGACTGGAGAATCCTGATTTATATAAACTGATGCAGAATGAATTTAGCAGAAGCAGGAGAATAATTTCTTTTTTTATTAAAGCTTTTTATTTTCAAAACATATGCAAGGATAATTTTTTTAACAATGACCTTGCAAAACCTTGTGTTCCAAATTTTCCCCAGTCCCCCCCTCTCCTAGATGTCAAATAACCCAATACATGTTAAACATGTGCAATTCTTCTATACATATTTCCATAATTATCATGCTATACATACACACATGCACAAAAAAAACAGATCAAAAAGGAAAAAATGAGAAGGAAAACAAAAAATGCAAGTAAACAACAACAAAAAAGAGTGAAAATGCTATGTTGTGATCCACATTTAATTCCTATAGTCCTCTCTCTGGGTGTAAATGACTCTCTTCATTACAAGATCATTGGAATTGGCCTCAACCATCTCATTGTTGAAAAGTGCCACATACATGAGAATTGATCTTCATATAATCTTGTTTCCATATATAATGATCTCCTGGTTCTGTTCATTTCACTTAACCATCAGTTCATTTAAGTCTCTCCAGACATTTCTGAAATCATTCTGCTTCCAATTTCTTATAGAACAATATTATTCCATAATATTCATATACTATAACTTATTCAGCCATTCTCCAATTGGAAAGCAGTTTCCAATTTCTTGACACCATAAAAAAAGGGCTGCCATAAATATTTTTCCACATGTGGGTCCTTTTCCCTCCTTTATAATCTCTTTGGGATATAAGTGCAGTGGAAACACTGCTGGATCAAAGGATAAGCACAGTTTGATATCCCTTTGGGCACAGTTCCAAATTGCTCTCCAGAATGGTTGAATCAGTTCACAACTCCACCAACAATGTATTAGTGTTCCAGTTTTCCCACATCCCCTCCAATATTTGTCATTATCTTTTCCTGTCATCTTAGCCAATCTGAGAGTTGTGTAGTGGTATCTCAGAGTTGTCTTAATTTGCATTTCTCTGTTCAATAGTGATTGGGAGCATCTTTTCATATGACTTTTCAATTTCTTTTCAATTCCTTCATCTGAAAACTGTCTTCATATTCTTTGATCCTTTATCAATTGGAGAATGGCTTGAATTCTAATAAATTTGAGTCAATTCTCTATATATTTTAGAAATGAGGCTTTTATCAGAACCCTTGAATGTAAAAAATTTCCCCCCGTTTATTGCTTCCCTTCTAATCTTGTCTGCATTGGTTTTGTTTGTACAAAAACTTTTTAACTTAATATTATCAAAATTATCTATTTTGTAATCAATAATGTACTCCAATTCTTCTTTGGCCACAAATTCCTTCCTTCTGCACAGATTGGAGAGGTAAACTATCCTTTGTTCTTCTAATTTACTTGTAATATCACTCTTTATGCCTAAATCATGAAACCATTTCAACCTTATCTTGGCATAGGGAGTTAGGTGTGCCTAGTTTCTGCCATACTAATTTCCAATTTGCCCAGAAGTTTTTGTCAAATAGTAAATTCTTATCCCAAAATCTAGGGTCTTTGGGTTTGTCAAATACTAGATTATTGTAGTAATTGATTATTTTGTCCTGGGAACCTAATATATTCCACTGGTAAACTATTCTATTTCTTAGTCAGTACTAAATGGTTTTGATAACTACCGCTTTATAATATTGTTTTAGATCTTATACAGCTATGCCACTTTCATTTGCATTTTTTCATTAATTCCCTTGAAATTCTTGATCTTTTGTTCTTCCAGTTCAACTTATTTTTTCTAGACATGTAAAATAATTTCTTGAGAGTTTGACATGGCACTGAATAATTAGATCAATTTAAGTAATATTGTCATTTTTATTATATTAGTTCAACCTATCCATGAGCACTTAATATTTTTCCAGTTGATTAGATCTGACTTTTTATGGAAAGTGTTTTGTAACTGTGTTCATATAGTTCCTGACTTTGCCTTGGCAAGTAGACTCCCAAATATTTTATATTATCTACAGTTATTCTAAATGTTATTTTTCTTTGTTTCTCTTGCTATTGGACTTTGTTGGTAATATATAAAAATGTTGATGATTTATGTGGATTTTTATCTTTCCACTTTGGTAAAGTTGTGAATTGTTTCTAGCAAATTTTTAGTTAATTCTCTAAATATACCATCATATCATTTGCAAAGAGTGATAATTTAATTTCCTCATTTCCCACTAATTTCTTTCATCTATTTTTCTAGGAAAAAAAGTACAACAAAATTGTAAATATTGGGGTTAAAGGAGAGAAGAAGTTACCAACAGTGACTTTAAAAAATACATTTAAAACATTTTTAATTACAAAGAAGAGAACTGGAAAAAAGAAATGAAAAAAAAATGCAGATAGGCAGGACAGTTGAAAGTAATCTGAGGAATTTGTTACATCCCCTTTTTAAAGCATGAAATATGAAATAGAGATTCATAATTTTACAATGGTGTGTAATGGGAAAAATTTTTAAAATAAACATGTAATAGTGCTTTAAAATTTGCAAAGCATTTTACATGTTATTTCATTTGACATTCACAACTCTGTAAGGTACTCCATTTTCTTTATAAGTAACAGGATGCCACTTTTTCAGATGAATAAAAAGTGACTCAGAGATGCAATGGAAAGACACAAGGTATTAATCTTAATGATTTTCATTTAAGAACGAATAGGTACATACATACACAAACACACATGCACTCAAAAAAAATGAGCTATCACAAAGGACATATTAAGAAAGGTAGTGATCACATAGAAAGAATGAGAGTTGCAAGAGACAGTTGATTATTGAACAGTCATACCCCAAATATTTCCAAAACTAAAAGATCTCCAAAATAGTTATAAATCTTCCATAGAAGAATCATTTGTGGTGTTGATGAATGATAAACCTACCAAAATCTTACTTCAGTATTTTGCCATGGCAAAATAAGTAACTCTTAAGTTCTCAAGGAAAACTTCAAATGTAAGTAGAGTTTTGAACTATCTATCTATTGTCTGAGTAGCAGCTTAAGTAGAAAAAGTTCTTTACTAGGCTGGTCCAAGGATAATGGAAATTTAAACCATATCAACTCTCTAAGACCATATAATAATTCATAGAAAGATCATAATCTGTCATTTGTGGAGAGAGCACCCATACTGATGAAGTCAGAGATCTTTCTAGTACTCAAATATTGCTAAATTACATCTAATATACTTGTTCAGGAAATAGTGTATTTAGCAAATGGCAGAACAATGATTTGTAACTAAAATGATTTAAGTATTTCTGACAATTATGGAAAGATGAAACATTCACTTTTTCTGTGTCTACTATATAAAAACATTCTATTTGTCATATTGGGTCACATCTATGATCTATTTACTTAGCATTACATCTTTGCAATTGGAATCAAGTGTTGAAGCAATAGGATCACAGAATAAGAGCTGGAAGGTAGTCTTAGAGGATTTCTAGTATAACACTTATCTTATAGAAGGAGCAAATACATGAAGCCTAGGGATGTTGCGATCCACTCAAGATCACACAGATCTGGAATTCAAATTTCTTTAATTACAAATCCTTTTCAATGCTTGCCTTAGTTTTTTATCCTTAATAACCTAATCAAAATGCAATTTTATTTATTGATGAATTTAGATAATTTGAAATATATTTTTAAAATTATTTCTTTAAAAAAGGCTTTAAAAAGAACAACATCTTCAGGTTGTTCCACTTATTGGAATAAGTTTATTATATACTATCTAAAAGTAGTAAGTTATCTTAAATTTATATCTTTTAACCTCAAGTGTACCTTTTGAGCTCTAGTATTCCAGGATGGGAACAATTCTATCCACATTGATTCTGAAATACTAAAATAAATATGCAATCTCATTGATTCAGGAATCTCTTCAAACTATGCAGGTCAAAACCCATCCATGTCTGTACATCCTATGTGATTCTTATCCATGTTTTCCCAAAAGTTACTATAGGAGTCAAAGGCTAAAAAGCCTTTCTTGATTTCTTCTAATGTTTCCAGCATACAAATGGAAAACTGGTTATCTACATATCTTACCTTGCTCTAGCCATATGACTAGTCTATCTTGCCTTCCTATTGTACAATTTCCTAAAGATATCTTTTTTATTGGACCTAGGAGCTCCTTTTTGGTCACCTACTACACACTCAGCTCATACCTACCATTTGCTTCTCTTGGCTCTTGGTGTGATACTTATTAATTCTTCAAAGACACAGATGTTCCACATTTCATTGCCATACAGCAAAATCAATAAAATTTTATTATAGGAAAAATGAGTTTTTGCTTTAATTGGAAACTTGACTAATTGGAAAATCAGTAAAAGAGCTTTGTAATTTCCCTAAAACAACTTAAGCTTTTCTTTCCTTCTTTTACACTCTGGACCAGCTCATTATCCATTTTTATAATTTATCCCACATTTAAACACATGTAATTCTGTTGGACCTGTAAATTCTAGAGTGTTTATCCAAATCTAATTTGAAATCTGGGCAAAAGACATTTTTCATTCACTTATTCTTTGTTATGTCAAAAATTATTTGGAAAGATTACTAATCTGCTAGGATTTATTGCAAAGGGTTTAGCAGTCTTGTGACTGTCACAATTGGCACAATATCCTTCCCAATGATAGTATATGGAGGGCTTCACATAGAGAATCCCCATTCTGGGCTAAATTTCCTCTATCAATCTGGGAATACCTCTGGTGAATATAGATTAGGTATTTATCAGAGAATCACTGAACATAGTGTAATAGTAATTTTTGTATTTTTACAACACTCAAGGGATCTTGAGTGTTGATCTAGATGGGAGATAACACCTTAATGTAAAAGAATATGTTAAGGTAAAATTTTGCTCCGTACTACTCAACCAAATTTTTTTTTCACATCAACAAACAATATATATTGATAAAGTAGTTTACCTCTCCAAAAGTTGTGTTTTAAATCACCAATATCTTTATGTGATTAAAAATGATCATGAAGAATCAAACACAACTTAAACTGAACAAAAACAAAATGAGGAACTAACTACTTCAGTGGATTGAGGCAAGTCTTTTAAGGGCCAATATCTTGATTCTAATTTAAAATTATAGCAATTACTTTATTTATGATAAAATATAGGTACAAATTTATAAAAATCATATTTTCTAACACATAATTGATTCTAATACACCAGTTCAGTTATTTGGCTTTTGTTATGAGTGTGATACATTTTAAATAAGTTATTTTAAAAAACAAATTTAGATGATACCTGATATTTAAATTAACTAAACAACTTAAGTAAAATACCTAATGTTTATTTTAAAGCTACTGATTTATCAGAGATTAAATTAAATAGTAAAAACCTTCCCCTATAATATTTGATATTACAAATTGGATTCCATTGTGTATGTTGGAAAGAAAAGAAAGCTTAGACAGATAACTGATTCTTCATTTCAATTTTAAAAGTAAGAACAAATAATCTAGATTATACTTTTATCATATAATGGTTTTATTATAAATCTTAACTACTAAATATAATTTAATTATCAGTCTTCAAAAGAAACCAAAGAACAATCTGATAAGATTAGAATTATTAATAAAACCAAAAGAAATCATGTACTTGATCATCTTTTTATTAAATCTGATTCTGAAGGTAAAAACTACATTTAAGATCAATTTTTAATGAAACATTATTTTAAATTTATAATCATTCAATGCTAATGAATTTCTACCTCACAAAAAATTTCCTTATGATTATAGTCATTTACTTCTTTTCTAAAAAAAAAAAGCTTTTTCACATGAGAAATATTTCCCAGTATTAATAACTAAGGTTACTAATCACAGGATGAAGGTACTCAAACCAGTAATTCAGCACACACATTTCCCCAATTAGAATCACTTTCACAGATATGTTTAGCAGCTATATTTTAGGAACTAAATTTACATAATTTGTAATCTATATTATTTATATTACATTATTATTTTTCTCATATTGTTAGATTATTCAGAAAACATCCAGGGGGTACATACAGCACAAGAGTACCTTGAAATAATACTGCATATAGCACTATATTCAGTAGGCATACAAATGTTTGTCGAAAAAATGAAGTAGGCAGTGCTTATACAATTCTCTTTTCATTTATCTGCTTTAAATCATTTTGCTACTGATTAGTACCTTCAGGACAGACAGAAAATGTAAAACAAAATGAAACAAAAGACTTAGAGCTTTAAAGAACTTTATAGGTTGCCATATGGAATCCTCTACTGAACACTTTGCATATAAAAAAAAAAAATCTAAGGCCATGATATATTAAGTGACTGTAAAGAAATAACATGTAAACATCAGATCCAGAGTTCAAACCCTAGTGTTCTACCTCCAAACCCAGAATTCTTTCCACTGTCCCATACTCCCTCTCCTAGATAATTTTGTTATTTGTTAAACAGTTCTGAAAAATATTTGGTAAAATATTTAAATGTATCTATGAAAATGGAAATTTACTGCATGCTGAAAAAGGTTCCATAGATACAAAGATTGATTTCTGTAACAGTGACTGCATATTCAACTTCTTGTTTAAGTTTATAGTACACATTGTTTCTTTTCTCACACACACACACACACACACACACGTTCATCCAATGGTAGCTTTGGGTATTTGGTTTGGGGTTTTTGTTATTGTTGTTGTTTTTTATGAAATAAGGGTCCAATGGTAGCATCATATATCTGAGATATCAGAAAGGACTAATAGATAATAAAAATTCAGAGGAAATAAAGATAATTTCAAACTGGCATGGTTAGAAAAGGTTTCATTAAAGAAATAGAATTTCTTTTGAGAATGAAAGGATGTATAATAGTTGAACTGGCAGAGAGAGAAGAGAAAGGCAATCCTGGATAGACAAAACAGCATTAAAAACAAAACAAAAAAAAAAAAAAAAAAGAAATATCAATGAACATTTAGTTAAAGTGAAGAGTTCAAATAGAGCACTGCTAAGTGTTGCCCATTTGTTTTGGTTGCATGAATTTTTAACAATTATAATTGTTGATAGATCCAAGCCTACACAACCATGAAGTATGATAACAATAAATTACAGAGTAATTTACAATACAGAGTTTGGAACTTTTGTAAGCTAATAACATATAAATTAAGTGGCCATTGAGACAATCAACTGTAATTGAGCAATTTTTTAATTGCTAAAAATCTTAATCAAGCTACAGCCTAGAATCATATGAATCACATATTTCCCAGACACTACATATTGGTTGCCCCATTGGATTGAGAAGAGTAAAAGAAGTTCAGACTGGGAAAGTATATCAAATGACAGATGATGAAAAGCTTTAAATGTACCCAAAATCTCTGCCATACACATATTTTTTTAAAAAGAAAAATGCTTGAAAATCCAAATGCCAAAATATTGTGGTTTGCCACCATATTTAGGTGAAGCAAATTCAGTTATTGCATGCCTTTAAAGGTTATAAACATTTTGCTCATAATAATCCACTGAAGTCCTCCTAGTTCCAAGTTCAAAATTCCTTTACTTCAACACTTAAAGAGAAACAATATAAAAAGTTAAGATTACCCTTTCATAAATTTTTATATGAAAATGTGATGGGACAACAATGAACAAAAAGTTATTTGAGAAAGTAGGCATATATATATATATATATATATATATATATATATATATATATATATATATATATCTTTTTCACTTCTTAAATATTGTGTCTTGATCAGTGCTATCAAATCAATAAATAACAAGCTGCTATTTATTTTGATAGTTAAAGTCCACTGCCACTTGATAACATTTTCCATTTTTATTCTGTCTCAGAAAAGGGTCAAGAAATAAATTTCAAAGGATATGATTACACAAGTTCAAAATCTATGTTTAATTTAGTAGATTTAGTAATTTGTATATTCTAAAATTTTATTAGGACATAGCATGCCAGACTCTCTCCTTACACACAACATGCGGATATTACATTTAGCATTAATTCTGCCAACCCACTAACATAGCATCTAAATGTAATAATATTTAATAATTTGCTTAGCGGAATATGATAAATAGGGTATTATGTCAAAATCATGCCAACTGTACTCTAACTGTTCTCCTTAATCTCTTTCCACAGGAACCACTAGGATAGTCTTGTGTTTCTGGACTCTGAGAAGTGAGCCTTTACTTTGTCTGGTCTGGAACAAGGATTCTATTATTCTGGTCATTTCAGGAACATGAAAACATGTATTTACCTTTTCTTCCTTCAAGCTGCTTTTTATACGTTATCTTCCTTCATAGACAATCAATTCCTTGAAAGCAGGGACTGTCTTGCTTGCTTTTATTTGGATTTTTGGCGCTTAGCACAGTACCTGAATGCCTAAGAAATTTTATTATCATTTATTCATTCATTCATGTTAAAAGCCCCAGTTCCTATGGTCTAAGTTCTTGCTATCAAGTAGAGAGGTAATGAGAGGAGATGAACTGTAAATCACAAAAATGGCAAGAACCTTAATAAAATATTTAAGTGGAGAAAACTCCAAAAAAATCAATGCGTTTGCCTAGATATCTTTGTATGTCACCATCTAGCTATATGTATGTATGTGTGTGTATGTATGTAGTGTGTATTGTGTATGTGTGTGTTTGTGTGCATGTGTAATTATTGACCTGATCTAAAAAAACTATAGGCAGTTATTAGTTTGAGAAGAAATTATGACTAAAACTTTCCTTTTGAGATTGTTTGGAATTCTCCAAGAGATATGTTAAAAACTGTTATTTGTTTCCCAAGCTATTCCATAAAAAAACATTTTACACATAATATTGATAGCCTCACCTCTAACTTTATTGAAAAGACTAAATCAACATTCTTCTAAAATCATCTTCACTACTGATTCTTAGCTCCTATGGGAATATAAATAAGTTAGTAAGCTTCCCTAGGTTTCAATGTTTTCATCTGTAAAGTGAAAGTTTGACTAAACAATGTTTGAGGCCCTTTTCTAAATGAAATCTATGATCGCATAGATAATCACTTTCAGCCTACTATTCTTTGGAGATCTTATTCGTTACCATAGCTTTACTTATCACTCTGGAAAGTAGTCTCAAATCTCTCCCGAGAGCTTTCCGATCTCATATTTCCAACTGCCTACTAGATATTTTGCCCTTTCAAGTTCAATTTATACAAAATTAAGCTCATCATTTCAAAATCTGTCCCTTCAAGTTCCCTATTTCCACTGAGGGGATGGATAAACTTCTAAATTTATCTAAGCACCTCAATTCTTTCTCTCTTTCAGTCCCAGTCACTGCTTCTTCTCCTGGACCCAATTTATAACATCCAATCTCTTGCCAAGTTCTGGAATTTCTTTCTTTCCATTCATGCTGTCTCTTCCACTTGCATTGAAATTACCCTAGTTTGCACTTCATATGTTTTCTTACAACTATTATAGTAATTTCAGTAAATAGCCTTTATTTTCTAGCCTAGAAATTCTACTCTAAGTCATTATACTTTTGATTCATTCTTCAGACGGCTGCCTGAATAATTTTCACAATGAATTGCAACCTGATTTTATCACTCAAAAACTTTCAGTTTTTCCCTACTGCCTACCAAATAATTTATAAATTCCTGGTATCTAATGAATCTAGCTTTATTTTATATTACTTTCTTTAAGGTAATCTGTATTCCAACTTCTTCACTACTCCAATTTTTTTTTGGACCTTTGGTCTTATGCTTTTGTTTATAGCATCTATCATACTTTAAATGAATTTTCTGTTTTCTGTTCTCTACTGAAGTCTTTACAGTCCTTCAAAGGCCCAATCCTAATTCCCCTCTTCTGTAAAGTTTTTGATAACACTCTTCTTGTCTCCTAGAAAAAAAGAATTTTCCCTCTCCAAATATATGATCAAAGGGGGAGCATGAAAAGTATAATAGTGTGGTTTTCCACACTAGTTCCCCCTATTATTATACTTTTCATACTCCTCCTTTGATCATAGCTAGTTTCAATATATTTCTCCCAAATACACACACACACACACACACACACACACACACACACACACACACACACAACCTGTATAATCTCATGAAGAGCAGAGTCAGATTAACTTTTGAACCTTTATTATTTAGCAATCTGTCTTGCATGTGGAATATCTTAAATAGATATACATATAGCAATCAATTTAGCTCAACAGATAGCTACAAGGAAACTTTCACTTATCTTAAATTCTCATCACTAGTAAATGTACTAAAATCGGAACTATTATACAGAAAATTATATATCATCTTTTTCTAGAGCACAATGTATAAACAGCCAAAGTACAGAAACAAAAAAAATTTCAAAAGAGAAAATACAAATTGTTATTAATCATTTGGGACTCAAATCAAAGCTCAAATTAAAAAACAAAATTAAAACATCTTTCAGCTACTAATATAAATCCATCAAATTGTCCAAAATAGTTAAAAACAATGAAATTCAATGATGGCAAAATTGCATTCATTCATTCATTGCTGATGAAACTGAATCTTGATTAAATCTTTCTGGATGGCAATCTGGAAGTCCACAGTAAAAGTTACAAAGTAATGATACTCTTTTATCCAATAATTCTGTTGCTGAGAATATACATGCATGTCCATTCTTTACTCTTGAAAGGCCTTGAAAATCTGTCTATGAATCTACTTTTCCCAGCAGACTGCACATTACTGTCCTTCGCCCATGCTGTGTTTCAGCCAAACTGACCAAGTTGCTATTCATCTATACATGATATTCTGTCTTCAGGACTCATGCCTGAATGCATTCCTTTTTCATTTCTGGCTCATAAAACCTCTAATTTCTTTTAATGTTTAACACTATGAAGTACCAACTCAAAAATATGTTTTGATTTTTTCATGTTCCTTCACTCACCTGATAGTTAATCCTTCCATCTCAGGGAAATAATTTTCTAAATATGTTTGTCTAACTTCAGTATAATGTAGGCTACTTGGGGTCCAAATTGTTTCATTTTTGTCTTTGTATCACAAGCACCTAACACATTGTCTGGCATAATAGGCATTTTGTACATTCATATAAAATAGGCAAATCAGGCCAAGCCAGTTCAAATCTTACCTCAGATATTTACTAGCTATATGATCCTGGGCAAGTCACCTAACCCTATTTGCCTCAGTTTCCTTTCTGTAAAATTAGATGGGGAAAGAAATAGTAAACTACACCAGGATTTTTGTTAAGAAAACCCAAATGGAGTCAGGAACAATCAGCTACCAATTTAACAGCAAAAAATAAATATATCTTGTATATTGTTGTGCTATCAGAAACAACAACATAAAAGAACTAACTCAAGAATAAATATAACAGCAAAAAGCAACTAGACACACCTTAAATTTCAAATTATAGAGTGATGGTTAAATAAATTATTTTCTATTAATATAATAAAATGATGTGATATAATAAGGAAACATGCACAATGGCAAAGATCACAAAGTATTCTAGAAAGACTGTTATGAAACAATGCAAAGAGGGAAAAAAGAGGATCCAGAAGAATGTAGCACACATAATCACATGAAAAGTGTTTATGAATAAATGGTGAGAGGAACTTAAGATTGGAACTATTAATGTGCTATGATGTTTTATGCATTGAAATTAACATAGTTACTAATCCAATCATTCAAACAAGAAATTATTAAGCACTTGGTAGATGCCAGATGCTATGGTAAGTGATGAGGATATAAGCTCAAAAAATCAAATATTATCTAATCAGAAGGAACTTATATTCTAATGGAAGAGACAATAAACACACAAGGTGGTTTGGGAAAGACAGCACTAGTATTTGGATAGGTTAAGAAAGGATTTGTGTTGCAAGTGGTTCTTAAGGTGTGTCTTCAAAATGGGGACTGGAGTGAGAGAGAGATAAGGAGAGAATATATTCCATACATATGGACAGAGATAGAAGATGGAATGTCATGTGTGAGCAACATATAGAAGGTCAGTTTTGCTGAAATGCAAAGTACAGGAGGAGGAATAATATCTAATGAAGCTGGAAAGATAGTTTGAGGCAAGATTTGGGCTTTGAAAGCTCATGGAGAAATTTGTACTTGATTCTAGAGGCAACAAGAAGGCAATGAGTAGACTCCAATGAGTAGACTGACAAGAAAAGTCACATGATCAAATCAACAATTAAGGAAAATTACTTTGACATCAGAGTTCAAGATAGACTACAATGCTGAAAGACTTGGGGAAAGGAAGACCAATTAGGAGGACAATGCAATAATTTAGGTCAGAGGAGATGAGAAATGAACTAAGATGGCAGCTGTGTGAGGAGGGGTCACAAGTAAGAGATATTGTAGGAGGAAAATGACAAGATCTGACAACAGAATGGATGATAATTTGTGGGATGAAAGAGAGTGAGGAATTAAGAGTTACACCAATGGGAAATTTTGTAAGAAGGGAAGGTTAAAAAGAAGGACAAAGAGGTAATAAGTTCAATTATGGCCATGTTGACTTTGAGAAGTTTGTGAATTATCTCCACACATTTGATAGTTTATTTAATCCATGACCTATTGAAATTTCCGAGAGAAAGTGCTTGGCAGAAGAGGGCCTTGGATAAAACCTTGGGGAACATCCATAATTATAGAGGTTTATATTAATGTTAAGTTTATTATAATGCATTTATTTTTTTTTTAAATCCTAACTACCTTAAAGGCCAACCTCAAAAATTTCTCACTTTTGTATCTGAAGTGTTGCATGATACCATAGGTATGTAAGACACAGCCTTCGACTCTGAATGTAGCAATAGCTATAACTCAGAGAACAGGATGTGGTAATTTGGGTAGTCCTTTTTTTCTATTAAAGATTTGTCCATTCCATAGAATGGGATAGTTATTTGTATATACAGAATATCTGTTAGGACAAAGTAGTCTGGTGATGATAGTAATAATAATAACTCACATTTACATAGTAATTTTAGGTTTACAAAAAGCTTTCTTTACAATTTCCTTACAAGCAAACTAGTAAAAAGATGATTATCTCAATTTAATTGATGAAAAGATGATTATCCCAATTTAATTGATGATTATGGTAAAATTATTTTTCCAGGGTCACAGAGTTAGTGACTTGGTTAAGAACCAGAAGCACGCATCAATGAGGTTATCTGACTACAAAATCATTACTCTTACCACTAGAGAACACTACTCTAATTTATAATTACAATTTATAAGCTTTTTTTAAAAAGTAGCATATCATAATATTAATTAACAACTTAAAATTTAAATACATATGAATTTCAAAAGTTTTTTGGAAAGATAATTTTCAAAAGGTATATTTCTAAGGAAATAATTGAACAGAAAAAAGCCAAAAGATTTGAAAGATCAATTGAATAGACTATATTTTAATGTTTCTTTAAACACTGAGACTTGCTTTCAAGAAGTATTTTGGATATGATCTAATATACATAAAAGGTTATTTATGCTAAGAATGTATATTTTCTTTAGAACAGAATTTTTTAGCTAGGAAGAAATCTTCTACTCTTGCTACTGTGGAAAGAAAGAGAATGGAACTTAAGGTTAAGTGCAAGCAGAAATTTGAGAAAGATTTGGAAATCCCAGTAGGAAAAGTATTTTAAGGGAGAATAAAGGGAGATTAAAAATATATACAAATTAGCCAAAGAGCACTAAATTTAAAGTATTTCAATGCCATGGAGACTCTCTTGGATACCTAGTTTTTTAAAAAGTATTTTAAAATTCTTTTTCTCAAACATTTCTTCTAATATCTTTATTATTAAGGCCTTTTATTCCAACCATTTTTATTATTTCCAAATTGCTAATTTATATACTTTTTCAGGCTTCCCTTCTCCCTCCCCAATCAAACATTTGGCTTTCCACCTTTTGGCTCTCTCTAGAACTCAATGCAGTTATGTCCAGAGCTGATCTTCTCAAAACAAGAGCAATGTGAATGGGACTGACAGGAAAGTGGAACATAAATGGTGATGAGGAGGGCAGAGAGAAAAGAGATAAAGGATTAGAAATAGGAAATAAAAAAGGATATGTAATCATGTATTCGAGATATTTTTCTGGCTGGACATGGAAATTATCTTTTTCAGTAATAGGAGGTAGAAAAGAAACCACTATTAAGAAAATATACCCCTAAGTATCTACTTCAGTTTAGAAACCCCATCTTGATTACTGGTAAGTAATTGATTCCAGAAAGTAAGCGTTTCTCAGGTTTTGTAAACTGATAGCCTAAGCACCAGAGAGTACCCTCAACTCCCATTTGATAAGAAAATGACAATTTCACCATTTATCCCAACAGAGTACTCCCACTTTTAAGGTATAGGCAAGGATTCCATAAAACAACAGCCATATGCATAACATTTATTGTAGAGAAGGTTGCCTTCAAAGAAAGTTATTTGCACTGAAAACATGTAGTCCATGTACAAACCAAACAAAGCAGAGAAGCAGACCAGAAGTCTTAATCTTTTTTTGTGTCATGGACTCCTTTAGATCTCATATTAAAAAAATGTTTTTAAATTCATTAAAATAAAATACACTGAATTACAAAGAAAACCAATTATGTTGAAATACAGTTATCGCAATACTTTTTCTAAAAAAAAAAAAAAAAAAGAAAGAAAACCCACAAATTAACAGACCCTAGACTAAAAATCCCAGACTAGATTTTTTCCTATCTTTTTTTCTAAACTCAGCCAAAACTATCTAGATAAGAATCCAGAATTAGAAAACACCACAAAGATCTACTAGTTTAACTTGGCCAAGATTGCCATTTATATTACCCCCAAATCATGATCACCTAGCCTTCTCTTAAAGAACTTTAGTTAGTAGAAATTCACTATCTCCCCAGGTGACTCCTCCTGTGACTGAAAAGGGAAAGATAAAGTCAGATATACAGGTGTGGCCATTGTAGATATTAGGACCTGAGGAGTGACCTGTATACCTGACTAATTCATATCTCCCAAATATGCGTAGCATAAATTATTGCATTACTTGCTAAAGAATGTCATGAACAATATTGCACAACTATATGAGAAAACCTGGTGCAATTTATAAAATGGCAGTATTAAGGCAACAATGTAGATTTTAAATATTTTCCCATTTTGTCCAAGTATAATTTGAGGTCAGTGCAGTAAAGTACTACATTAAAATACAACTAAAAGAAAACTAAACTATTTCATTAAAACATTACTAATTTTTAAACATATATATATATGTAAGTAAGGATTTATATATATATATATATATATATATATATATATATATATATATATATATATCTTTACTTGCTGTCTATGGAAGGGAATAAAGGAAGAAGGGAGAGAAAAATTTTTGGAATAAAAGATTTTGGAATAAAAGGTTTTGCAAAGATGAATGTTGAAAACTGTCTGTGAATGTATCTAGAAAAACAAAAAGTTATTAAAAATATCTAATCCTTAAAATAGTGAAAGATGAATTCATTTAAAATTGTCCTTAGCGGAATAAACAGAACTAAACACAACTAATAAAAGAATAAGTTTTCACAATAGCAAAATGTTTTAAACTTGTAATTGAACATTAAGACCTATATGAAAAAGAATAGTTTTCTTCTAAAAATAGTCTTCTTAATATAAATATCAAAGTACCCTTTTACTTATCCAGTTCCACCGAAATACTTTCCTCTCAAGAATCTTCTGTACAAATCTCCTATATTACATTCATTTTATTATATTACTTGTCTTTCAATCATTTTCTCTGCCTCTTCAAATAGTTTACAGATAACTTCATGCAAAAGACCAAATGACAGGGTACAATTTATACCTCACCCATTGCCTAACATAGTACTTATTTAATTAAATTTATGTAATTTTCTCAACATATTAATAATATTGTACCTCAAAAATAGTATGGAATTTTAAGAACTTCTTTAAAAAACAAATTTTAAGAAAGCTTTTAAAATTTGAGATTTTAAAAATTTAAGATATAATTCAACAAAGAAACATCTTTATAGATGCAAATGTAAAATTATATATATATTTTTTGTTTCAAAGAAATGTAAATTACAATTTTGACAACCATGATGAAGCAACAAAACAGCTAGGAAAAGTTTGATGATATGTTCAATTACTCTCTATTTAGATTTATGTGGAGAAGCATCAGAAAAAAAAAAAAAAAAAAAAAAAGATAACCCTTCAAGATTTCTTCTTTCCCATTGCACATTTCTGCACTGCAGTGCCATAGAAATCAACAATCTATTCAAGAATATTTACCATCAAAAAAAAATCTTCAGAAAATAATAATCCTCAAAGTTCAAAGTCTTTTCTTTTTCTTTTCAAATTACAATGGAATAGATTAACTAGAAGACAAAGACCACTAAGAATACACAAGTGACTAAAGAAAGAAGGGAAAAGACTAAATTAAAGTCTTTCCTAGGTACCAAATTTTTCTTGTGAACTGTCATGAAAGGTTGTGGATTTTTTCTTTCATTTAAATACTAAATTAAGTGTATGCACAAAGTAGACCTGTCAGATGAGATCAGAAGATTGGGGAGTGAAGGGTGGGGCAGTTAATGCAATAAGCACTTAGTACCTGCAATTCTAGGGGATACTGCATAGAAAACCTTCATCTAATATTTCAACTCTATTACAAGAGCAGATGGGGGTGACGGAAGCTCAATGTCAGAAGCTCCTAGAATACGGGACATGGTTATTATGGAGTGTGTCAGAGACACTGTCAGAGAGACAGAGACAGAGATAGATGGCAAGAGACAGAAACTGACTCCTAGAGAGACAGAAGCAAAGTGAGACACAGAAAAGACAGTCCCTAACTGTACTCTTAGAGCCTAAGTGTAAAGAATAGATTATCCATTTAAGTGACTGCAGTAAATCCAAGCTGGGCATGCACCAGAACAACCAAAAAAAAAAAAAAAAAATGTACAAGAAGGGAAAAGTACAGAAAAAATGGGAAAAGGGAAAGAGAGAAGGGGATACGGGAAAGGGGAGAAAGAGGAAGAAGGAACTCGGCCACTTTTTCAGTGACTGGTGGAGGTAGGAGATTCTGAGGCCATTTTGATGGTATTCTCTCAATGCATTAGGTGGAGCAGCAATTCGAGACCAAGAAAGGGAGAGACACACAGCCTCCTCCCTCCTCTTTCGGCTCTCTTTCAGCTGCAGGTTTGTGGGGGATGGGGATGGGGGGGTGGATAAGCCTGCGGGAGAGGGCCGTCGGCCGCGGAGCGCCGGGAAGGGGCAGCGCGCTTACCCACTATGGACCAGGTCCATCGGTAGAATTCTATGGTATCATTGACCGCAGTGGACACAGCATCCAACATGCGCGCGGGTTCCGAGTCCAGGAGCCCCATGGTGGCTGCAGCGGGTCAGAGGCAGCAGCCGCAGCAGCAGTGGTGGCAGCGGAGCCCTCAGCAGAGGTAGGGAGGGTAGAGGCGGGCTGCTACCCAGACTCTGGACCAGAGGTGATTGACAGATGCCGCCTGGCTCCTTTCTCCTTCTAGTCCTTGCTCCTGCTTTTCCTCCTCCGGAATTGCAGCAGTGATGGGGATGCTGATGGAGATGCGGCGGCTGTGGTGAGCTGGGCGAGCCGGGCTGAAGGAGAAGCCGCTGTCGGCAGCGCAGAGGACGTGAAGAATCCAACGGCAGTGAAGGAGAGGTTATTGCTGCACTCTGACAGCCCGAGAGCCCGTCCCGCGACTCCAATCGTCTGCACTCGCGTCACATGACCTGGGGGCGACACTCCCCCCTCCCACGCGCTACTTACACGGTTCTATCCCGAGAGAGAGAGGAGAGACAGAGACAGAGAGAGAGAGAGAGACAGAGCAAGCAAGCGTGGGGAGGAAAGGGAGGTGGAGTAGGAGGGAGCAGAGAGAAGAGAAAGGGAGGGAAGGAAAACATGGGTTTACGCATGCGCATTAGGGAGAACCTTCCGTGGAAGATTGGACAGTTCATCCTGCATCTGGCACCAGACCTAAGATCCTCTGCGCCTTCGAAAAAGGGCAAAACCTAAGGCCAGCAGATATTCCTGAAAGGCAGGGATAGAGGGGGATATGACCTGTGATACTGGGGAAAAAGCTAGTCTCTCCTCGAATCTCATCTCCCAACCTCTCTCTTCCCATTGTCATTCCCACTCTTACTCCCGCCAAAAAAGGAACTCCTGTAGGTCCTGAACTGCGGAGAAGTAAATTAGAAGTTGGGTTGCCCCTCTTACAGAGAAGTTGCTTCCACAGCCTCCCCAGAACTCAAACATTCAGGCCAAGAATAGTGGTATCCTGTAGAAAAGAGGGGATGCTTTTACATTTACATTCATTCTCCTCTAGATTTGCAAAAGATTCTATTCCATGCAATGGGAATGTCTCATCTATTAAATACTTAATCATAATTAGAAGGTTAAGGCATCGTTCGTGTTTTACACAATTTCAGTATCCCTGTACCACAATGTACTCCAGGAGGACTTTGAAGATACATTGACCTTAAGGAGCTTATATTTAATAAAAAGAAGAATCAATAATATTTTGTGGGGTTTTTTAATTAAATTTTTAAAAAAAGAGACAACATAATTGCGGACAGTCAATTTGACTGGGTTGATAAAATAAGTAAAACAAAAGAAAACTGATAAATTCAGAAAAGAGTATGAAGGGCTAGAGTAATTAGAGAAAGTTTTGGGGGATAGATTCGTTTAAGCCTACGGATAAAGAGAGGGAAGGACGTTCTACATGAGGGTTTTTACATGTGGTATATGTCAACAGTAATTTGGGTTGCTTTTTTTTTTTTTTAATGTATCTAGTCTATGGAAAAAGAGAGGTAGAAGATATGGGAAGGGATGCAACCTTGGGAAAGCAGAATAATTATGGAAATTTCCTAGACCTCAAGTCAAGCAAAACTAACTTTCATTTGAATCCTTACACACTACATCCCATCTTCCTTAGCCAAACCTTTACACAATCTGATCCCCTTGTGAGGAACACATCCTTCTTATTATCACTTCTTGGTCTCTAGTTTCCTTCAAAGTGCATACAGCTGAAATGTCATCTGTTACATGAGGCCTCTCCTGAACCTTTCAGGTGCTAGTGAAATTTACCTAGAAAATTTACCTTGTATTAATTTGGTGTATATTTTACATGTAATTATAGCTATACATGTTGTCTCCCCTAAAGACGAAAGACTCCTTAAGATTAGGGACTTTCATTTTTGTGTTTATGTGTCCAGCATAGTGTCTGACACATTACTGATGCTTAAGAAATACTTATTGAATGATTAGCTGATTTGTTATTTTTCTATTGACATAAAACAAGCTCTTATAACAGAGTTCAGTGACTTTTTACTTACTGCTTGTTTACTGGTTGTTTAAGATGCTTTTCTAAAGGTCATTGGGCAAAAACACTTTGACATAGTTGACAATATCAAGATTGCATTTCAATATTTATCTTTTGCATTTATTCAAAGATTACTCAGCTGTATTTTTTTTTCTTGTGTAGGAGGTATGGTGAGTATGAACATACCCTTGAAACCATAACAAACCAAAATTTGGGGCATTGATTCTGTATCTTTGATGGATAATGTCCACACCCATTAAGGAGACACAAAGTAATATGTTTTTTCACACTTGCACCTTGTTATACTGACCAGGCTATTTCAAATCATGTCTTCAACACGTATCTACATGTGCTTTGGATTTAAAGTGACTGTAGCATGGAAAATATGTTTGGTTTGCCTTATAAAAGACTTATCACAATACTTTAGTTAAATAGTACTTAAATGCATTTTATAAGGGTGAAATTTTAATGAAAAGATTAGAAGTATTATAATTCCATTTTAAATGGCAAATGCTAAGGAAAAAGAGTAATTGAAAGAAATTTCTATTTTAGTAATATCTATTATTTGGTATGAATTGTAGCATTAATTAAATGCATTATCTACAAAAATATCAGTTAGATTCTTATGTTATACTAGAAATTCTTAGATTCATTTGGTCAAAACAAGGAATTACCATCTAACCTTGCTTATCATTCAAAGAAATTGGATTTAGTAGCCCAAAAAAATTCCTGTCAACATGCTTCCTATTTGTGATAAAATATTTTGATCCCATACTCACTTTGATTTTATAGAGAAGCTGATACCTGCATCTCACCAGAGAAAATTGGCTCACATTCCTTTATTATGGAGTCCTAATAGACTTTTAATGAAGTGTGGAACTATTAGAATTATTAACATTCCAGAGTAAAGAACTTTATCTTCTTGTAGTTAATTCCCAGACCCTTCCCAATCTTGATTCCCAAAAACACCCCCAAAAATTTGACCACTAGGGGGCCCTAGTCATATATAAGACCTAAGTCATAGATGCAATCTTACTTTAGAGGTGAGAATTTCACCTGTTTTAATTCTTCTACACATCTTCTCTATTACCAAAGCCCAGGAAAGGAGTAAATGATAATGAAAGATGATATATCACTGAGTCATCCATGTTATGAAATACCCTAGGGAACAGAGTGATTCTACACAAAGAATGAAGAAATGGGACCTTCAAAGCAGAAATTAATATGAAATTTTGTGTTTATAATGCTATTTTGTTCATTAATTGTTTCATGTATTTTATCTTCATAATAAGATTAAAATCTGTATAGGGATTGTGTCTTATCAGTGGAAGTAGTGAAAACCAGATTTGTAGTTAGAGAAGCTTAGTCTGAAGAGTGCTCTGCTACTTGGTATTAGTGTGTGCAATGTAGGTCACTTAACTTCCCTAAGTCTCAGTTTTCTCATTTGTAAATGAATAGGTTAGACTATATGCTATCTGAAGTCTCTTCTAGCTTTAAATTCTCTTCCTCTATATTTTATTTAGAAATTTTTTTTTTTTTTGTATTTTCTTTGTGCCAGTGCCAGGTATGTAAAAATATTTCTTGATTAATTCATGAGATAATAGTAAATATACAAATTTATGAATGACCAAAAAAAATAAGTATTACAAATGTTAATACCAAGAAGTTTATAAGATCAAGAACTTAGAGCTAGAAGGGAACTTAAACATTATTTTTCCAAATGAGGAAATTGAGGACTAAAGAAATTGAGTGATTTATCCAAGATCAATAGTGGTAAATAGCAACACTGGAGTTTAAGTCTAGCTCCTCTCATTCCAAATTCAATAACTCTCCCAAGGTATCTATTATATTGCTTAAGTGTTAAGAAGTGAGCTTAAGTTGTATTTTTAAAAATGGGAAAGGGATGGAATATAACTAGAAGAGAGGGGAAGGTATTACTGTCAGAAGGAAAGATGGCATAAGAATGAGAAAAGGTATGAAAACACTAAAGTGTGAACAACAAAAATTATGAAGAACATAATACAATTCTAATCCATATGCTACTCAGCTACTGATTCACATAGATTGAGTTCAATGTGGAAATATTTCAGACAATTGTAGGTTTCTTTGTAGATCAGGCACTAGATGTAGGATCAGAAACAGTATGGTTCAAATCCCACCTGAGACACTTATTATCTATGTCAGATAGGGCAAGTCATTTACTCTTTCTGTAACTTAGTTTGCTCATCATAAAAAGGAGGGAATTGGACTAATTGACCTTGTGGATCCTTTCCAGTTCTAAATCTAGATTATTATGATCCTATCTATAATTAATTTAAAACTCTGAATTATTAGTGTTAAACTGACATCTAAATATCCAGTGGTCACAGTACTAACAGACAAGAGAGAAACCATACTCTGAAATAGTGAAATATTTAATTGTGACAAAACTACAAAGAAATAGAAAACATATCTCATCATACATTCCCAAGTAAACAGGATAATCTTCCTTTCTCTCCCTTTACAGTATTTGAGAAATAGTTTCCAAAATTTGTGATAGTGTTGGGAAAGGGTTTAGGTTTCAATATAGTCAGTTGGAACAAGGATCTTCTGAAGCTATAGTTGCTAACATTTATTGTTGCACTGTTTGAATACTATTCTAACAGCCCTCTGCTAATCTACTGAGATTAGATATCTTCTGGTATGCTTTGTGGCATTTTGAGAACATGCCAGAATTCCATATTTCTTGGACACTAGAATTCTAATACCTCATGCATCTTACTTTTAAACATCCATCTTCTTAGAATATATTTGAACCTCTAGAGTCTGTACCTCTTCACATAATTATCAGTACACACAGTTTTGTGAGAATTGAAATACTGAGAACTTGTCATACTTGTCTTTGAGAGCCAAAGTCCCATAGGGAATGTTCTTCTGTCTTATCTGCAACCATAAACAGTACTCTTTTCCCTGCCGTGTGCACAGAAGGAAGTTAAGTTAATCTGTTTGCTCCCAAGGAAAAAAAAAATAGTGTCTGCAAAAGACATCATAAGATACAAAATTCAGATAGTATATAATCATTGCCCTCAAGGAGCTTACAATTTAGTAGGGGAACGTTGGAAATAAGTGAAATGGGAAAGGAGGCTATAATGTAAGTTGCTTTAAGTGATTTTTTAAAATGTTGAGAGGAGTCTAAAGGTTTATAATTTTAAGTATTAATTGGATTTGAAAGGTAGTTAAAAGCAGTTGCAGGCACTTAAGAACTTAAATGCTGTGATAACACAAGAAATAATTCAGAATATTATGTATAAGAAAGAAAAACAGGGAAGAAGCTATTTGAAGAAGACAATTTAGAGTCTCTTTTAATCATCTAAATAGAATTAGTTTGTTCATTTAATGTCACAACTGTTATTAAGTACCCATAGGGAAAAAAAAATGTTGTTGTTATTGTCCTTGTGGTGGTGGTGGTTTGTCCTTTTTTCTCAGAGGAACATGACATTAGGGAGGTGATGGCATAACATGCAAGTGAATTAGATTTAAGTGAGGGAGCGTTGTGCAAGTTTACTTGCCTTACTTTCCCCTCCACGGCTATCTAGATCCAGACGACAGATGGCCCTAGATTCAGTGAGAGATGTTGACCTTTCTACTCTAAGGTTTTGAACACCTCTCAGTTTGACTGAGGCACACCCATTTAGTGATTAAGACAAGATAGAAATCAAAGAATGGCCTCTTTTCACCTAGTCAAACACACACACACACACACACACACACACACACACACACACACACACACACACACACAAAATCTAAACAACAAATAAATAAGTAAATAAATAAATAGATGTGGGAGGAGAAAGCCCTCAGGATTTCTGGTCAAAACAGAAATGACTACTTCACTGAGTCAACTTGGGGCTTGGCCAATCTATGAGAATCAGAGTCATTTTGTTTTAGGTCTGGTGCTTAAGAAAGAAATATGGGTTAGTTAGCTATGCGGAAAAAAAAAGAAAGTTTTTAAGAGATTCTGTAGGTAAGGGTATAATACCTTATGTAGCAGAGATTAGGAAAGGAAGGAAGGGAGGGAAGGAAAAAAGGGAGGAAAAGAAAGAAAAAGACCTAGGAGAAGGAAGATAGGGAAAGAAGGGAAGAAGGGAGAGAAAGAAGGGATGCAGGGAAAATATAATTTAAGGAAAAGAGCACTTCCCTAAATTCATAGAATTAAATATCATTCCTACCAATAAATAGTCAAGCAAGAAACCCTTCTACAACATTCCTAGCGAGTAGTAATAGAACTTTTCCTTGAAGATTTCCAGTAAGTGGGGAGGGGGAATCATTAAGAAGCCCTATCCCACATTGTCCTTCATTTGGACAAAAATTCTGCTTTTGACCAGCTCTAAATGTTAGGAAATTTTTCCTTATGTAACCTGAGTTCCAAAATCCATTGGTATGGAGCTCTCTCCTCATTGATGGAGACCACTGTTTTATGCTGACATGAGATGGAATGAAGTTGACTAAAGTGAGAGAGACACCTTATATCTTTGAATCTCTTCAGATTTTTGGATTTCAAGTGCTCCTAGCTTCCAGCTTTGAGAGAGATGATGGAAAATAAAAAAAAAAAAAATTCCAACCACTATAGATAGGTTGCTGAAGAAAAAGATTCTGGGAAGTCTCTATCATAACCCTATCCCCAACTTGCTTGCTACACTAGTGGCTTCAGGGAAATTCCCCTTGGGTAAGATCTGAGACTGTCTCAGGTGAGCTGAGTTACTTAACTCCAAATATAAAAGCTCCTTCATTCCATTGTCTAATATATATTTTCCTATGTATACAATCTTGGATTTCTGTTCAGACTTGGGTTTTTTGGCTAGTTAGCATGTATGTCCATTGTAGAACTAATATATAGTGGGAAAGGAGTCAAGTCTTAATATCAAGTTTAAAATTTTGATCAGAGATTAGCATAAATCTGAAAATCACATACCCTAGATTAACTATTTAATGAATCAGACATATGTATATTTCTAGTCTAGTATTTCCTCTCTCTGAAGAGAGTAGAATTGCCAAGCTTTGGACCCCCCTCCTACTTCATTTCCTGGAAGGAATTAAAGTTTTCCCTGCTGTAAGAGTAGAGAGAGAAGAGGCTAGAGATATCTATTGTCCCTTTAAGTCACACTGTGACACTTCCATGCTACATATGGGTGATAATAATCCTCACATCATTATATCAATTAACAAGCATTTAAGTGCTTGTTAAGGCACTAGGTTAGATGATGGAGCTACAAAGGCAAAAAATGGAATAGTCCTTGTATTCAAGGATTTTAAATTATCTCAGGGAGATTTGTGCATAAATAAATAAGTATAAAACAGATATAAAATAAATTAAAGGTAATTTTGGGACAAAGAACTCTAACAACTGTGGAGCTCAGAAAAGACTAGGAGTAGAAGATATGTAATGGAGTGTGGAAGAATAGTATGCTAGGTATAAAGGATAGTAAATACAAAGGCAAGAGATAGGAAATGAAGTGTAATGTGTAAAGAAAACCAGCTTGGCTAGATTGTAGAGTGCAGTTGGAGATAGAAAGTATAAGACTGTATAAGAATAGTATAAGAACAGTGGTTCTCAAACTTTTTAAATAGGGGGCCAGTTCACTGTCCCTCAGACTGCTGGAGGGCCGGACTATAGTAAAAACAAAAGCCCACACTCTGTCTCTGCCCCTCAGCCCATTTGCCATAACCCAGCAGGCAGCATAAACGTCCTCAGCTGCCACATCTGGCCCAGGGGCCATAGTTTGAGAACCCCTGCTGTAAAAGTTTGGGTTTTGAAAGTCAAACACAAGCATTTGTATTTTATCCTAAGGACAATAGAGATCCACTGGAGTTTTATTAAGGAGGGGATATTGAGTTGAATTGCTAAAACAATGCATAAGGAAAATCACTTTGGCAATCATAAGAAGATTACATTATTTACAACAGAAAGACCAGTAAAGAGGTCATAGCATCACTCAGGTAAGAAATGATGAGGGTCTAAGTTAACATAATGGTTCTATAAGTAGTCAGAAAGGGATGATGAGAAATGTGTAGAGGTAGAAATAGAAAGATTTGACAACTGATTGTATATGTGTGGTGAAGGAGAATGAGTATTAATTTAAATATCTATCTTTCTGAAGCTCCCTGTAATAGCTCCTAATTCTGCTTTCTAGGGACAAGAAAGACATCTAATCCCTCCTGCTATATGAAAGCCCTTCAAAAATTTGAAGTTAACTATTATGTCTCCCCATATTATCTTTTTCAAATATTCTCATTCTAAGTTTCTTGAGCATCAGTTATGTGGCATGGTCTCCAGTTCTCTCAGTGTCACAGTTACTGGCTTTTGGATGCGTTCAATAATGTTCTTCCTTAAATTAAGAATCTGTACTAAAACCATAACTCCAGATGTTGTTTGACCAGAGAAGAATAAAGTGAGATTATTTTTTTCTTTGTTATGGACAGTATCCCTTATTTAATAAAAACTTGGCAGGTATATATTACAAATATATTAAAGGATCTGCTCTATGTGTTGTACATGATCACTCAACTTCTTTCCATAGTCTGGACAATAGACATTCATCCACTGGGTTTTTTTTTGTTTTTGTTTTCCCTGTGTGGGCGGTTAAACTGAACTTTTTTGTGTGACTAAAAATCTAATTTAGAAGACTTTTGATGTTATCAGTTTGAATGCTATCAGCACAATGTCATTTGCAAATAAGAGGATTTGTAGAACCTCACTACTTATAGGCAATCATTTTTCCATTTGGACAGTATACTACCAGTCATCCTCCAAAACAGTGGTAAATACCTTCAGAAACATAGATTTTCCAATTTTATTACTCCACTGATTTTATAATCATAAGCTCATAAAATATCTCCATTGTCATAATATTCAATAAATCTCATATGATTTTAATGTACAAATGTTAGGGAGACATCTTATTGTAGGAGAATCTTTAAGAGAGAATTCTGATCTAACAAATTACATTTTAAAAATAGTCAACAAAGAATAAATACAGTAGGATATCCTCATCATCAATTGTGTGACTGAAAAGATGTAATTATGCTATAGAAAGTATTTCATGAAAGTCTGCCCATTTTTCTCCCCTCTTTTTAAACTTTCACCAAGGATATCCTCAATGTATTAGAAATTTTCTCAAAAAGATTTTTTTAAGAGAATAGGAATTAAATATATAGGTTGGTAGTGATTATTAATGTTTTCTTGATCATTTTTGATTAGTTTAAGAACATCTTTAATTTTTACCAAGCATTTCATACTTTAGATATTTTCATATCAATCTCCTAATGATCTCAAAATTATGTCAAATACAGCATGGACCTCTTCTTGTTTGCTTAATTTAGTTGATTTCCCCCATTATTTCTTTATTATTATTTTTACTTCTATATATAGTATGTTAGGGATTGTGATATTAGTTCAAAGACCAGAAGAGACTAATTTGTTACAATAATCTTGCCAGATTGTACCATATATCTGTATCTTGAATCCACATTTCTACATAATAAAGTGGAGAATATACTACTTTTTTGATCCTTTAGAATTTGCTTGATTATCTTTCATTTCTTTGCTTCCTGACCCCTATTTACCAAAATCATATTCTTAAGTCTTTAAGATTGTTTTTACAAAATTGATAGCTTATACATCTCTCCCAGTTCTGACCAATTCATTCTGCATCAGTTTATACAAGTCTTTCCAGATTCCAGATTCTTGAATATAGATTCAGAGCCTTAACCAATTTCTGTTCCCAATTAGGAAACTCCCTTACCTAAGTGAAATATATATGAATGAACTAGATAATTTTTCTATATCTGGGATTCATTAGGAATTCTCCATCCTAAGTATGGCATCAATAACCTATTTTCAAACAATCTTGAAGGTATAAAATTTTTTCTGTTCAGTAGCCACTCTAAGTATGTACTCCTATTGAGATTTCTGCCATAATCCAAGTATCCCTCACATGATTAATCCTATCTTTGTTTGTGGCCCAATCTCTGTTGGTGTTGTCTAGTATATGTGTGTGTGTGTATATATATATGTGTGTGTTTATTGCTCTGTATAGTAAGAAAACTCATGCTTTTACTAGCTTTCCAAATATCAATTATCTATAAATCCTTGAACTTGGGTCTTTAATTTGAATTATGAGACCAAATAAAGCATTTGGGTAGTATGAAGTGATAATGACTAATGTGAGAAAAATCAGGAAAATAATTCATTCAAGACAATAACATGGAAAGAAAAACAACTTTTAAAAATTTTAAATATTTTGATTCTGAGCATGCTCAGGAGGTAGTCAACATGTTAAAAATACTAGGACAAGTCTCTATTAATGAAGCTGATAGCTCAAGATTTGCCATATCCCCTGGTAGCTTGCAGAGATAATATTATCAACTAGCTATCCATTTGTTTTTCTTGGAGCCATTGTAAACATTCAAGAAAACGTGCCTTTTTGAGATTTTACTATAATAAAATTGATTTGTTATTGGTATCTAATTGATCATCAAATTTAGCTCTCTATTTCCTTCTGGGAAAATTAAATACTGCGTCATAGCAAAGGTATGATTCCAGACCCTCTGATTTCTATAGCACTTATGCTATCTCAGATGGTCATTGCTACTCAATTACATATATTTCTCCAGCAAAAAATGCTAATGGCTAATAGTCATCTCTTTTAGAAAACAGAAACTTTTAACATATGAAGCCACTCTCATAAGAAAAATTGTTACTAATTGACCCAGCTAATTTATAATACAAGGAGAATAGAATCAGCATTACAAACCAGAATTTAGGAAGTAAGTTCATAAGCTTGCTATTTCTTCCCTCTAATAAACATCCCAAACCAAGTCATACAATGAAGGTATAGAGATCAACTAAGGGTTCTTAGTTATGATTTACCAAGAATCCTTTTTCCTTGTTTCTCATATTTGAACCGATTTCTAAATTTTTTTTGAAAATTTAATTTTTCAAAAAAATTGTGAAAGACTTAGTACTCTGATCAATACAATGATTCATCCCAATGCCCAAAGTATAATATGAAATATTATCTACCTCTAGAAAGATAATTGACAGACTCAGAATGCAGATTGAAGCCTTTTTTTTTCATTTATTTTTCTTGCTCTTTTTTTGATGGGGGAGAGAATATGGATAACGAAGAAATATGTTTTGCATCATTGTACATATATAATGAGCATCATATTTCTTGTCTTCTCAAAAGATAGTGAAAGAACTGAAGAGAGGGAGAGAATATATAACTAAAAATAAAAACAAAATTTTAATTAAAAAAAAAAGAGAAATGCTATACCATTCTCTGTACAGAACTGAAACTCTGAATAGGTATACTTGAATCTGAGAATTCAGAGCACTTAAGGCTAATTACCTATTTGATGTGAGACAATGGCTTTATTAGCACATATTTGGATCACGACTCTTCTCATCTTTGGTGCTTGCTGAATGTTTGGTAGTAAGATAATCATAGGTAAGGATTGGAGGGCAGAGGGAGAGAGGTCAGAGTCACTTGGCTACAGGATGAGGAGAAGAAAGGCTAATAACTCCGGACTCTAGAATCCAGGAGAGATCTTTGGCAAGCCTCATGGCAGCTTGTCTGCCTCCTTCACTTCTCCCCCTAAAGACCAAGAACTTTAATTTATCTTGACTGGCTCATCCTGAAGCCCTCCAGGGAGCTAGCCTGTACTTTACATTTGGCATCAAGGACCTTAATGAATGAGATGAGGTGAGATCTTTCAAGACAATTGTGAAAATCAAATAAGGCTTCATCTACTTCAGAGTTTGAGTAGGCCTGAAGGTCTTTGAGCATTGATTCAAGAACATACTAAAGTCCCCTTCCTGCTATACTCCCATAATATCATTTTCTCCCTATTTCAATCAAATACGGGCAACTATGTACTTATTGGTCAAGTTCAATTTCTTGGGTAGTTCCCAAGTTTAGAATGTATGACCCTCATCCAATGAGGATAAGAGTCAGTGGTGGGAGGGGTATTGCGTTATTTTAAGTGTCAAAACTGTCCTAAAAGGTACCTCCTCCCTTCAATTACCTGCTCGAGGTGATAAGCTTTTACTTTGTTCCTAGAAATCTCTCCAGCCTTTTTTTTTTTTTTAAATGGTGACCCCTTACCATTCTGAGCCACACACTAATTTCACTGAAGAAGTCCCTGTGACCAGGAAATAAGGTAAGTATTGAAATAGAGAAACAGGGAACTTACTTTGAGAAGGATTAAACTAGTAACTTTCCTTTTCTAGTGAAATGTGGCAGATATTAGGAAAAGATTCTCTTCCACCCCCATACCCACTCCCTCTATAGCGGGAGCTCTATAGAAAGCATACTTAGGTTAATAAAAAGGCAAGGTTTGGTTGTAACTTGGGAGCAGAGGTGGACTCTTGGATTCATTAGAATGCACATTCTCTTGGTTCTTCAAGGAAGATGAACTACAGGCAGATAATTGGAAACTAGTAGGAGATCAACTATGTGAATATAACAATGATAAAGGTCCTGATTCCATTTCTAAGGAACCATTTTATATATACAACATAATACAATTGGCTTTAAAAAAATCTCACAAGTTATAGAAAAAAGAAAAGCTCTAAGCAGAACAGTCAAACAAGGAAGTATGAGGAGAAAGAGGAAGAGACAGGAGAGGGGAGTAGAAATATCACCGGAGGGTATGAGGAGTTAAGTGAACTTGAAGGGCCTGGCAATTGTCACTCTCACAGCCCAGCTTCAAATCTGCCTACACCCAAGTAGGCTCTTGATCCTCCCCCATCAACTTCACCTTCCTGGGTGAAGGAAGGAGGAGGAGTGAGAGGGGCAGTGATATCACCAGCACCTTCCCCCCAGCAATCATCCCCTCCTAAGACTGGATTGCAAAAGGTACTACTTAAAGCCAAAGAGGAAGGACAGAATACAAATGATTTGAGAATAGAAATTTATCCTGTGATTGAACAGCTTAACTCTTCAGGTCAAGAAAGGAGAAGATACACTCCTTTTAATCTAGAAATTATCAAAGATCTGAAAAAGGCTTGCACTCTTTATGGGGCTACATCATCTTATGTTAAGATGTATTTAGAGAATTTGGCTTATGAAATTTTAATGTTTAGTGATTGGAAATCTATAGCAAGGACATGTTTAGAACCTGGACAAAACTTCTTGTGGCTTTCTGAATATAGTAAGCTCTATAGGATACAAGCCCAACAAAATAGTCAAAGTGGAGTTAATCCTCCAATCACCTATGAACAACTAACAGGTGTAGGTTCTTATGAAGACACTTCAGCACAGAATAATTACTCCATAGTAGCATATGAGCAAATTGCTTCTGCTGCTACCAAAGCATGGGGCTTTATCCCAGGTAAACAAGACAGAGGAGAAGGATTCACGAAAATAACATAAGGGCCAAATGAACCCGTTGCTGATTTTGTGGGACGTTTGCAGACAGCTGTCATACAAACTATTGATGAAAATGCAACAGAAATTATGATAAGGCAACTTTCTAAAGAAAATGCTAATGAGATTTGTAAAAGAATTATACTAGGACTACACGAAGATGCTCCTTTAGAGGAGATCATAAGATGCTGTGCCACAGTGGGCACAAATGCTTTTTATAGCTAGGCTCTGATGCAGACTTCCCAAGATCCCAACATGGGAAGACAGGGTCCCTTTTGGCAAGGGACTTCCAGAGAGACTCATCAATGCTTTCAATGTGGTAAAGTAGGGCATCTGAAAGCTCAATGTTGGCATAAAGACAGAGTGAGAAAACAGAGTGGGAGAACAAGACCCAAAACCCCATGTCCAAAATGCAATAGAGGTTTCCTTTGAGCATCAGAATGTAGGCTGATTCTGGGAAATGGGATGAAGGGCCCAGTCCCAAGGCCCCAAACAAAAAATACTTGGGGCATGATGGAAGCTGATGCTATACCCAGAGAGCCTTTAGAAGTTCAATACCTAGACATAACCAATCAGCCAGGAAGCTATCTGATGGGAGAAAGGGATAACAATTGGGGATAATAGAGTTGTATGTAGCTGGGAAAACTGACATACTTCCTGGAGAGGTGAAATCTGTTCCTCCCTAATCCCTTGCCTCCAGGCACAATAGGCTTGACCATTTCACCTCCTGAGAGTGCTTACAAAAAAGTGTCCATCCATACACTGATGTGGGAAACTGGGGAATATGTAGATAATATCCCAGTCACTGATACAGGTAGACAATGTGTGACTTATCAACCAGGAGAAGTAGTAGCAACAGGTTTACTGATACAGACTCCTAATAGGCAATCTCGTGATAGTTGCCCAGATTCTGACTCCAAGCAATAAAACCCACAAAAATACTGGACAGCAGCTGTGACAGCTGACTGACCTATGCTCATTATCTATATAAATGGCTTATTAGAAGGATGGGTAGATACAGGTGCAGATGGTTCAGTCATTAGAGGTGCCAACTGGCCCAGTCATTGGCCAAAGATAATGGCAGATACCTATATGTCTGGTGTAGGAGGATCAATAGCAGCTAAAATTAGTGCTACCTCTTTGAGATGGACATTTGAAGGCGAAATAGGAATTTTTACTCCTTTTATAGTTGAAAAAAATCCCCATCAATCTGTGGGGAAGAGACATTTTCCAACAATTAGGGTTAAAAATGAGTACTTCAGTTTTTTAGGCAGGGCTGCTGTTGAAGGCCTGCCAACACTCACCTATTCCTATTCAATGGAAAACTGATGTACCAGTGTGGATATAACAGTGGCCCTTAGGTAGTGATAAAATTCAGGCCTTATTAGATATAGTACAGGAGCAACTTGACCAAGGACACTTACAACCTTCTCTCAGTCCTTGGAATTCCCCAGTATTTATGCTGAAAAAGAAATCTGGAAAATGGAGAATGTTGACTGATTTAAGAAAGGTAAATGAACAGATGGAAACTATAGGAACTCTTCCACCTGGACTTCCATCTCCTATACAGCTGCCTAGAGAATGGCCTCTTTGGGTTATAGGCATTAAGGATTGTTTCTATTCTATCCCTCTAGATAAGGAGGATATAAAAAGATTTGCTTTTTCAGTGCCCAGCACTAACTTAGCTGAGCTTTATAAAAGATATGAATGGACAGTTTTGCCACAGAGAATGAAAAACAGCCCTATTATGTGCCAAATGTATGTTGCTGCTGCTCTTACTCCAGTAAGAAAAGCATTTCCAAAAGTAATGTTATTATATTACATAGATGATATATTGGGATGTGCACCTAAGGAACAAATGTTAGAAGCATGTCTACAAAAGACCATAGAAACACTAAGGAACTACAAATTGCATATAGTTCCAGAAAAAATTCAAAGACATGCTCCTTGTCAGTATTTAGGATATGAAGTATACCCTAAAGTGCTTATAGTACAAAAACTCTCCTTAAGAACAGAAAAGCTAAATATCTTAAATTACTTTCAGAAATTGGTAGGAGATATCCAATGGACGCATCCAGTATTAGGCTTGACTACCTATCAATTGCTACCATTATATGACATTTTAAGGGCAGATAGTGCTTTAAATTCACCATGCCAGTTTACAAAAGAAGCTCAAGAGGCTTTGAGGGAAGTTGAACTGGCTTTATCCAATGTGGTTCAAAGAGTCACTCAAAAACCCTTTTTGCTACAAAAGAGGTACCCATACCAGTCCTTCATCAAGGAGATAGTGTGATAGAGTGGGTGAACCTCCCAGCACAACCAGAACAAAGCCTTCCTCCTTACCCAATGCTTGTGGCTAGAATTTTATTAAAGGCCATTAAGAGATTTATTAAAGGCCATTAAGAGAGCAGTACAATTATCTGGAATAAGACCTGACAAGATATTTACCTTTTATACTAATGCACAAATTAATGTATGCTGTGAAACCATCACAAAGTGGCAAATTTTATTGGCCACAGCTGCAAATTTTACACACGAGTTTCCATTAAAGATATTACATAATTGGCAATGGATTCTTGAAGAAAAGGTTTCTGAGGTTCCTCTTAAAGGATCAACTATTTTTACAGATGCATCCAAACATATTATTTGTGCTGTATACTCTAGTGAATTAATTATAAAGAGAGTAGTCAGAATTCCTTTTCAGTCCACTCAGCAGAATGAATTGTATGCAATTATTCTAGTTCTTACTTATTATCCAGGAGATATAAATACAATATCTGATTTGGCCTATTCATTAGGTATGATATAAAGAATTGCCACAGCCCAAATAAAAAATTTAACTTCCAATATATATCAGTTCTTTAAGGAACTTCAAGAGCAAGTGAGGAAAGTATCCAGGTAAGATTTATATCTTGAATGTCCACTCTCATAGTGGACTTCCAGGTCCTATTTTTGATTCTAATTCAAAGGCAGATAGCCTTCTAACTATGTTGGCCAATACTCCTTTATTTCAGAAAGCCCAACAATCTCATTCTAAATATCATCAGGCTGTTCAAACTTTATGTTTACAATTTGGAATAACAAGAGAGGAAGCTAGGAGCATAGTAAAAGCTTGTCCAGCTTGCCTTTCTTTCCATGCTTCTACACTCCCTCCAGGGAAGAACCCTGGTGGTTTGAGACCCAATGAAATCTGGCAAATGGATGTGACCCATTATAAATCTTTTGGTCGTCTGTCTTTTATCCATGTTGTGATAGACACTTTTTCAGGATTCACTTTTGCATTATCAGCAGCAAAAGAGACATCCAGAATGGTCACCGGATTCCTTATATAAGCTTTTGCAATTATTGGTGTGCCAAAAGCAATAAAAACAGACAATGGACCTGCATATACTTTTAAAAATTTTGCACACTTTTGTGCACAGTATAAGATTTTACACACCACTGGCATACCTTTTAATCCTCAAGGACAGGCAATAGTAGAGAGGAGAAACAAAGACATTAAGGCACTTCTCCAAAAACAAAAGAAAGGAGGAGCCACGGGTAACCCTAGAGAACTTCTAAATCTAGCTCTTTATACTATTAACTTCTTTGACAAAGATGAACTGGCTCTGGCAGAGGGGTTATAACCCACCAGAAGGGCAGTGTCCAGTGCAAGCAGCTCCACTGTCTTTAGATAATCACCAGGTGATGTAGAGAGATCCAGAAAGTGGTGAATGGAAGGGACCAGATAGGTTAACTGCTTGGGGGAGAGGGTTTGCTTGTATCTCTACAGATGGAGAAGGAATCAAATGGGTGCCAATGAGCCGTATTCGCCTTGTCCATGGGAGAGAGATGGAGCAGACCCTTGAAATGAAGGAGAAGACCCAAGAAACATCAGGTGGTTCTGTTGGTGACTGTATCCACCACTGAAAGAGCCTGGCAGTTATGCCAATTGACTCATGGACATCAAAAATTGTTAATGAGACTTATCCAGAATTTTAAAATCCTCAGGAATCATTGGATTCTCTTTGACATGATAAGATTGTTGTAAGACTTCAAAATCTGCAGGAATCATTAGATTACCTGACACATGAAGTAATGGACAATGGATTGGTTTTGGACTATCTCTTGGCTGCTGAAGGAGGTGTATGTGTGACGTTGTTTACACACCCTTCTTCTAGGACTTCTGGAAATCTTTTACAACACCATGTTGATTCACATTGTTTGTTATACCACTACTTGCATGCACAATTCATGTTTGTTACACCACACTGAGCCTGTGCCAACTGTGGGGAGAGTCATCACATTGAGCCTATGCGTTATTACTATGTGCTTGTGTAATACCTCCCATGCTGATGGGCTTGTGCATAGTTTCTAGTAAGACACTTCAGCCCAGAAACCCGCCAGCAATTCCCACTCCCCTTTGGTGCTTTTCATCTCCCTTCCTGAGAAGTCAGGGAGGGTGTGATCATCACCTTTTTAGTATTTTCTGTAAGAGAGCCTACCAACTCCCCGCCAGCCTTGGACAGCTCAGGTAATCTGAGGGTATCCTTGTAAGGGTGAACAAGATCGCACTAGGAGAAAGGGGGTCCCACTCATGGCTCTAGCCCCTCATTGCTTGCCTTCTTCACCATTTCAGGTGGACAGGCAGTGCTTCCAATCGGGAGTTGGGGCTGTGACCCTTAACAGTTTTCACCTCCCTTCCTGAGAAGGTAGGGGGAGTGTGATCACCCCCTTTTTTGGGGGGTTCTTAGCTCTCTGAGAGTCAGGAAGGGCGAGACCACTTATGTTGTAAAACAAAGGAAAGCAGGAGATGTAGAGGACTGAAACTCTGAATAGGTGTACTTGAATCTGAGAATGCAGAGAACTTAAGGCTTATTATCTATTCAATGTGAGGCAATAGCTTTATTAGCATATATTTGGATCTTGGCTCTCCTCACCTTTGGTGCTTGCTGAATGTTTGGTAGTAAGGTAATCAGATAATCCTAGGTAAAGATTGGAGGATGGAGGGAGAGAAGGGAGAGTGACTCAGCTGCAGGATGAGGCAGAAAGAGGTTGTGAATCCAGACTCCAGAATCCAGGAGAAATCTTTGGCAAGCCTTGTGGCAATTTGTCTGCCTCCTTCACTTCTCCCCATAAAGACCAAGGACTTTAATTTATCCTAACTCTGGCTGACCCTGAAGCCCCCCAGGGAGCTAACCCATACTTTACAATACTCTCAGCCAAATATAAGTGCTCCCAAATTCCTCAATAATTCCTGGTAGTTTTCTCACACATAATCAGATGATCAGTAATTGTCATCCTCCCAAGCCTCTCCTAAAAGATTATCACTTAACCAAGTAAATATAATGCAGGTGTTTTAAAGCAAGTCACTTAAACCTATTTGCCTCAGTTTCCTCATCTATAAAATAAGCTGGAAAAGGAAATGGCAAACCACTTCAGTATCTTTGCCAAGAAAACTCCAAATGGGGTCATGAAGAGCTGGACATGACTGAAACAACCAACAAAAACAATACTCCCAGTTAGTGCCAGAACTAGAACTAGAATCCAGGTGTCCTGACTCCCACTCAAATATCCTTTCTACCCGACTACCTCTAGTTCAATCTCATGTCTTATAGGTAAGAAAACTGAGGAGCAGAGCAAAATAAGTTAAGTGCCTTGCCTAAAGTTACATAGGAAAAAAGTGATAGGTACTGGTTAAAGATCAAATGAAATTATTAGCATTAATTAAAATTTTTCTAAAAGTGTTGACACCACTGATAAAGATTTCTTCTGTGATCCTCACAAATAGTGTGTTGTGTGTGTGTATGTACTAGTTACACTGAGATGAATTTTGAGGCACAGAATACCAGATGGAATTAAACAGGAAGCCATAAGCAATTTCTACTCTAAATCAGAAAGACATTTCAGAAAATGGATTAAGCCTGAGATTACTTAGGTAGTCAGGAGTATCATTGCTCTATATTTTAAGGAGTTTAGTACCTAAGATAAAGAATTTCTTTCTGGATAAGAAAGGGTTTGTTTTAGACAATAATCAAATCGCTCTTTAAAGATAAAGACTAGGAAGGTTTTTATTTTCTTAGGATCCTGACTCAAGATGTTAAGAGCTTCTCTTTTCTAAAAGAGCTATATATAAAACTCTTGGGGCTTTAATCTCAAAGATCATGATGGAGCACATTCTTCTCATGAGGAAGAAAGAAAATTCTAACTAAGAATTGTAGCTGAAGCCAGAATTTATTAACAGAGAGAAGCTTCACAAGTACATGAACAGTGGAGTTGCTCCTGGCAACAATCAATAGTGGCCATTGGCTAGCAAATCAGTCTGGCAGAGACTACATGGCTTGTAGAACTATGTAATCAGAAGAGATTGTGTACCCTGATAAAACTAAAAGAACAAGTTTAAAATGAGCAATGTGACATGAACACATAGGGTACCTTAAAAGTGAAAAGCCATAACTTGGGGAAAACTTCTGTAAATTTGGTGGAGAAAGTGATTATCACATGCTATACAACATGCAAGTCAAGTCAACAGCATTTACTAAGTACTTACTATGTACCGGGTATTGTGCTAAATTCTGGGAATAAAAATATAAACAAAATGGAAGATAGTTATCTCTCCCTTCAAAGAGTTCAGATTCTAATGGGGATAGCACATAAAAGAAAGCTAAAACGAGGAAGAGGGGAAGGATGATAGAAGTCCCTGAGAAACCATGTTGAAATGTCAAGAGAGTAAGGAATGGAGCTAAGAAAGGATTTGAAGAAGATAGGATGCTTGGCCTGGGACTTGTTCAAAATGGAGATTCTGTTAAGAACGTATCGATTAGAAATAATGGGATACAGAGACAGAGGGATCTTCCAAGGTGAGAAAGTTGCTGGAACCTGGTAGAAAAGTCAGGAGAGTCAAGAGGTAAGCTAGAAAAGAAGTAAAGGAATGATTTATTATGCACACAAAATAAAAATAATGTAATTTGAAAACATAGAAAACACTAAGAACTGATGGAATTGGGTAAGGCTTCAAGACGACCTGCCACCTGAGATGAAGTTCTGAAATGCAGGGACACAGACATCCATGGCAAATGTAACAATGCATGAAGAAGAAAAAATAAACTGGGACAACTAAGTGGTACAACAGTTAGAACATCAGGCCCTATATTCAGGAGGACCTGAGTTCAAATTTGCCTCAGAAACTTGACACTTACTAGTTGCATGACCTGGGTAAGTCACTTAACTTCAATGGCCTCACAAAAAAAAAAAAAAATGGCATGTGCACAGGACTCCTATGACAGAATTTTCTCACATGAAGAGTTTAAAGAGCTTGTTTCTAGTAGCAGCAAATTAGTAATGTGGATGGGTGTGCCTTGGAGAGACTATGCCATAAATATAACCACATGGCTAAGAGAAATCTTTTCCTATTGACTATGTAATCAAAATGAGGGTCATATTTATTTATTTATTTATTTGTTTAATTTTTTTTTTTTTCACAGCTTCTCCTTTATTTTAAGCAAGCATACAACCCAAGAATTGCTAAAGGTTCTTAATGTTAGCAACAGAAAACAGAAAGACACAATAAAGGATTGTAAATAGCTGGAGTATAACACTTGAAATCAAGATTTTGGGATGATAATGGTGGTTCAGTTGCTTCAGTCATATCCAAATCTTTCTGACCTCATTTGGGGTTTTCTTGGCAGAGATAAGGGAATGGTTTCTCCTTTCTTCTCTAGCACATTTTGCAGATGGGGAAACTGAGGAAAACAAGAAAAAGTGACTTGCTCAGGGTCACACAGCAAGTGTCATGAGGCCAAATTTGAACTCAGTCTTCCTTATTTCAGGCCCAGCATTCTATCCACTGAACCCCTTTGCTGCCCTTGAATTTAGGAATACCTAATTCCTCAGAACCTTACTAGATCTGTGAACCTGATTAAACCCATTAACTTTTCTGGGCCTCAGTTTCCTTATCTGTAGAAGAAGGAGATTATATCTGGCTTCTCAAGTCCCTTTCAGTATTAAGTCAATGATCTTGTGCCCCAACTTCCATTTCTTAGGAAAGGCTAATATACACACCTGCCATCATGGTTGGTCTTTGACTAATAATAATAATAATAATTGCCTTTATGTAATGATTTAAAGTTTAAAAAGCACTTTACACATATCATTTTATCCTTATATCAACCCTGAGAGGTTGGTACTATAATTATCTCCATTTCACAGATGAGAAAATAGAGAACATAAAGAACTATGGCCAAATCTAAATTCAGAATAGTCAGATTAATCACTATGCTTAGTTTTTCATTCATGGGATGGGCTGGACCAGTGCTGAACTGGAGAAAGTACAGTAAGGAGGATGGAAGAGGAGGGTGACCTTGAGGAGAAAGAGAATAAGAGAAAGCATGAAAATTTGTTTCTTCTTCCTCTCCCCATTACCTCAACCAATAGTCCTATCAATGAAATCCTTATCCTAATAATGGGATGAAAGTAAAAGCAAGGAACATGTAATAATGAGAGAGGGAGAGGGTCATATTTAAAAAAAAAAAAAAAAAAAAAAAAAAAAAGCTTGAGTCAGCTTTGGTCTAGTTTTTTTTTTTCCCTTACAATCTATTAGATTAATTCTCATAGTGTCTCTATGAAGGACCTGGAAGGGGAAAGTTTGTCTTGAGCATTCTTCCAAAACATCCCCTTGTCTAATTCCAAGGCTATGAGACCCTGTGTATTAAGACCTAGTTTCTGTATCTACCTCAGGCTGGCCTGTATCTACCTTCAGAATTTACCTCCTTTGTTTTTAGGAGAGGAGCATCTCAGTAACTAGGTTTCATAGCCAGCACAACATTGTTGCTCCAAAAAGCAAGGGAATACCATTGGAAAAGACCTTTAGGATTTAGCTCAGTGATATTTGAAACAATTATTCATCCAGTTGTTATTTTTCACCTGGATATGAATCTGATGGGACCAATTCTATAAAAAACATGAAACTTATGCTAAATTTGAGAATAGAATTATATTTTGCTTCCTTCCATATTCTCTATAATACAATCACATTGGAGATCATTTGATTTCCTAGCTTCATACCTTTACAATGGCTAACCTTCATGCTTGAAATGCTTTCTCTTTCCCTATGTCTACTGGATTCTCAGGCTTCTCTCAAGATTCAGCTCTAATGTGAAATTCTTCAGGAGTTCTTTCCCGAACCCAACCCACCAAACTCCAATTGACACATTATATATCTTGTATGTACATACTTGCCTGCATATTGGCTTTCCTATTAGAATGTAAGTTCCTTGAGGACAGGGACTGTAATTTTTTACTTTCTTTGTATTTTCAGCTCTCCACAGAGCCTGGCATTAGTAAGCACTTAAAAACTGTTAAACAGACTAAAGCTCTATTCTAGGGAGGGAAAATCTTCAGCATGGTGTGCCTAAATTAAGTCTCCCTAGGGATCGAGATGGGATAAGAGAAAATGTGACTCTCCCAGGCATATAAGGGAAAATTGATAGCTCTTGAAAGAAAATATGCCTTTATAAAAGCTAATTGATGTTAAAAGGTTAAATGGAACTGGGATACAGTCAGTATAGGTAATAATGAATTAAGGAAAATAGGAAATTAGGGCTTGAGGTGATGAAAACAGAGAAAACAAATATACCTGAATCTGTCAGAATATTTTACAACACCGAGGGGCAGACATAGCCCCCTGGCTCTAAAGGAGAGTTGCAGTTGTCCTAGTGCAAGGAGGACTATGGATTTAAGTGTGTGGAAAATGAATTATTATTGATACTTGAATATCTGCTTTAATAACCTTATTGCCTCTTTTGACATTAGCAAACTAATAATATCTACTTATATTTGTCTGGAAAAAGAGCTTGAATTTGGGACAAGAAATTGAAGAAAGAAAAAAACTTTTTTTATTATAGCTTTTTATAAACAAAACATATGCATGGGTAATTTTTCAACATTGATCTTGCAAAAGCTTCTGTTTCAACTTTTCCCCTCCTTCTCTCTACCTCCTCCCCTAGATGGCAGGTAGTCCCATATAGGTTAAAGTATATGTTAAATACAATACATGTATAAATATTTATACAGTAGAAAGACAAAAACTATGCCAAAAAAGACAGAAAAAATCTTTTGTTTAGATGAACTAGGTGATAGTTACTTCAATCAGTTCATCAATAGACATTTGCAAAATGCTTACTATGTGTCAGGCACTGTACTAAGCACTGGTGATATAAAAAGAAACAAAAGGTAGTCCTCAAGGAGCTCAAAATCTAATGTTTCAAATATGTTGTTATATCATTTTGACACCTAGACCTGTTGGGTAAGTGTTACAGCAACTGCTTCCATTTATGCCAGATAGCCCCCCACCTTATTTATAAATTATATTCCTCCCCTCTGTCTCTCTCCAGAGGATTGATTGTATAAAGGGTTCATTTTCTCACTTCAATCCTTCCAAACTTCCCTCAAAGCTTCTGAGATATTTGCTTTTTTTTAAAGTTTGTTATTTTTATTTAAAGTTTTAAGTTCCAAATTCTATACATTCTTCCATAATCACCCTCTTCCTTTGCTGAAATAGTAAGCAAGCAGATACAAGTTATACATGTGCAACTAAGCAAACCATTTCCATATTAGTCATTTTGTACAAGAAGACTTGAATTTTAAAAAATGAAAGTGAAAAGTAGCATGTTGCAGTCTATATTCAATAAATATCACTTCTTTCTCTTTTGGGTATTTATAATGGTAAAAATGATTTAGTCATTCAAAGTTGTTCTTAAAACAATGGTGCTATCACTGTTTACAGTATTCTATTATTCCACTCATTTCATTTTTTAGTATTTTGCCCAAGTCTATCTGTGTTTTCTTAAGATCATCAAATACATCATTTCTTGTAGCCATAGCAGTATTCCATCATGATCATATACCACAACTTGTTTAGCCATTCCCCAATATATTGCCACCACAAAAAGAGTTGATAGAAATATTTTATAATATATAGATTCTTTTTCTTTTTCCTAATCATCTTAGGAAATGGACCTAGTAGTGGCATTGCTAGGTCAAAGTATGTAGGCAGTTTAATAACTCCTTGGATATAATTCCAGATTGCCCTCCAAATGGTTGGATCAGTTTACATTTCCACAAACAGTGCAGATGATATGATGATACAATTGGAAAACTCAAAAAAGATTCAACAAAAAAGTTAATTGAAACAATTAGTAATTTTTATAAAAGTTATCAAGATATAAAGTAAAATCATTAGCATGTCTCTCATTCTTTCTCTCTCTTATATACACACACATACATATTTGCAAGAAGAGATAATAAAAAATACCCCATTTAAAATAACTCTACACAGTATAAAATATCTGGGACTACAACTAACAGAACAAACCCAGGAAATATTTGAACAGAATTATAAAAAAATTTTTATATAACTGGAGAAATATTCATTGTTTATGACTAAGCAGGTCAATATAAAATGACAATTTTATTTAAACTAATTTATAATTCTATGCCATTGTAATTAAATTATCAAAAAATTATTTTACTGAATTAGAAAAAACAATAACAAAATTCATTTGGAAGAACAAAAAGCAAAGAAGCAAAGGAACTAATGAAAAACATGTAAAGGAAAGAGGTTTAGCAGTATCAAATATTAAACTATCTTATAAGTAATTATGAAAACTATCTGACACTGAATAAGGAATAGAAAAGTAGTTTAGTGGAACAGAGTATACCTATAATTTATAGCAGCAAATAAATATAGTGAGCTTGTATAAGTTAAATCTATGCAATTCTTTTAAACATATTTTCATATTTGTCAACTTGTGCAAGGAAAATCAGACCAATAGGGGAAAAAACACATGAGAAACTAACTAACCAGCAAAAAGGTAAAAGTACTATGCTTCTGTTCTCATTCAGTTTCCATAGTTCTTCTCTAGATGTGATTGACATTTTCCATCCCAAATCTATTGAATTTGCCTTGAATCCTTGCATTGTTGAGAAGAATGAAGTCCATCAGAGTTGATTTATTATCACATAATATTGTTGCTACTGTGTAAAATATTATCTTGATTCTGCTCACTAGAATTCATTACTTAGTAAAATTGTTGGAAAAATAGGAAAGCAATCTGGCAGAAATTAGGCATAGACCAGTATCTTATATTATTTAACCAGATAAGATCAAAATGGATATTTGACCTAGATATATAGAGAGATATTACAAGAAAATTTGAATGATGTAGAATATATTACTTATCAGACTTATGGACATCTAAACAATTTATGAATAAGGGATATAGAGCAGTGTGAAGTGGAAAGTGGAAACTATTATTTCTGTGCAAGGAGTAAAATACTTTATAATTTGGCCAAGTATTTTTGTCCAATTCTATAAATTGGTTTCATTATGCTTAAGTCATATAGCTAGTTTTTGATGGATAATTTAAAGGGAAGGAAAGCAATAAACAGAGAACCAAAAGAACAGAATACACACTAACTACTACCACAAAAAGAAAGTGAGTGGGAATTAATGGACAAACAAGAAGTCTTGATCAAACCATAGGGAGTCATTGAAAACATACATTTTATAATTAAAGAATCATTTAAATGTACATGATTATAAATCAAGTTCAATTGTTTGAAACTATATTTAACATTAATTCTACAATGATTAATTTAAAAAAGAATATAAGTGAGGAATTCAAGAGATTTTTTGGAGCTAGAAACAAGTAGAAACTGAAAAGATATAAGAATTGAGGAAGAAAATAAAATAATTAATATTTTCCCAGAAGTTTAATGCTATCAAAGGTCATAATTAAATAAGACAGCTATAATTCGGAATGATTTTGCTCTGTTGTGGTGATATTAAAAGAAGGAAGAAAAGGGAAAAGAAAAAAGATACATGAGAAAAGAAAGGGGAAAGAATTCTGTTTTTCAAGTAAGAAAGGCATTTTTATTAATCAGTTTCTCCCACTATGGAAGATGGGACAAGAAATTTGATTGGGAAGATACCAACACTCTGACACATAAAAATCCGGTTAGCAGCTCTTTTTGTAGTGGCAAGGAACTGGAAATTGAGTGGATACCAATAAGTTGGGGAATGGCTGTATATGCAATGATATAAATGGTATATGTAATATATTTGTTATATATATATAATATATATGTAATTGTTCTATAAGAAATGAACAGCAGGCTGATTTTAGAAAGGACTGGAGATATTTACTTGAACTGGTACTAAGTGAAGTGATTAGACCCAAAAGAATATTGTACACTGAAACAATAACATTATGTGATGATCAACTGTGATGGGCTTGGCTCAAGGAGGTGATTCAGGCCATTTCCAATAGAGTTTTAATGGAGAGAGCCATCTACATCCAGAGAGAAGACTGTGGCTACTGAACATGGATCACCACATAGTATTTTCATCTTTTTTTATTGTTTGCTTGCTTGTTTTTTTCTTTCTCACTTTTTCCTATCTTGATCTGATTTTTCTTCTGGAGATGATAAATGTGGAAATATGTTTGGAAGAACTGAACATATTTAACCTATATTGGCTTACTTGCTGTCTAGGGGACAGAGAAGTGGGGAGAGAGGGAGAAAATTTTGGAATACAAGGTTTTGCGAGGAGGAATGTTGAAAATCATCTTTGCATGTGTTTTGAAAACTAAAAAGCTATTATTATAAATAAAATACAGCTATATATATACAGGAAGAAAATAGTAAGTGAATTGACAACAACCTGTCTTTAGGATTATGACTGGGAAGAATAGACATTTTGGTTAGTTATCTATAATATCCACTGTTGACTAAGCATTTAGGTTTCAAATCTAAATACTTTGATGATATGAAGTTATTAATGAGAGTACTTCCTTCTATGGTACCAATTACAACTTATGTATACTTCATTATGTGCTATTCTTGTATATTTTTATTCAGATCTGTACTTTGGTATGGGTAACTACTAATATGAAATCTCCTACCACTGGAAAGTAACAACTCTATGTAGTTTATAATATTTAGAGTTGTCTGGGTTCTATGAGATTCAGTGATTTCTCACAGTCTGATATTCAGTACCAATAGCTACTAATCATTAGATAGAGTTCAGTACCTTGAAATCATCTTGCTGAATCCAATGCTGGCCCATTATCCATTAGTTGCCTCTCAACCTTGTCAATGTCTTCCAATTAATCATTCTATCCAATGTCCCAAAGGCTTCCCTCTGGATTTCTTAACACTGCATGCCTAACAGTTTAGTAAATATATCGTTTCTCTCACTTTGTATAATGAGCCACTTTTTCCAATTATCCATCATGCTGATGCCTCTTCTCTGATGATACCAAATCCACATTGGTAATGCATTGCAATATATTTATACATACCATGAACCATTGCCCTTTTGGTGATCCTTGATTTCAGCTCTTTGGAGTCCATAATATTATTTGATTCATAGCCATATAATTTCACCAAAATAATATTGTTGTTTTAAAAAAAGAGCTGGATTTTTGTTTTAAGAAGAAGTTTGGGTTTATTAAAAAGCTAGCTTACATTTTCCCAAAGACAATACAAGGCTCTTTCCTCTTGTTCAATTCTAGGCCCTGTTATTGTTTACCTATAATGGTTGTCAAAGATATATTGTACTAATTTAGGACCAACTCCAGATTGTCCATTCAATTATATTTCATAGTGTAGACAATAGACCTTGATATACTTAGTTTTTGCTGCATGAATAGTCAGAATCTTTTAAATGATCATGGATTTCCTTTTATAAGAGCTGCATTTTTCTTTTTTTTTTATATTTGACCAAAAGGGATATTCAGAGAAATTTAATTGTACTTAAAGACATCATAGACAATGAGCTAAAATAAATACTTGACACATATCTTTAAAAAGGATTTACTTTTTTGTTTTAAAATGACAAATTTTTATAAATTAACCACAAGTGTATACCTTATCATCAGCTTAAACTGATCATGAAAGCCAATTGATTTTTAAACATTTACTAGATATGATCCATATCCTTCCTAGGGTATTTCCAATATGTTATGATTATTGTGGGGAAAAAAGCTTCCCAGATTTTCCACATGGGAAAGTTGTATCAGCCAAGCAAGATGATATGGACTATGTATTTTCTTTTTTTTTAATATTAATTTTATAATTATAATTTTTTGGCAGTACATATGCATGAGTAATTTTTTACAACATTATGCCTTGTATTAATTTTTCCAAATTTTCCCCTCCATCCCTTTACTCCCTCCCCTAGATAACAGGCAATCCCATACATATTAAATATTAGATACAATATATGTGTGTAAAACCAATTTTCTTGTTGCATGGTAAGAATTGGATTCTTAAGTAACCTGGGTAGAAAGACAGCAGTGCAAACAGTTTACATTCCATTCCCAGTGTTCCTTCTCTGGGTGTAGCTGTTTCTGTCCATCATTGATCAACTAGAAGTGAATTAGATCTTCTTTATGTTGAAGATATCCACTTCCATCAGAATATATCCTCATACAATATCATTGTTGAAGTGTATAATGATTTCCTGGTTCTGCTCATTTCACTCAGCATCAGTTCATGTAAGTCTCTCCAAACCTCTTTGTGTTCATCCTGCTGGTCATTTCTTATAGAGCAATAATATTCCATAACATTCATATACCATAATTTACCCAACCATTCTCCAATTAATGGACATCCATTTATTTTCCAGTTTCTAGCCACTACAAAAAGGGCTGCCACAAACATTTTGGCACATACAGGTCCCTTTCCCATCTTTAGTATTTCTTTGGGATATAAGCCCAGTAGTAGCTCTACTGGATCAAAGGGTATGCACAGTTTGATAACTTTTTGGGCATAGTTCCAAATTGCTCTCCAGAATGGCTGGATTCTTTCACAACTCCACTAACAATGCATCAGTGTCCCGGTTTTCCCATATCCCCTCCAACATTCTTCATTATCTTTTCCTGTCATCTTAGCCAATCTGACAGGTGTGTAGTGGTAATTCAGAGTTGTCTTAATTTGCATTTCTCTGATCAGTAGTGATTTGGGACACTCTTTCATATAAATGGATATAGTTTCAATTTCATCATCTGAGAATTGTCTGTTCATATCCTTTGACCATTTATCAATTGGAGAATGGCTTGATTTCTTATAAATTAGAGTCAGTTCTCTATATATTTTGGAAATGAGGCCTTTATCAGAACATTTAACTGTAAAAATATTTTCCCAATTTGTTGCTTCCCTTCTAATCTTGTTTGCATTAGTTTTGTTTGTACTGAAACTTTTTAGTTTGATGTAATCAAAATCTTCTATTTTGTGATCAATAATGATCTCTAGTTCTCCTCTGTTCATAAATTCCTTCCTTCTCTACAGGTCTGAGAGGTAGACTATCCTCTGTTCCTCTAATCTATTTATGATCTCATTCTTTATGCCTAAATCATGGACCCATTTTGATCTTATCTTGGTATATAGTGTTAAGTGTGGGTCCATATCTAATTTCTGCCATACTAATTTCCAGTTTTGCCAACAGTTTTTTTCAAATAATGAATTCTTATCCCCAAAGTTGGGATCTTTGGGTTTGTCAAACACTAGATTGCTATAGATGTACCCTTTTTTGTCCTTTGTACCTAATCTGTTCCACTGATCGACTAGTCTATTTCTTAGCCAATACCAAATGGTTTTGGACTGCTGCTTTATAATATAGCTTTAGATCAGGTACAGCTAGGCCACCTTCATCTGACTTTTTTTTTCATTAATTCCCTTGAAATTCTCGACCTTTTATTCTTCCATATGAATTTTATTGTTATTTTTTCTAGGTCATTAAAATAGTTTCTTGGGAGTCTGATTGGTATAGCACTAAATAAATAGATTAGTTTGGGGAGTATTGTCATCTTTATTATATTCGCTGGGCCTATCCAAGAGCACTTAATGTTTTTCCAATTATTTAAATGACTTTATTTTTGTGGCAAGTATTTTGTAATTTTGCTTATATAATTCCTGACTTTTCTTTGGTAGATGAATTCCCAAATATTTTATACTCTCGACAGTTCTTTTGAATGGAATTTCTCTTTGTATCTCTTGCTGTTTCATTTTGTTGGTGATGTATAAAAATGCCGAAGATTTATGTGGATTTATTTTGTACCCAGCAACTTTGCTAAAGTTGTGAATTATTTCTAATAAAATTTTATTAGACTCTCTGGGGTTTTCTAAGTATACCATCATATCATCTGCAAAGAGTGATCTGCATTTTTCTAAAGAGTTATGCAATCAATACAATGTCATTGTAAACAGAGCTATTTTTCTATCTGTAGGGAATATCTCTTCTATTTAGATTTTTAGAGCTGACATTCTCAGTAACTATATCTTTTGAAAGCATGCATTTTTCCACTTTTATATACTTCTGATATTAATCATCAGAGGATTATTAAATAATGGTATATATGTTGCTATCCATGTCAAAGAATTTTATATGATCTGCATATATGTATGAGAGACATCTGATATATTTTTTTGACTTGTCAAATCATTTTTTTTTACATCTGGTGAATAATAATCACAGTGATAAGTATTTCATCCTTTTCAGTCAATTATGTGACTATAAAAATGATAAATATCATTTCAGAAAATATACCTAATTTCCTTCTGATAATTTCATTAAAGATATTCTTAAAGCATGTATAAATTTTCTCATTAAGATTTTATAGAAATGATAAATTAGACAAAAAGATAAAGTTATTGATAGCTTCTGAATCTTTTTCTAAACTAGTGAGAGAATCTGACTTTTCCAATCATTCTTTGTCATTCTCTCTTTTAGATATATTGAAAAGATACTGTGTACCAGTAAGTATAATGTGAAATAAAATTAAGTTAATAATAGAGGCATGGACAAGGTATAATTTGAATTCTAAGATGGGAATATATTACTCCTTTTTCTAGGATAATTAGGAAAAAATTCACTGAAGAAGTGCCATTTGACTTGGATCTTGGGTAGATTTCAACAGACTGAAATGAGGAATAGGATGCTATATGGATCTTCATTATATGAAGAGGAAACTCATAGTCTAACCTAGTTTTGATACATATACCTAATCTAGATAAAATAGAAATGATCTAGTCATTGAAATGGATAAAGCAGGCAAGAGTCTTGGGTATTTAAATTGTTCTATAAAGTTGGGACATATTTAACATAAAACTTCTGCACCATTCATGTAATTGTGGAAGTCTTTTTTTGTAGAAATTGGGTCAAAGGACGGAATGGGTAGAAAAAGGCTGTTTAGATAGCATGCTAATGACTAACATTCATTGAGTTCTCAATGGTGAATTTGCTGCTAACAAGCAAATTAACAGAGTAATTTAACTTCAATGATTTAATATATTTTTTAATCTTAAATGATAATGGGTGACCATAAACTGCACCAATGAGAAAATAAATACAGAAATGTAATTATATGTACCTGTTCACAACTAGTGGTATAATGAAAGGTGCACTGGCCTGAAAATCAGAAAGTATTTTGGTTCTAGTTCTTCAACTAATAATCTAAGTGACCATAAGCAAGTTGCATTTAGTCTCATGACGTTAGCTTCTAGGTTTAGCTGAAATATTTTATTTTAGAACTGGTTATATTTCCCTCTTTCTGTGTTTGTGTATATACACACTCTGTGTGTGTACATACACATGATATATACCATGTAGAACATATACATACAACATATAACATACATACATATATATATTATATACACATGCCACACATATATATTCCATTATACTATATTTCACATATACACATATATGGAAAAGATCACCATGTTTTTAATAAGAAAAATGGCCACATGGAAGATATTATTACTTATTAATATGCTTTTCTCATTTCTATCAAGTCTTTCTGAGAATGGAATTTCTACTTATTAAGTACATTACCAATGAAGCATAAGAATAGGCTGGGTTTTTGTACATGATTTTCTATAGTGGATTATACATTTTTTAAAAAATCACATATGACAAAAAAGGAACACAGACATATGCAAAGAAGAATTGTCCCAAATATTTACCATTCAAAATCACTAAAACCCAAAACATCATTTAGAGGAAAATTTGAAAATGAACTATTCCACAGTGATTCTCCCCACCCCCACCAATGGTTTCTATTTAGTATTCTATGCTTTTACTTTTCCATATTTCTCTTTCATCTTTTTCTTATTGTTTTTCATATAATCTCTGCATTGTATATACTTGGAAAATATAAACTGATTGTAAATAATGGTAATATTTCTGTTTTGATCATTAATAGCCTGCTTCTCTTGGATCTTTCCACTTTCTTAATATCCAAACATCTTTCTCTTGCCCTCACCTATACTGAGACTAAAAGAGTTCCTGTATTTTTAGTTTAACTGTTTATAGTGAGGAAAGATAACTTATTCTGACAGATCTCATAGGACTAGTTTGCTCAGGTATACCATACAACTTTGTATATATCAGATAAAACAGGGAGTGACCCTGTGATTTGTCCCTTAGTCATTTTGGGTTTATATGGTGCAAGAAGAAGCACTGATCAGACCTGTTATTCCTTTCATGCTTATGCAAGGGCTTATATATGAGAGTTAGCTTCTGTTCTCCACTCCAAGAAGTCTTTCAATATCTATCTATATACAATTAGTGAAATATGTAGTAAGCCTTTGAATAAGGTTAATGGTAAAATGTGATTACACTGTTATTGTTATATAATGCAAATATGATTATATTCCCAGAAAACTTCCTACTGATTAAAATTATGATTATGAAACATTACCAATTTTATTTTTTCACCACATTAAGTCCTTGAACATACCAAAGCTTATTAACAAATCACATCATATCAAGAATGAAATGAAGTTCTTTCTAAAAAGCAAATAGTAGTTATTTCTTATGTTATATTATTCATTTATAATCATTTTTTGCCTCAGTAAATTACAGAAATCTTCTTAGACTAGGAGGATCGTGGATCTAGGACCAAATGGGACCTTATACTCCATTTAACTCAATCCCCTCATTTTATACATCAAAAAATTGAAGTCCACCCAGGGAGTTTGAACAACATCCCCAAATCAGGTAATATTTTGTTATAATATTATCTACATGTTCTGGGCATCATTTATAATTTTTTTCTTTAACCAGTAGAAAACTTCTTTAGGAATATATTGTAATGACCTCTTCAGTGTGTTATGTAAACGTTCTGGTGAAACAAGATTTATCCTATCTATTTACCAACTGTTCTAGACACAACCAAAAATGCTAATTCATGGGTTAGACAAATGGTTGGTTGAATTACTCTAGTTGGAAATGTTATTTTGCTTTACTTATTCTATATAGTCTTCCTTTTCAAATAGTATTGTTTTAAATAGCATATGTTATGAAGTAACATAACCGACATGCATACTGAGCTTCAAAATGAGAATGAAAAAAATTCATTGATGCTACTAATTTACTATATAGCCTTAAGAAAATATCTTAACTAGTTTTCAGCTTAATTCTTCCTTGACAAATGGCAATCTTAAATCAGACCTAACGGGGATATTATGAAATACTTATATGGAGGTGAGTAGGAAAAGAGACACAGACATGGATGATTAATTCAGGATAATTGAGTAACTGGATTTCTAATTATTTTCTTAGAAGTTTTAATTTTACCTTTCCTCTTCTGAATATTTATATAGTGCTTTGTAAATCTATCCCATTTTCTTTTACTCTGCCAACTTTCAGTTTTTCTCATCTTCTCATGCCTTTTCTTTCCCATTTAGTAACTGATTCTACTTTTTTCTTTTTCTATTACTACCTCAACAAAATCGGAAAGTGATAGTAATTGACAGAGATTGCATAGATGTGTGCCTCTCTCAATGCTTGGTGATCATTTAGTTTAAAAAACCTGGAAAATATAAACTGATTATAAATAATAACTAGAACCATTCTAATTATTTAAAATTTATAATGTATGAAACAGAAAAGAAACACATGAAACATGAAAAGAAAAATGTAATCTATTCCTGTAGTGACTCTACAATGTGGTTGAAAGGGGAATAGATATTACTAAGGATTATAGGGGTTTTAGAATATCTATAACAACTCATTTATATATAATTATTCTAAATGATATGCTTGTTCAATTACTAGTGAATCAACATACTACTAGAAGAACTTAATCATATCGTTACTGACATTTTTAAATTAAATTAAATCATAAGATACAAGGAAGCTAATAGATTTCTCTTCTTCCTCCCCATGTAAGTTAGGCTAGTTCCTTGATACAATTTCCTAGTAGCCTTTTGCTAAGCTTCATCTAAGAGTATTAAAACTCCCATGAGGAATTGGAATCCTTTAGAACTGACTGATGTCCCAAGGCCAAAGGACTCACCACCTCCCATCATACTTATCCATCTATGTGGATCAGTTTACACAAGCTAAATAGTACAATATCTTTATTGATGTTACTCAGGTGTTCTGGGATGGGCCTAGCTCAGGTCAGTTCTCTGACAGTTTAGGTTACATATTAGAAAAGAATTAGACACCAGATGATGATCTAACAATGAACAAAAGGGAATTACTTAACCTTAGCAGGAGGATATTCAACAAGAATAATCACTAAAGGCACCTCAAGTTGATTCATCTAAGTAGAGTTACCATTTCTGAGTTGCTCATCATGATTCAAGAACCAAATAGCAAAGAGCTTCTGGAGATCATTGTAACTGCTTTAAACTCATGCAATTAGAAACTGATGTCTTTAGTTTGAAACTTTAATCCCCTGAACGAAGCAATACTTAAGATGGTCTTGACACTTTTTACAGAAAAATTAGCCTAATTTGCATGAGGGGAAAGGTTAAGATGTTACTTCTACCACAACATATCTTTAGCTAAACTTGAGATATTTTGTAAGAGACTCTTCTAATTGGTGCAGAAAATCTAATAGAATACTTTGTGATTGTATGTGTGGAAGAACTGTAGAATCTTTGGGGAGATATTTTTCATGCAAGTATTGAGAGGGTATGCATAATACCAGACTCTCCTAAGGAATGATTTAGAAACATGGAAAGAGACAGATAAGTATACAGACAAATTGATATCTCATATTTGGGACATGTTGGAGAAAACAGTTCCTAAAAATTTCTCTAGGGAATTCATGGTATTTGCCTTTGAGTGAGATTAAAATTTCTGACTCTTGTTTGAGATGAGATACTTTTCTCCCAGCAAGAGCTTATTTACTATATATTTTCTGATATATTCTAATCTGTATAACTTTTCTGATTTCTGCTTATTGTTTAGGTAGATGCTTTACTAGTCTTTTGTGTAACTAGTGTTTAGTAGAAAAGGGTCAACCAGGGAGGTGTAAATCTTGGTTATTCTACTCATTTAAGGGATAAAAAGAAATCATGGAAGTTAGTGGCTTTTATTATGAATATATGTACATCTAAGTCAGCAGTATTTAGTGGGGCAATTTTTTTGCCCTGTTCTTAGAGGGTTTCAATGCCTTTTATTCTGTTCGCTGAAGAATGTGAATGCTCAAAATTTCATTCACCTGGGAGAAGGGTGGGCAAAATTCCAGAAATATCAATGTTGTCCCTGAATCATATCTAGACCACTCATGTGGATATACATATTCTACATGGGTAGAATGTATTCTACAAATTCTATTCTACATGCTTTCCATCCTGTGTATAAGTAAATCTTTGTTAACAGTTGAATGATCTATGAGTATCATGTTTCATTCTAATATCTAAACTAAAAGGATACAGGCTTTAATCACGTCTACCACCACCCCTACCATTACAGCAATTCAAAGGTTCTTCTTTGAAATCCAAATAAAAGTCTTGATGAAGTTGATTTTATTGTAGTCAAGGACAGTGAGACACATCATTTCATGAGACAATTCATCATCTCTCATTTCAATGATAAGCATTAAATTCAAGGAACATTTCTAGAGTCTCTAGACAATGGAGATATTAAGGACAAACTGGAACATTAACTGAATTCAAGGAATTTACAATTAATTGAATATAGATTAAAAAATTTAGAATAAAGATTCACATCTAGTATAACTAATATTAACATTACCCCCCCCCAACAAAAATACCATATTTTTCAAAGACAGGAAATAACAGATTACCAAAGTGGGAGTCATTTCTGAATATGTGCTATTAAAATAAAAAAAAATTAGAAGAAAGGATAATGCTAAGAATATATAGCATCCAAATAAAAGAGCTTTATCCTGACATATATAAACAAATTATTGTTGCTACAAAATAAAATTGGATTAAAAATAGTTGTGGATATGGATGGCCATCATTTCCTGTGGAACTAACATATTGGAGTGTATGGAAAGACTGGCACCTGAGGTGTTAGGGTTTGCTCATTCTTCAGGAGAGCTTTGGTGCCCACCTTTCACCCAGATCTCATTTGTGACTTCATAAAGCTGTAGCATGCACTGGCTACACCCTGGTAAAATTATCTTGGCAAACAGGATAAACCAGGTTGAGGGTAACCAACATGCCTCAAAGCCATTGATGATTTAGTGAGGTGTCTACCCTAAATGAAGAATGGGCCTACAAGAACAATCTGTTCCAACAGCCATTAAGGCAGCGGAAGTAGACATTGTAGAGCACTTAGAGCTTGTTCAAACACTAAAGATGCTCAAGATATTCATTGTACCCTGAATCACTGCCAATTGTCTTGACTTTTGTCCCACTACTGGACTTCAATGACTTTGGAAGAGCTATTGAGGCTGAAGACTTTGCCCAACTCTGCTTCTCTTAAATCCAATTTCAGCGCAAATCAAGACATCATGTAATGTCACTGATACTCTTTAAAAAATGAATGATCAACAATAACAACAATAATAATATAAAATATCCACTATAAGAACTTAGCAACCATCTTATCCAGCAAACATTTGAGCTCTTGTCAAATGATAAGTGAGTTCTTTTAGGGCAAAAATTATTTCATTCTTTTGTCTTTGTATACCAGTGCATGATACACTATATGATACATAGTTAGCCCATAATAAATGCTGATTGATTGGAGAAAGAATGACAACCAACAACACCAATTTATAATTATGAACTCACTTGCAAAACGTTATTCCAGAATATATGCAAAAAAGAAAAAGGGTCTGTAGAAATTGATGCAGTTATTAAACTTGAATTTAGAGGGTAAAGAATGTGGCAGGAAAAAATGGAAAAAAGATCTCTCTATAGATAGATTTGGAGTTTTTCTCATACAAGGTAGATTTCCACATTCTGATGTGCAGTTTCCAATGTTCAGTAGAATAAGGTGCCACTTGGAATAAGCATATCTGGTATTAGCCACATATGGAGATATTTATGTAGATAATATCCTAATAGCATTTTGTTTTATATCTAATCATATTATTTTGCTTAATAATTAATTTTGTCTGCATTATGATCCTCTACTGCAATCTAATCTTCATGAGAGTGGGATTATGTCAAAGGACCACAAGTGAGACCTTGGAGGTCAATTTTCCCAAATAGAATATACTCGATTTCTAGACTTGCAAAGAGCATTACATAAATGGATAGATGAAGTTTGTTCCCTTTCTCTCCCCCCGCCCCCATATGGAGCATAGACTCAAATGAGTTTTGGACTGCTCTCCTGGCCGCCTTTTATGCTTTCTGTTTCCTTCCCAAAGAGGTGATTGCACAGGATTCTCAACTGGATCTGTTCAAGTTTATGAGTTCAAATGGTATCTAGAGGTCTTAAATACAATGTTAGAAACAGTCTGTTGTGGCAGTTGAAGAAGTAATTGATTAAAGAAGTGGTTGAGGGAGAAAGTCAGATTGCTGAGAGCCAAATGAAAGGTTAAATGTTTAATCAGCTGTCCCACAAACTGCTTTTATTTTGATGAAGTATAAGTATCATCCTCTCAAAAATTGCAATAGTTCAAAATAGAGTTTCTGAACACTGTTTTAAATTTGTTCTTTGTAAAAATGCATTCTGAATGTCCTATGCTTAGCATTCCTTTTATGTGTAGTAATAAGTAACTTGTCCCACAGCTGATTCATTTGTGAAAATATAGTACACAGCTTCACCCCTATCCTGCTGCCTCTTTAGGCCACATATTACAAAATAATATTAAAACAGTACTTTAGTTTGGAGTTTTTGTCCAGTCTGAATGAAGAAACCTTTATGTTTGGATTCCAAAACAATGCTCAGAGCTAAATCCTTCCCAAAGACCTATATTCCTAATTATGAATAGGGTAAACAAAACGAAAAGGACAATATGTAGATACAAGGACTAATAATGTAAGTGAAGAATGATTTTAAAATTACTCTTTTTGGTCCTGTAGAAAAAATATGGCAGACCCGGACAGCTGAAAAACTCAAATAGTCCTGAGAACAGTGGACTAGAGTAAGCTTCTCTGAAGCTGGCTTTGACTAAAGGATTCTTCTTATAACAGATCTCCAGGACCTCTGCCTGGATTTCTTCCTATTCCTTCCCTCCCCTTACCAGGGACTACTAACATATTACTCTTCCATTACAGTTTTCTGAAACTGTTCTGGCTGAATTTTATCTAGGGCTTTGTTCTTATACCTTCATTGATGTCGTTAGTTTGGGGCCTGGTTAAGATTTGGCAGACCTCAAGCTTTGTTTCTGAGGAGCTGAGATGGATACAGCTGGAATGCCCCTTTTCTGAGGCCAGGTGCAAGCATCCAGACTTGGGAAAAGCTAGGGACACTGATGGGTTTGGCCTGGAAGTATAGTGCTACATTTCCCAGAATGGCCCCAGCTCTTCTTCTTGCAACCAAAGACCTATAAGGAGCTTCTTACTTGGAGGAGTTCAAGCAAACTATCTTGGCACTGCCTTTGAGGTCTCCACAGGTAGCCTATGCTTGACTCTCAAACTGACCTGGAAATTTATCAATCCAGAGATTTTAACAAATCTCTAGAAAACTTTTTCTGTGGATTTATGGTTTGGGTGGAACTATCTAGAGAGAATTAATTCAATGACCCAGTAGAATGGTACAACTCCAACCTCAGTGGAGCATTCAAGAGTGGATCTGGAATCCATTGCTTTCTAGCACTGAGTTATCTTTTCATAATATCCATCATCAGGCATATATTATGGCCAACTTTGATCACTTATTCATGTTTTCTCACATTTTAACTTAGATATTAAAAAACTGATCATAACAGTCTGTGGTCCTTCTCAGAGAGAGAGCAATAAGAGAGTGCATTTTGAGCCTCAGAGAGAGAGAAAAGGGACACCAGAGACAGGCAATAATGCAAGGGGTGAGAGGTTAGGGGGCAAGAAGGAGAGAGAACAAGAACCATTCTGGAAGGCAGTTTTTTTTGGTGGAATCGTGAGCTTCTTCTCTTCTTCCCTCTTCCCAACCCCCCTCGTCCCCCTTCTCCCCTTTTCCCCCACCCTCCACTTTTTCAGCTGTGGTAGGTGTCTCTCTCTCTCAGGTTTGTGCGCAATGGGTTCCCATTTTAATTAACTCCATTCCAGCAAGAACCCAGAATCCATCATTTTCTCCCAAGTATGAACAAGGACTGACCAGGCCATTATCAGAAGAATTTTTACTTGAGTTAGCACATTTTTTGAACAATTTATCCTGTGACCAACCTAAATGACACAGGAACCAGAGAAATATGGAAATAGGAAGAAATGGATCTTTAGATCCCATAGATCCATCTTTGGATGACAGGGTTTTAGAGGAAATTCCCAGGTTCCCAATTTTATAGCAATAATCAATCGTACTAAGTGGATTACACAACTTACAAAATTGATTCTGACATGCCAGACTGAAAGACTACCAATCAACAATGTCTTCTCTTTTTGCCTTTAACATCCTGCCTAGTAATTGATATACAAGACACAATTAGAAAATTAACTTGATAAACTACACTGTGTAAAGTGAGTTATTGAGACCAGCACATTATAGCAGAAAGAATATCCCCTGTGAGTCATAGGAAATAAATTTAAATAGAACTGTCACTTTCTTATGTGATTTTGGGCAAGGAAGGCCCCATAGGAAGGACTATTTTTCAGAAAGATAGACTTAGATTGTAGGGTCTTTTCATCTGTAAATCTTTGATGTGACACTATTATGCCTGACAAAAAAAGTATACAAATACTTTAAATCTCTAGTTATAACTTTTCATGACGCCAGACCATATCGTTGTTTTGGCTCGGAGAGATAACATTTTCCAGAGTTAAGGCCCAGCAAGCAATCTGTGCCCTGAGCTTGGCATAGCAAGAATTCTTTGTGCCCAGCCTCTTGATGAGTAAATCCTAGAATTGTTTCACTTAATTAGCATATTGCTTTGACCACTAAGGTGTTCTATGAGCTCCTTTTGCATTCATGTTCAGGTCATGAATGCCTGTTACAAGTCAAACTTATCTCACTGTTGCTGTTATCCCTCATTTGTCAGGGATACAGCTCACTGTGTAGCCATTAGTATAAGTACTGAGATTTTCTCACACTAAAGGAGGTTCCCCCAGTGGAGAGGGACCTGAACATATGTCTAGTTTCCTTCCTTGGTTACAAATAATTTCCTACAACATAGAAAATAAGCTTCTGTTTTAGTCTCTGCACGTTGTTCTTGACTGCTCTGTCTATTCAGTTCTGGCCTCTGTAGGCTAAGAGGATCTGTCCAGTTGACAGGCTTTTAATATTGGAAATTTAGTTGTCTCTCACGCAAAATTTGACATCAGACAATAATTTACCATATTTTACATGGATATGTAAACTTCCCAAAAGCCCTACTCATACCTCATCATGTTGTGGCAATGACCCTATTTTCTCAGTGTCTTTGTGAAGGGAACACTTAACTTTTTCAAATTTTACCAAAGCTCAGAAAGTTTCATGTGCAGTCCTGGTGAGGACGGTCTAGAACCTGACAAATAAAAAGGCAATTATGACTAGTGACTAGTGGACCATTAAGTGAAGAATTCTTTGACCACAGTAAGTCATAGAATGAAGATACAGAATGGCTCTCATTTCTATGCAGCCTTTTCTCAATTCTGCAAAGACAGAGGCCAAGTAGTAGAACTAGGGGTAGGAAGATAATACAACATTGCTTTTAGAAAAGAAACAAAAATTTATCCAATGACCAATAAGCTGACATATTATCGAAACATCTAAAATGTACTGATATGAACAATCTCTATGGAAATAAAACCAGAAAACAAAAAGAAGGCCCAAGCAAAACTGATTAATTCAAAGGTTATTCATGAAGAAGTAAATCAATTAGAAGAGCTGATTGAATTGTGCTTGCAAAGTGAAAAAGGTTTTCTTTTTGTTCAAGAATCTATTTTTCTCAAAGAAAATTAAAAAAAAAAAAAAACTTTGTCATGTGTGCAGCAGTGTTGGAATACACAGGAGAGCTGTTTTTGAATACACAGGAGCTACCTAACAGTAGTTGCTGGAAATCCAACCCATAATGGATCTCTTCTTGTGAGAGGATGATACAAGAAGACTGAGAAGCAGTTGCTGTTCTCTGACCTGACTCAGAGGCTATTGCATTGTCTGACCTCTCTCCTCTTCCCTCTGCCTCCAATTTATTTAGTCTACAACACCTGTGTCAGCAAAGGCTTCCTTACAAGGCATCCTTTAGATCACGGGTTCTCAAACTATGGCCAGCGGGCTAGATGCAGCCCCTGAGGACGTTTATGTGGCTGGCTGGGTTATGGCAAATGAGCTGAGGGGCAGAGACAGAGTGTGAGGTTTTTGTTTTTACTATAGTCCGGCCCTCCAACAGTCTGAAGAACAGTGAACTGGCCCCCTATTTTAAAAGTTTGAGGACCACTGCTTTAGATGCTATGATCCACAGCTGTGGAGGCTCTTGGAGAGTTGACCTGTCCCCTTAACACAGCAGAACATCAGGGAGGATTAAAAAATATAAATTTACATTTTAAGAAAGAAATATAATATAATATATAATAGAAGAGATTATCTTTTTTTTTTTTGCTTCCTTGTAGGTTATTCTTTTCTTCTCTGCTGTGCATTTTTCATTTTATTCTTTTTCCCCCTTTTTCATCCCCACCTCCTCTAAGCAGGCTATAGTTAAGTACAGACATTTTATATATACATATATATTTACACATATCCAAACATATACATAGCTCTTTACACACATATCCTTGCAGTTACATGCAAACATACCCACCCAAACAAACCCATAAACTGAGATACATACACATGCATACACATACATACACATACATATGTGTAATGCCCATATCCATTTGTAAATATGCATCTAAAACATTAATATGGCTGACATCGATTGAATCTTTAAGTTTTATTTTGTCTAATATCAATGATTACTAGCCCTACCTTTTTTCTAATAAATTCTACTCCTGATTTTGTTGTACTGTTTATGTATAACTCTTATTTCTTATACTTGATATTTCTTCTACTTTATTTCTACCCCTTAACTTGCTCCTTTATTACTTAACCTTGCTCCACCCATGGATTCCTCTTATCTTCTCCCCTTTCCCTTTCTTTCTCTCTTTATTCCATTTCCATTAATCTATACATCTTATCCCACTCCTAATAATCTAAATACTCTTCTATACCCCATCTTATCCTGTCATCCTTCCTTCCCTTTATCCCTTTCCCATTGATCTGCACATGTTGTCCCTCTGCCATAAATCTACATATCCTTCTAAACCCCATCTTATTCTATTCCTTCCTCTCTTTCTTTATAGATTTTTGGAGGATGCTGTACCCTTCATGGTATGTGTGTGTATGTGTATAAACAAATAAATAAGTAGTGTTCCTGTTTAACCCATTTCTCATGTGAACAGGTTTTCAAAACTACCAAAAAAAAAAAAAACAAAACCAAAAAAACAAAAAACTACCAGCCTTCCTCCCCCTCTAATGTTTCTGTGTTGGTTCTTCCTCTGCATCTTGTTTGTATAATATAATTACTATTTTTACCTTTTCCTACACAATTTTGCTTTTTAAATCAAGTCATACTCAATTCTGCCCCAGTCTTTCTTTTGAGCTACCCAATTACTAATGTCAATCTTAAACATATGGTACATGTTTCCATATTACAAAAAATTGTCCATATTTTCTTGAAATTAATCTTTGAAGCTTTCTCTTGATCTGTTCTTCAGATCTATCATTTTTCTTATGTTTCACATTTTGTTCTACTTTTTCATGCTTTATATGTTACATTTTCTATTAAGTTCAGGTTTGGTTTAAAGTCATGAAAATCTGCAAGTTCATTAAATGTCCATTTTTTTTGTTCAAACTTATGGATAATTTTGCTGGATATGATATTTTTGGCTGAAAGCCTAGTTCTTTTGATTGCTGGTATATATAATTCTAGTATCTTTGGCCTTTTGTTGTGGCTGGTGATAAATCTTACACAATTCTAATTGTAGTTACAGCATATTGAATATTTGTTTCTTGCAAACTTTTCTTTAATCTGGGGGTTTCAAAATTTGGCAATAATACTCCTATGTGTTTTCCACAAAGGATATCTTTAAAATGGTAATAGTAGATTTTTTCTCTTTATATTTTTCCCTCATGTTTTATCAGTCCAGTATAATTTTCTTTACTTCTTGCATTATTGTGTGAAGGTTCTTTTTTTGGTCATAGCTTTCAGGTAGTTCAATTATTCTTATATTTTCTCTTCTTGATCTGTTCTTCAGATCTATCATTTTTCTTATGTTTCACATTCTGCTCTACTTTTTCATCCTTTATATTTTGTTTTGTGTTTTATTTGTCTCTTATAGCTTCACTGGCTTTTCCTTTTCCAATTATAATTTTCAAAGAATTATTTTCTTCTTTTAGATTCTTTTTTTAGTTGGTTAATTTCCCTCCCCCCTATAATTTTCTTTTTCTTGGATAATTTTTGTTTAATTTTTTTCCTCCATTTCTCTCATTTAATTTTTAGCCCTTTTGCAAACTTCTACAAATTCTTTCTAGGCGTGTAGCTATTTAACATTACTCTTTGGGGTAGAAAAGGCTTTTTTTTTTTTTAACTTCACTATTCTCTTCTGAAGGTGAACCCTAGGTCTTACTTATTCCCATAGTAAGTTTCTAAGGTTTTCTTTGCGGGTTCTTTTTTTTTTTTTTTAAATGAGAAGTATTAGTGCAAGTACCTCTAATTCTAGGTTTGAGGGGATGATGCCTCTAGCTTCACTTCAGCTCTTCGCTCTGACCTGGAACCCTAAACCAAAAGTGGTTCTCCCTCTTTAAGTGTCTGCAGTGTCCCTAGATTGTTTCTGCAGGTACCGGCTATGCTGGTTCCTTTTGATCCAGGGATGTGTATCTGCAGATAGCTGGTCCTGCTGTTCCTAATCAGCAGAGGTTCCCTCAGACTTCCTGGATTCAGTCTTGGACTCCTCACGCTGACTTGGAGATAAAAGTTCTTGTGGTTCATGTTTGGGCTTCAGCCAAACCAGTTAGCTCCAGGGCTTCCTACTTGCTGTTTCTTATCTAGCCTTGAGGTGTTTTCACTTCACACTGGCTAATCTCCCGGCTTTAAGTTTTCTTGAGTTATCCCAGGAAGACCCCTCTTCTGCCACAAGTTTTCTCTATTTTTTACTGATCTAGGTTCACCCTAAGGTGAAAATTTGTTGTTTGTGGGGAAAATTTGGAGAGCTTGAAATTTTCTAACTTACAAAGAATATGAACAGTCAATTTTCAGATAAAAAAAATTCTTTTAGTTATATCAAAAAATGCTTTAAATCACTATTGACTAGAAAAATGCAAATTAATTCAATTCTGAGATACCACTACTCTCTCAGATTGTCTAATATGACAGGAAAAGATAATGGCAAATATTGGAGCAGATATGGGAAAACTGGATACTAATACATTTTAGTGAAGTTGTGAATTGATCCAATCATTTTTAAATTTTTTCTTTTCAAACATATCCATGGATAAATTTTCAACATTTACTCTTACAAAACCTTGTGTTCCAAATTTTCCCTCTGTCCCCCCATCCCCTCCCCTAGGTTGTAAGTAATCCAATATATGTTAAACATGTTAAAATATATATTAGATTTATGTTAGATTTAACATAGGTGTATGTATTTATACAATAATCTTGCTGAATAAGAATAATCAGACCAAAATGGAAAAAAATGAGAAAGAAAACAAAATACAAGCAAACAACAACAAAAAGAGTGAAAATGCTATGTTGTTGGTCCAACTATTCTAGAAAGCAATTTGGCACCATGTCCAAATTATGCTATCAAATTGTGCATACCCAAACTGCTGATCTAGCAGTATCTTTACTGGGTCTGTATTGAAAAAGATCATAGAAAAGGGAGAAAGACCCACATGTGCAAAAATGTTTGTAGCAGCCTTTATGTAGTGGCAAGGAACTGGAAACTGAATGGATGCTTAGCAATTAGAGAATGGCTGAATAAGTTATGGTATATGAATGTTTCTTATAGAACAATAATATTCCATAACAATCAGCAGGATGATTTCAGAGAGGCCTGGAGAGACTTACATGAATTGATGCTGAGTGAAGTGACTAAAACCAGGAGAACATTGTACAGAACAACAAGATTATGTGATGATAACACTGATGGATGTGGCTCTTTTGAATCAGGCCAGTTCCAATGGTCTTGTGATAGAGCCATTTGCACCCAGAGAGAGCACTGTGAAGACAGAGTGTGGATCGTAGCATAATATTTTCACTCTTTTTGTTGTTTGCTTGCATTTTGTTTTCTTTCTCCTTTTTTCCTTTATGATCTGATGGCGCAGCATGATAACTGTGGAAATATATATATATATAGAAGATCTATACACATTTAACATATGTTAGATTACTTGCCATCTAGGAGAGGGGTTGGGAGAAAGGGAAGGAAAAAAATTTGGAACACAGGTTTTGCAAGGATGAATGTTGAAAATAATCTATGCATATGTTTTGAAAATAATTAATAATTTAATTTATATTAATTAATTAATAATTAATTTAATAATTAATAATTAAATAATTTTAAAAAAAGAGAAAAAAATGGTAGGCTGAAATCAAACTATAAAGGATTTTAGCTGCATTTTATCCTAGAGCATGTGTGTAACAGATTCCTAAGCAAACAAAAGACAAAGTGACATTAACAAAGTATTCAGCTCCTATACAACACTGTCTACAAGTATAGAGTTTCTTAAGCTTTTGGAGGTTAATCTGACTTTAGTGTCCTCATGTGTAAGATGAAAGCTTAATTAAATGATCTCAGAATTCTTTTGCAATTCTAAATCCTGAAATCTTGATACTTCAAATCCTTTAACTGTAATTCTGATACTAAATGTAAATAGTCCCTGGCCTTGCCTTCAAACCCTGGGGGGTTGGGGTGAGGGGTTGTGGAAAAAGAGAAATTAATAGGGGAAGGAAAAGAACAAACAAAAATCTTTTTTTTTTATATTTTAATGTTACAAACAAAATGACATATACAGAATTGCATTGACAAAAAAACCCAGAATTGGAAAAATTAAGGAAAGAAATTATAATATCTAGAATTTATCTAATACTTTCAAGTTAGCAAAACACCTTACAGCATAACACATGTTTGAAAAGATTTAATGCAGTTTTGAGCTTCAATCACTATTAAAGCTTAAAACTTCACCAAAACTTTTGTGTTACCTTGTCCTCATTTACTCTCTGTCCATCTGGAATTCCTGAAACTTGATAAGGATATATTAAATTAAAACGAGTCGAGGTGAAGTGAGAATTTCAGGTAAACAAGAGTAGCAGCCGGGCACATGAAAATTTATCTAATCATATTATGTAGCAGGTGCAGCGGATAGGATGCTTGACCAAGGCCAATAAGATATATTCTAGATGTTTGTGGCAGCCCTTTGTGGTGGCCAGAAACTGGAAACTGAGTGGATGCCCATCGATTGGAGAATGGCTGAATAAATTGTGGTATATGATTATTATGGAATATTATTGTTCTGTAAGAAATGACCAGCAGGATGATTTTAGAAAGGCCTGGAGAGACGTACATGAACTGATGCTGAGTGAAATGAGCAGGACCAGGAGATCATTATACACTTCAACAATTCTATATGATGATCAATTCTGATGGACGTGGCTCTCAGAGATGAGAGTTCCAATAGAGCAGTAATGAACTGAGCCAGCTACACCCAGGGAAAGAAGTCTGGGAGATGACTATGAACCACTACATAGAATTCCCAATCCCTCTGTTTTTGTCTGCCTGCATTTTTTATTTCCTTCACAGCCTAATTGTACACTATTTTATTCTTTTTGTACAGCAAATACAAGCTGCGACTCTAAACAAGTCATTTGGCCCAACCCCAACCTGTTTTCTGATAGCATTTGTGCCGCTAGTCTGCTGAGAAAGCATTACACAGATATTGTTATTATTACTGAATAACGTGGTCGGGGTGTGTAGGTTCTCTTGGAGAATGACATGAGAAAAGATCTTTAATTAAAGCTACATTGGGGAAGAGGCAAGTCTTGCTTGTGGAACATCTAAGGTTAGCTTGGGGAATGCAGTCGCAGGAAGTTGCGGCAGAGCTGGGGCCTGAGGCCGGCACGCAGGCTCTGCTACCATTTCGCTACAACTTCCGAAGAACGAGTACCCGCACTGGAGAGGGAGCCAGGATTTCACTTGGCAGGGAAGAGAACTACAAGGGCGGGAACAAGACACGGGGAGAGGGGGAGGAAGAAACTCCGTGGTGGGGAAGGGGAAGATTAAAAAAAAAAAAAAAAAGAAAAAAAGATGATGTCACCAAAACGCTGATAGCGGCTTCCTGCTGGATGGCTTTGGGTCCTCCCCAGAGACAAGGTATTGCCAACCACTGTTGTAGCAATGAGACAAAATCCCCCTAAGTCTAAATGATATACCGGCCGTACTAGAGCAGTTCAAAGGCGGAGTCCGTGTGTACGTGTGCGCGCACGTACTCGGTCAGGAGGCAGAACCGGCGTCACGCTTGCGTCTGCTTCAATCCCGACTAGTGCGTTTCCGTTTACCAAAAACTACCAATAGGAAGCCGCGATTTCCATTGCGGGGAAATTCAAACGCCGCGGCAGAAAGTCTGTGTCTGGCCTTCTCCTTTCCTCCCTTATTGTAATTCCCCGGATCATGAACTCTACTTCGTGGGCCCTTGGGGGCCCCTCGGCGTCGTCCGGCTCGTGGGGGCCGTTCGCGGGTGCTACCGGGGACGGTGAGATGGGGCGAAGGGGGTGGGGGGAAGTGGGCACGAGAGGGGGTGACGGCGGCTGCCGCGTCCCCGTTGCCCGTTAGACCAGTCCAGGACCTGCTTGGTAAGGCCGCGGAAGGGTCGGGGGCCTTAGCGCTGGGATGACGGGACAGCAGCGCGGCCTCCTCCGGCCCCGCCAACCCCATCTCAGCAACTTTCTCAGTGGATTGGGCCTGATTTCGGGCGCAGGGGGGCGAAGAGCCAAGTTACTTTGGAACGGACCCGAAGGTGGGTCAGGGACCCTCCTGGGAAGATAAGCTGAGCTTTCTGCTGGGGGAGACTGTCCTGCTGCCGCCGTGGGCCGAGGAATGGGAGCACTAAGAGAGCTGGTTCTCAGTCACTTCATGAGAACCGTGTGGCCCTAGGAAAGCCACACTTCCCTGCCCCCACCTCCGTCCCAGACCAGTTCCTCATTTATGAACTCAGGGAATGGGCCTAGGCGTCTTTTCCAGTGTAAAAGTTTAATGCGAGATGGAGCACGTTTTCCGCAACTGCCTTTGTCTTGCGCTGGCCTTGTGTGGGTGTAGAACGTCCGAGCTATCTGAGGCATGATGTTTGCAGTCCGACCTCACACTAGCCTTGGTGCTCCGCCTTGTAATTGATGGCGAGATTTCTTTTGGAAGTATGGGCTCCAGTCCCTCTGTTTTTGTCCGCCTGCATTTTGGATTTCCTCCACAGGCTGAGTGTACACTATTTCTAAGGCCGATTCTTTTTGTATAGCAAAATAACTGGTCATGTATGCATATATAGTATGTAATTTATACTTTAACATATTTAACATGTATTGGTCAACCTGCCATGGCAGGGGCGGGGGGAGGAGGGTAAAAATTAGAACAAAAGATTTTGTAATTGTCAATGTTGTAAAATTACCCATGTATATATCTGGTAAATAAAAACTATTAAAAAAGAAAGTATGGGCTCTAGATCATGAGCTCTTAACCTATTTAACCAATTTTGTATTTCATGGACCCTTTTGGCAGTCTAGTGAAACCTTAAACTCATAAAATACATAGAATTACAAACAATGAAAATATGAAAAGCAGGTTCATGGTCTCTAGGTTAAGTAGTCCTGATCTAGATAAGCCTCAGAAGACCCAAGAGATATATATTAATACAACAGTCCACTCCCTCTATTTTGCAGTTTTGATAGGAAATAAGTCCCTATATCCTCTCCAACTAATATTTGTAGTCAAATTAGTAGTTAAATGAGACAAATGACTGTTGACCCTATGGATCTTGGAGCATTGCATGGGGTACCACAAAGGACAATTAGGTGACAGGGTGGTAGGCCTGGAAGGGTCCTCAAAGGCTATCCAGTCTACCTCTCCCCACCTTGTTTTACAGATAAAGGAACTGAGATACAGATGGCTAAAGAGTCAGGCATGACCACTATTGGAGAGCCTAGGGGCAGGTGATTGACAGATACTGTGTACCATTAGATAGAAACTGTAAAGAGACATCCTTCATGAAAGCCCTACTTGGATACCTTCTCCGGATGAGGAAGTGATCCTGTCTTCTCTGAATCTATGCCTAGAAAAAATATAAAGATATATAAATGGCCAGCGAAGTGGAACAGTGATAGAAGAATGTTGGCCTGAAGTCAGGAAGACTGAGTTAAAACCCAGGCACAGGCACTAACTCTGCGACCCTGGATGTTTGTCTCAGTTTTCTCATCTGTAAAATGAACTAGTGAAGGATATGGCAAAGCAAAATCTTTGTCAAGAAAACCCCAAATAGGATTACAAAGAATAAGGCATGACTGAAATGGTTGAATAACAAGAGAGTGTAAGTTTTAGTAGCTAGAGGAGTTAGAAGGGCTGGCATATGATCTACGCCAGACTTTGTGTTAGTTGTCAGAATGTCAGCCTAATTAATTTCGGAGAAGTTTATTAACAGAAGATTAAATACAACATTTCATAAAGATTGTTAGTAAATAGTTATGGAGAAGTGTGATGTACATAGATGGCAAAATTATGCATGTTAATAAATTATCTATACTTCAGACATGTTAGAACTTTGTGATTATCAATGCTGAGAAATATTGTGGGCCAATTAATATTGAAGTCATATAGTCAAAACTTAAAACAATTTATCTGTATGAGTATTCTGTCTATTGATGCTAGTATAACAAGAGTTCCATGGGATGCCCTTTTTTGAGAAAATTCTGCATGAAAATTCATATCATTACCAATATGATTATTTACAGAGGCAAGGTTTCTTTAAATCTAACTCAATGCATTTCATGCATTAAATACTCTTTAGATTCTGGGCATTTGGTAGAAGGCTAGAAGAAAGGACAGGAATAGAATCAGACAAATCAGAGGGAGGAGAAGAGAGAATTTCAGAACAATTATGATTGTATAGCTTGCCTATTGCAATGATGTCCAATTAAACCAAATTAGAAAGGAAGAAACTCATCAACACTAAGAAAGACCTAGTTGGTGAGCTATTTAGTTTGGAATATGGATTTACTTCATTGCTTCTCCATATTTAATTACATGCTCAGGCAGTTCTACAACATATATGTGTAAGGGAAAGGGAAGATTTACAAAAGTAAAATGATATTTTAATGGCTTTATTCTCATTTTAAGTGTTTAGGTACAAACTGAAGTTGCTGGAAAGAAATGAAAGGCCAGTATCATACATGGAAAAGATAATCTTCCTACTTTGATCCTAGAAGCAGTATAATTGGATTAAATTAAGCTGTTTTTCCTTTTATGTTTAGAAATGGAAGATGAGGATCTAAGTGGTAAAGAATTGTCAACGATCACTTCCATTATGAACAAAGTTAGAGATATCAAAAATAAAATTAAGAATGAAGATCTTACTGATGAATTGAATTTTAATAAAGTCTCTGCAGATACTTCTGGTAAGCACTTTAAAATTTCATTAACAAGCATGTTATTTAATGTTTTTTGTGGCAAAAATGAGAACTTTTTCTTTTCTTTTCTTTTCTTTTTTTTTTTTTTTTTTTTTTTTTTTTTTTTTTTTTTTTTTTTTTATTCATTTTTCCAAATTATCCCCTCCCTCCCTCCACTCCCTCCCCCCCGATGGCAGGTAATCCCATACATTTTACATGTGTTACAATATAACCTAGATACAATATATGTGTGTAAATACCATTTTCTTGTTGCACATTAATTATTAGCTTCCGAAGGTATAAGTAACCTGGGTAGATAGACAGTGGTGCTAACAATTTACATTCGCTTCCCAGTGTTCCTTCTCTGGGTATAGTTATTTCTGTCCATCATTGATCAACTGGAAGTGAGTTGGATCTTCTTTATGTTGAAGATTTCCACTTCCATCAGAATACATCCTCACACAGTATTGTTGTTGAAGTGTATAGTGATCTTCTGGTTCTGCTCATTTCCCTCAGCAACAGTTGATTTAAGTCTCTCCAAGCCTCTCTGTATTCCTCCTGCTGGTCATTTCTTACAGAGCAATAATATTCCATAACCTTCATATACCACAATTTACCCAACCATTCTCCAATTGATGGACATCCATTCAACTTCCAGTTTCTAGCTACAACAAAAAGAGCTGCCACAAACATTTTGGCACATACAGGTCCCTTTCCGCTCTTTAGTATTTCTTTGGGATATAAGTCCAGTAGTAGTACTGCTGGGTCAAAGGGTATGCACAGTTTGATAACTTTTTGGGCATAGTTCCAAATTGCTCTCCAGAATGGCTGGATTCTTTCACAACTCCACCAACAATGTATCAGTGTCCCAGTTTTCCCACATCCCCTCCAACATTCATCATTATTTGTTCCTGTCATTTTAGCCAATCTGACAGGTGTAGTGGTATCTCAGAGTTGTCTTAATTTGCATTTCTCTGATCACTAGTGATTTGGAACACTCTTTCATATGAGTGGAAATAGTTTCAATTTCATCATCTGAGAATTGTCTGTTCATTTCCCTTGACCATTTATCAATTGGAGAATGGTTTGGTTTCCTATAAATCAGGGTCAGTTCAAATGAGAACTTTTTCTGCAGGGTCTCATGATGGATTTTTGATTTAGCTTTCCAAATGAATAGGGAAAGAGTCATAAGATATAAAGTTTGGATTAAGGGGAGTAATAATAGTTCTGCTGATCTTTACCTTGGGCAGAAAACATCGGGAATTTTATGTTCCTTTCTGGATGTCACTTTTAGGAAGGACAATGATAAGTTGGAGAATACCCAGAGGAAATTTACTTGTATGGAGGACCTCAAAATTATTCCGTACAAGGATTGGTTGAAAGAAATGGAGAAAGTGGAAAAGTTTAAAACTCAAGAAAAGAAGATGTAGGCGAGACATGATAGCTAGCTAATCTTCAAATAGTACTTAGGACCAAGTCCTGATTATATCTTTTTACCTGTGTAATCTCTAGCAAGTTGCTTTAGCTTTTGGGCCTTGGTTTTCCTGTCCATAAAATAAGTTAATCTATAAGGTTTCCTATGACTTAAAATCTTATGTGTATTAACAACTTATTTAATTTGTATATCTGAAAATGTATTGATTGTTCCATGCAATGGATTTTCCAGATACTCAGAATTTATCCTTTAAGTACAGAAAATATTTTGATGCTAGCATTTGTTTCTTCTTCTTGTCAGTTGTCGTCACTTGTGCTATTACTTGTACACTCCTATATACCTTATTATAAACTACTGTTTTGCTATTTTTATAGTTCAAGAAATTGAATGACCAGTTTTGATGGAATGTTATGTAAAGAAAGACTAGTAAGGTCTGAATTTTACCTCTCAGGCTTTCTCTAAAGTTGTATGAACTAACTTTCATAGAATCTCTGAATTAAAGGAATTTTAAGGTCATAGATTTAGAGCTCAAAGAGATTTTAGAAGTCATCTAATCCAACCTCAAAATTAGCAAATTTTATTAATTCCTGGATATGTGATTTTTTTTTTTTCCCCCCAAGAAGAGCTGATTAATGCCTGTATACATGGTAAGTAGAGAAACTGGAGGCAGGTAACCCAGTAGGGAGGCTATTGGGCAATCATGAGTTAAAATTAAGGACCCACAATATAGTAAAAGTAGTGCAACTAAAAGACATATCAGGTATAAGAGACAATGATAAAAAAAGAATTGAAAGATTTTGGTGACTGGTTTAATATGTGGATGTAAAAAAGGTTAAGTTAGTATTGAAAGCATTCTTGACAGCATTAAAAAGTAATAGCTAAAAAGGAGAGTAAAATAAAATATAAAATCAGACACAATCTTAAGAAGAAATGCTATACCCTTTGATTCAGCAGTGTTACTACTGGGCTTATATCCCAAAAGAGATCTTAAAGAAGGAAAAGGGACCCACATATGCAAAAAATGTTTGTGGCAGCCCTTTTTGTAGAGCTAGAAACAGGAAATAGAATGGATGCCCATCAATTAGAGAATGGCTGAATAAATTGTGGTATATGAATGTAAGGAATATTATTCTGTAAGAAAGGACCCACAGGAGGATTTCAGAGAGGCCTGGAGAGACTTAAATGAATTGATGCTAAGTGAAATGAGCAGAACCAGGAGATCTTATACACAGCAACAAGATTTTATGATGAACAACGCTGGTGGATCTGGTTCTTTTCAACAATTCAAACCAGTTCCAGTTGTTCAATAATGAAGCTACACCCAGAGAGAGAACTATGGGAAATGAGTGTGAATCACAACATAGCATTTTCACTCTTTCTGTTGTTTGCTTACATTCTTGTTTTCCTTCTTAGATTTTTTTTTTCTTTTTTTCTAGATCCAGTTTTTCTTATATAGCAAGATAACTATAAATATGTATACATATATTGGATTTAACATATTTAACATATATTGGCTATCTGCCATCTAGGGGAGGAGGTGGGGGGAAGGAGGGGAAAAGTTGGAACAGAAGATTTTGCAAGGGTCAATGTTGAAAAATTACCTATGCATATGTTTTATATGCATATGCATATAAATAAAAAGCTATAATAATAAAAAAATTTATTTAAGAAAAATAAAAGAAATGCTAATAATAAAGCTAGTGGAGATGATGGAATTCTGGCTGAGCTATTTAAAATCCTAAAAGATGATGCTGTTAAAGTCCTATGCTCAATTTGCCAGCCCCCGATTTTTTTTTGAAAAGCTCAATAGTGACTGGAAAAGATTGATTTACATCTTAAATGACAATGCCAAAGAATGTTCAAACAATTGTGTTCATTTCATATACCAATAAGATTATGCTTAAGATCCTACAAGCTAGACTTCAGCAGCATGTGAACGTGAATTACCAAAAGTACAGGCTGGTTTTCTAAGAGGCAGAGGAACTAGAGACCAAATTGCCAACATTTCCCTAGATTATAGAGAAAGCAAGTGAGTTCCAGAAAAACACCTATTTCTGCTTCATTGACTATACTAAAGCCTTTGATTGTATGGATTGCAACAAAATGTGGCAAATTTTCAGAGAAGGGAGTTTAAGATCATTTAGCTTGTTCCCTGAGGAACCTGTATGTATGCAGGTCAAGAAATGGCAGTTTGAATTGAACATGGAACAACTTACTTGTTTAAAATTGGAAAGGGGTGTAACAGGGTTGTATATTGTCACCATATTTATTTAATTCATATCTACAGTACATCATTTGAAATGCTAGGCTGGATAAATCAAAAGCCAGGATGGCTGGGAGAAATAGAAATAATCTCAGATATGCAGAGGATATTACTTGGTAGAAAGTGAAGGATTAAGAACTCTCTTGGTGAGGGTAAAAGAGAGAGTGTAAAAGTTGACTTGAAGTTTAGTTAAAAAAAAAAAAAATTAAGATTATGGCCACTGGTCCCATCACTTCCTAACAAATAGAGGGAGAAGAAATAGAAGCAGTGTCGGATTTTATATTCTTGGGCTCAGAGATAAGTATAGCCATTAAATTAAAAGATGCTTGCTTCTTGGAAGAAAATCTTTGGCCAATTTTCACAGCATACTAAAAAGTAGAGAAATCACCTTGTTCACAAAGCTCTACATAGTTAGAGCTATGCTTTTTTTCAAATACCAATATTTGACTGTGAAAGTTGGATTTTAAGGAAATCTGAACTGTGGAATTGATATTTTAAAATTGTGCTGAATAAGACTTTTTCGAGTCCCTTGAACAGCAAAAAGATCAGATCAGTTCAATACTTAACAGAAATGAATTCAGCCTACTCTTTGAAAGGACAAATAATGAAGTTGAAGCTCAAATACTTTGGCCACATAAAGAGGACCTGGGACTCATTAAAAAAGATCTTGATGTTGGGAAAGATTGAAGGCAAAAGGGGAAGGAGATTCAGAAGATAATATGGGTAGTGTCATAGAAGTAATGAACTTGGACCAACTTTATAAGATTTTATCCACTTATGCCTCTTACGTTCTCAGGGTCACAAAGAATCTGAATGAACTATACTGCTACAAGTGGTACTATTTAAAAGAGGTCAAGAATTTAATATCAACCCCTTTTTCCAAGATAATGATGAAAAACATAAACTCCACAATTCGCTAAAAATTCTACATTGCTTTTAAAAGTTACTTATAGGAGAAAGCAGCCCTGTATACCTGAGTTGCTTCTGAAGATATCACTGTTTTAAAAAGCATAATCCTATACATAATTATACCAAGTCATAAAGAAAAAGGTCAGCAAATCTATTTAAGAAGCCAGCAAAATGTAGTAAATTGAGCACCCTTAATAATCAGTAGAATTGGGTTTGAATCATCATGAGCATGTCTCAGACTCTCAAACCCTTAGCTTCTTGAACTGTGAGACAGATAGTCTTTTGCTATTTTTTTCATACCTTTAAGTACCATAAAATGTGAGCTGATAAAAATAATTTTAAAAATTCTGGGATTAAAATACAATTTTAAAAATTTTGTTTTTTTAATTCTATGTAAATTATCTTTGGGGCAGCTTCGTGACACAATGCATAGAGTGCTGGATCTGAGATCAAGACTCATCTTCCTGAATTCAAATCTGACCTCAGACACTAGCTGTGTGATCCTAGGCAAGTCATTTAACTTTGCCTCAGTTTCCTTCTCTGTAAAATGACCTGGTGAAGGAAATAGCAAACTATGTTATTAACCTTCACAAGAAAAGTAAACAGATAAGAGTCAGGATTAAAAACAGTAAACATAAAACAAGTTATCTAGAAAATTCACAGAAGAAATTCAATCCCTGATGCTTGATAAGTTTGATATATGAAAATTATGATTTACTAAAACTTTTATTATAGACTTCTTTATAAATAGTGCGTTTCTTTAGAATTTTGAGAATTGTGAGCCTCTATAGATATTTTTAAATCTGCCTGCTTAATAAGTGTTTTTAAAGCTATTTTACTTAACACTTTTCAAGAATGTACTGTTTAAAGAAATTCATACCTTTATCTAAAAGCAGTGCCAATAGGGTAGGACAAATGGCATGTACATATACTAAGAAGATCTAGATAAAGGAAATCATAAATAATAAAATATTAGATGAGATTCAACAAGGAAAGAACTATTACCTACAAGTATTTTAATATATTTTAAAAAGTGATGATCCATATTTTGGGTGATAGAAGTAGCCTATTTAAAAGGCACACAAATTCAGAATTAACAATTTTTATATGGTATCTAAGGTTTACAATATATTTTGCATATTTTTATCTTGATAAGCTTAGTTGTCCTCATTTTGCTGATGAGAAAACAGCGAGAGATTAAATTACTTTTATAAGATCTCAATAAGTGTTTGAGGCAGGGTCTCAAATCAAATCTTTGTGAGTTCAAGTCCAAAGTTGTATTCACTGTACTACCAGCTGCTTATAGAGGTAGGGTAGCTTTTTAGCTTAACATGATGGTTTTAAGTGCCACTGAAAGAAGGCTGATACTTATCACAGATGTTTGATAGAGAATTTTGACCAAAGAATTGATGTGTAATGTAATTTTTTGAGTACTATATATGCTAATAATAGTACACCTTGTGTTAAATGAGCTAATATACATAAAAACACTTTACAAACTTAAAGCATTATGTTAGGTTATTATTTAATTGTGTAGTTTTTCAGAAGTTACATATGTTTCTGGAGTTATTATTGGATGTAGTATTGTTTTTTAGAATTTATGTATTTTATATAGCTTTATTTCTCAGTCATAATAGTTCATTTTAATCATTTTGTTCAGACAATTCAGGAACTGTTAACCGAATTATGATGACAGCAAATACTCCAGAGAACTGGTTAAGCTTTTTGCTAAAAATAGAAAAAAAAAGTGTTCCTCAAGATGATGGATTTCTAAATAAATTGATTGGCCGTTATAGTCAAGCAATTGAAGCGCTTCCTCCAGACAAATATGGTCAAAATGAAAGTTTTGCTCGAATTCAAGTGAGATTTGCTGAACTGAAAGCGTAAGTATTAACTGTAGTATTCACAGGTAAGAATAGGGAGTTCATTTCTGACTTTGTGTCACAATTGACATAAAATTCTTCCCATTATGTAGGCAATAATTGCTTGTGAGTTAGTCTGTTCTATGTTATCCAGATAAATTTAGATAGTTTTATTTGTAAATACTATAAATATTTCAGAATATCAAAATAAGTATAAAATTATTATTTACAAATGTTAATGTTTTTATAAGTTGTTCAAAATATATTTTTCTGAAATTCTTCCTTACCTTCCATTTTTAGTATGTTGTTGCTAAGCAGAAAAATTGTAAACTATTTTAAATTTAAGTAAATGATTCTTTATACACTAGGTCTAATTATTTAGGAAGAAAGGCAAAGTTAACAATGCAGTTTTATACAATCATTTCGTACTTAATTTTATTGATGTATTTATATAGACTATTCATAGAAATGACTTGAAAAAATGTTACCACAGAAATTATTTGTAAACAGTCTTTTCTTAAAACTTTTACACAAATGGTAACAAAATCTTATGCCTACTAATGGCTGTTTGTCCAAGATCATTCAGATTTGTCCAAGATATAAAAATACTGGATATACAGTTAAAATTCATAGGTATATACATAATGGGTTGTATTCTACTTTTATTCCATTGCACAGAAAAATATATTATGCTGAAAATCGGTATTCTTAGTAATACCAGTATTACATGACAGCCTGAGAGAACAAACCCTTGAGATGCTCATATTTTGAATAATTACTGATACTATAAAGTTAACTTTCTGTGGCACTTTTTATTCTCATCTAATTCCAGTCTTCATTATGACATCTTACAGTATTCAAGAACCAGATGATGCACGTGACTGTTTTCAGATGGCCAAAGCTAATTGCAAGAGATTTGCTTTTGTGCATGTATCTTTTGCACAGTTTGAACTATCTCAAGGTAAAATAAAACTGGTTATCTATGTTATAAATATGTCTTATATCTAATCTTTGAAAGATTATTTTATTTACCTGTTTATAGTTCAATGCTTTGTATCAAATCAATATAAAATGAAGTGAGTTTTTGAGACAACAGGTATAAAAGCATAATATGTCCTTGAATTTGAAATGCTATTTAAAAGCAAACATCAGAGATATAGGTCATATGGCCAAGAGTCCTTCATCATTCAGGAAAGAAAATAAACATTTGAACCATGAGGATGTTCTTTTTTTCCCAAACCAGAAAAGTATTAATCCTTTTGATTAAAGGAAGCTTCGTGGAATTAAAATAACTGAGTATCTGTGGTGGAAAAGACATGTCTCTCCATTTAGAAATGTAATATTACCTATACATATACTGTCCTTATCTGTTTTAAAGTGTAATTAATCAATTCTCTTAAAAAAAAAATTAGCTTTGACTCCTAGTAGGAGCTGATCCTACCAATTTGGTTCTTTGAGTTATTCAGACTGTATAGATACAGTTAAAGTTTTCTGGTGCCTAAAGACTATTGAACTTAACACAATGCTTGGTATTTATCTGTTAATTTGAATGGTTGTGCCCCACTCTTGATTTATGTATTTTAACTTAAGCTTTGTTCTGTCACCTGTAGTCTCTGACTGATGACTTTCTGATTCCATATTTTCTTGACCAACGGCTCCTAATTCCTCTAATTAAGCTTTCTACTCCTCTAATATCTTTTATGGGATAGCAGCAGGACTGAGGCTAGTGACATATAGCACTCTGGGTCATGGTTGATAAAAAACTCAAAGCACAGAGGCAAACAGGAATAAGACTAGAAAGGGCAGTGGATAACATGGAAAATTGGAGTATTTTGCATTCATACCTTAAGCCTTTCAAAGTTTTCCTTTACAATGTATAAATTGTTTTCTTGGATCCACTTATTTGACTCTTTATCAACTCATATAGACCTAAGTTTTCTCTGAAATTATGCCTTTTGTCATTTTTAAGATGCAGAAATATTCTATTATATTCATGTACCATAATTTATTCAGTCATTCACTAATTGCTAGGTAGCTAGATTCTTTCTAATTTTTTGTTTTGTTATGCCAGGAAATAGCATTGTGAATATTTTGGTATATATGGTATTTTTCTGTCTTTGACCTCTTTAGGTTGTTTTTCATTAGATTAAAAGGTATGAACAATTCAGTAATTTTACTCATGTGATTCCAAATTGTTTCCTAGGAGAACTGAATCAATTGAAAATTCTGCCAGTTTTATATCACTGTGTCTTCCCACAGCCCCTCCAATGCTATTTACATTTTTAAAAATTTTGGTAATTTGATGAATAGGAAATGAAATTCTAGAATAGTTTTAATTCACATTTTTCTGTCACAAATTAGGTGTCTACCAGAATCTCACACAGTATCCCACAATAAGTTTCAAATGGGTGCATGATTTAAATATAAAAGGTCACAATCTAAACAAATAGAGCAACTAATAAGTTACTTTTCAAATATATGTATAAAATAAAGAGTTCATGAACAAAGGATAAGGAGAATGTCAAGATTAAACATCAGATTGGCAAAAATGTTAATTTTGGGGGGATTGTGGGAAAACAGGTACCATTGTTAGTAGTTAGTCCAGCTATTTTGGAAAGCAGTTAGGAATTATGCTCCTTTAGCTTGGTAATAACACTTCTAGGCTTATAGTCCAAAAAAGATTTAAAAAAAAAAAAAAAAAACCCCTGGCATTTCTTTATTGTAACAAAGAACTGGAAAATGAGGAGGTATGCATTACTTGGGGAAAGCCAGATAAAGTAATATATGTTAGAAATCATAGTTTCAGAGAATCTCAGGAGGATTAGCGTGTATTGTTGAAGAATGAAATAAGCACCCAATAAATGGTCAAAGGATGTAAATAGGCACTTGAACTTTCAGTAATCATTTTTTTAAAAAAGGTACAAATTACTAATAGAGAAATGCAAATTAAGTCAATACCCCACATTGATCAGATTAGCAAAATTGACAAGAATGGAAAATTATAAGTATTTGGGAGATATTGGGGAAATGGATCTATGAATGGACTGGTTTAGCTATTTGAATTCTGGAAAGTAATTTGAAATGACCAATTATACCATTACCCTAAAGAGATCAAAGAAAGAAATGCTCATAAAAAAAATAAAATTTTATTGGAAAACCAAAACTGGAAACAGAGTATACATCATTTGAGAATGGTTGAGCAAATGATAGTACAGGAATATGCCATGAGAAATGACAAAACTTTATTTTAGAGAAACCTGGCTTAGACTTTTATGAACTGATAAAGAAGCAAGTAGTACCAAAAGAACAAAATGCAATAATGACATTTTAAAGACAAAAAATTTTGAAATACTTAAGATCTCCAGTTAATGCAGTGACCTATCATGTTTGCAGTCAAAGTACTATTAAAGAATTTTATCTTCTTTCTGAAAGGCAGGTGATGGATTCATGGTATAGGATAAGATGGTACATTTTTGGTTAATGTGGGAATTATTTTACATGACTATATATGTTTGTTATAAGGTTTTTTATTCTTTCGTTTTATTCTTTTCGTTTCGTGGGAGAGAAGAGCAAATAAATACTTGTTAATTAAATAAAATTTAATTTTAAAAATAATTTTGAAAAGTGAAATAAGTAAAGAAAAATAATTTTGAAAGACTGATCAATACAGTGCCCAAATATTATATAGGAGAATTGATGATAAAGCTTGCCTGTTCCCTTCCTGATAGTTAATAACTTCAGTTACAAAATAAGACAGTTTGGGAAAGAACTAAATTGGGGATTTGATTTGTCTGAGTAAGTGTATTTATTATGAAGGTTTATTTTTTCTACTTTTAAAAATTTGTGGGTGGGGGTATGGTTGGGGGTAGACTTGGGAAGGAAGATAAGAATAGAATTATCAGAAAGATAAGTGAAAAAAACTCATTAAAATTTTTAACATATAAGAAGAAAGAAAGTAGATAAGTAGGATAGCTTTAAAAGTTACATGTTGAATTTATTAGATATATTTTAAAAGGAAGCTGTGCATGTTGGACACAGTTTTGTGTACAATGCACTTTTTCTAGTGTATAATATGTGGAAGCATTCAGTTTAATTTTGCTAAAGTCAGAATAAAAGATTTAAAAAACCTTTTAATCATTTGGGAAGAGGAGATAGAAAATAACAATAGAATGGCAAAAAACAAAAGTATCATAAAGCAATTTTAAATTAAATAAGTAAATATAGATTAAACAAGTTAATTTTGTAAGTTTCTTTAAAAAGAAAGCAAGCTGAAGGTTTGCAATTTTGTATACAGTCTTGTATGAAATCTTTTGTATATGGAGATATTTAGTGTTAAAGTTCAAAAGTTTAAAAAAGCTTAATTGCATTTCTTTTATTGATTTTGCATTTTCCATATGAACTTTTGAGTTTATAATTTTTATTTTTTTTTTTTGTTTTCTTAGCATATGGCTCATAAGTGTTAGTTTCTGTTTGAGTCTTCTCTTTATATCTTCCACATCAATGAAACATTAATGCTTAAAATTAATTTTTTTGATACTTTTACTTTATTGTTAATAACGTATACTAAATTAGTTTAAAGGCTCTACACTATTAGTTGTAGTACTTTGTGAAACAGTACTTAATATTTAGTGTTAATCAACATCATTTATTAAGCAACTCTTTTATGGCAGGCATTGTGATAAATGGTAGTGGTAATGATCTGAGGATATTTACATTTTTTGAAATTTGAATTATCTACAAAAATAAGTCTAGTTATCAAATGACTGGTGGGCAGCAATAGCATAGATGGTTACAAATGATTTTTATACTTGACCAGGGGATTATTTGGATTTTTTGCTTCTTTTCCCTGTTATCTACAGAACTATTAGCTATATCTTTATTGCTACTCTAATGCAATTTAGGATTAAGCCATATCCAAAGATGGAAACCACTTTCTAAGGTCTTGTTGATCACTTACAGAAGATTTCCTTAATTGGGCCTTTCATACAACAATAAACCCAGATATAGCACCCCTGAAATTAAAAGAAGAAAATAATAGTTCTTCTATGCTACACAGGAAAAAAAGACAAAGTGTTTATAATTGTTAGGTCTGTGTCACTATCTGTGAAGTAGTTATTGAAGCATATGAAAGAGTAATACATGTGATTTTCTAAAAATTATCGAGTTTTGGTTGCATGTTTAGCAACATTTGTGGATATATTTTGGTTTTGATTTAATAATACTTTCCCAAAAAATCCAATTACAAAGTAGATTCCTTGAAAATAGTTAAATAAAATCATCTAATAGCATGATTGTGGCTAATAGTACATTGATGCATATTTATTGAGAGTGTGTGTGGGGTATGTATAGTGTGGGGAGAATGATGATTCAGGTGACTTCTATCCTTAAGGGCCTTATAACCATATCAATTTTTTAAAAGATGAGCTAAAATTAAAAATTTATGTTGTATGAAGTAGGTGATTAAACTATAATCTATAATGTACATGTTTCTGGAAAATGCTGTTTACATATTATATTTCATAAATTGTAACCTTTTTATAGAAGTCTTAAAATGCATATTAAAATGTATAAAATTTTACTCTTATTAAGTTTTCTGCCTCTTCTGGTTGCTTCTATTCTCTACTTTCACTCTGAAATTACAGATAGAGACCTCTGTTTATTTTCCTATTTTCTGGTTATAAACTAGAACTGACTGAAAGAACTGTAGTTGCCAGGGGGAGGAGGGAGTATAACAAAGGACAAGGTTATGGTCTCAATGTTGTTTTTCATTGCTTGTTAGGCAACTTTAAAAAAAGTAAGCAGCTTCTCCAGAAAGCTCTAGAATGTGGTGCAGTCCCACAAGAAATGTTAGAAAATGCCATGCGGAATTTGAATCTACAGAAAAAACAGTTGCTTTCAGAGGAGGAAAAAAACAACTATTTAGGTAAATCTCAGTACATATTTTCCTTTTTGGTCTATGGTAGGCACTTATAAATAAAAGATTCAGGATTTTTTTTTTAAGTATGATATGTATATGTTTGTGTTTATGTTAATAAGAGTGCATTAGAAACTACCTTTAAAAAGTGACTTTAAAACTTCAATATAGAAAGGACAGTGAATCACAGAGTGATTCTGTGGGGATGAGAATGGGATCATATGTCATTATAAAGCTAGGTAGGGTCATTTCTGAGTTCAGACATTAGCTTTGTGTCCTTGGCAAATCACTTAATTCTACTCACTTTCATTCAAAATGAGCTGAAGGAGGAAATGACAAATCACTTCAGCATTTTTGCCAAGAAAATGGAGTCTTGAAGTTTGGACACAACTGAACAGCAACACTATTGAGACCAATGGAAGCAAATTTAAAATACAGGGCAATTTTCTTGTTAAATTTTTGATGTATAGAAGGGTAATTTGGAATTAAAGACAAAAGCATAAATTATATTCAGAAGTGACATATAGCCAATCATGTGCATATATAAATTAAGCTTTTTTTTTTATATTGTTTACAGCAGTTCCCATTTTAAATACCCAGGAATCATTCCAAAACCCACTTGGAAATTTACAGAATAGAAATATTAATTCTGATTCCAGAAGGCTATCTAATGTGGCCAGATTTTTATATGGGTAAGAAAATTAAGTTATTGAAGATGTCTGTTCATTATGATTTTGCATAGAAATTATACTTTAAAAATTTGGTTTATTTTCTTCTTTAGGGAGAACATACCCCCTCAGGATACAGAAATGAGTAGTAGAAATCCCTTAAAGCAATTAAACAAGTCTAAACCGGTAAGAGTTTTAAAATGTTTTGTGTGGCATGGTAAAGATGATTGTGAGGGTTTGGGCTTTAGATTTTATTTAATTTCACACCTAGTTATTTCATTCTTTCCCAAAATCTCTAGTCATGCCCATTTGGAAGAGTTCCAGTTAACCTTATAAATAGCCCCGGTGGACCTGTGGAGAAAGATGGTCTGGCTGGACAGAGTTCTACAAAAAGGTAAGATGTGTTGTCCATGTCTTCATATGCACATGTACATGTATATATATTTTTACTTCTAATATGTTAAGGAAAGGTATTGAAATGGTCTTGTCTTATAGACTAATAACTACTTTTTTTTTTAAATCCATGTGGATGCGCAGTCAAAAAAATCTGGGTTAAATTCTCCCTAAGTCATTTATTAACTGTATGAATGGACAATTCATTTAATGTCCTTAGATCTCAGTTTTCTCCTCTGCTAACTACTAATGTGCCTTCCAGTTGTAAAGATTTTTGAACTTAGGCTCATATCCTGATTCATTGTTGGAAGTCTGAAACAAACAGTATTTTTATTCATGTGAGGAGTTCACATAAATGCAGGGATCCCCAAAGCTTTTAAAGCTTAAATAACTTTGAATCTATATGGACAGTGCCTAGGATACATCCACCTTTCAATTATTACTGATATATAAGTAGTAGTTGTAATGTCAATCTCGTCACCACCACCTGTTTTAGTAACAACCATTTTTGTTAGAACTCATATAACTAATGTGAATTATAGCTAAGTCAGTGTTAACAGTTGTGTATTGTGTTACATTGAATATGTTATGGCTTTCTTTGGTAATTTATTACCTTGCTAAAATAATGTGTAGGAAAAGAGTGGTATTATTAGATAGACTTTATCTTTTGTGTTTTCACAAAGCTTTGCATCTAATAGATAATTTTTATTCTGTAACTGCCTTAAAAGAAGGAAGTTCTTTTTCAGTACTGGAGTGGCAAATGGGAGGTGATTCCTTTCTAGACCCTGTGATTTTGGGGTCAAGGAAGCAATAAAAGCATATTATTTTGGTTCCAATTGGTTAAATTATATGTGCTAGTTTTTACTGTATATTTTATTAATTAGAGGGGATGACGGTTGAAATAAAAGTTTTGGTTTGAAAGTTAGTCTAGAAGAGCCTTTCCTAAGAAAATACCTTTTAGACTTTGCCTGGCTATTGTAATCAGATCCTCAGATTGGAAGGGTAACAGAAATGGCTATTAGTTCATATTTACTTTCCAGTTTTGTATATAAATATATATATGTGTATATATATATATAAAGAGAGAGTATCTAGGAGTGTACCTCTAAGAGAAACCCAAGAACTATCTGAACAGAACTTAAAACACTTTTGTATTAAATATTTTTTAAAAATTCATTAATATTTTTATTTTATTAATATATTAATTTTAATTAATTAAATTATTATGTATTATTTATTATATGCATGTATATTGTATATAATGTATATATGTATGTATTATGTATCTACATACTCTAAAATATGCAACAGTTTTCTTTGTAGTAGTAGATAACTGGAAATTGACGAGATATATCAATTGGGGTATAATTGAATAAAGTGTCATATATAATTATAATAGAATGCCTCAGTGCTATAGAGATGATTAGCAGGGTTTTGTTTTTTTTTTTTTTTTTTTTTTTTTTTTTTGCATGAAATAATGCAAACTGAAATGAGCAGGACTAAGCATGCTCAATACAATAACAGCAATTTTGTTCAAAGGACTTAGGTATTTTGAGTAACATGGTCATTCAAATCAACTTTGAAGGACTTTTGAAGGAAAATGCTTTCTCCATAGAAAGAACTGATACATGGAAATGTATATTATATAGTTTTGTATGTGTGTGTGTATAACATTGAACTTTCTCTAATGTGATATTGGGAGGAAAGGAAGGAAACAATTTGGAACTCAAAATGTATGCCTTCCCTCTCCCCCAAAAGAAAGAAATGAAAGAAACAATTATTTAAGATCATATAGCCAGAGCTGGAAGAAATTTTGGAGACTTTAATCTAGCCATTTCATTTTTCACATAAGGAAAATGAAGCTCAGAGAGGTTATTAAGGGATTTGCCCAAGATATATCTCTCAATGGAAAAGTTGAGATTTGAATCTGATTTTTCTGACTCTAGATTACTACTCTATAACCTATATCATGCTCCTCTTATTGGGCATCTATTATTTTATATAGTTATGGATATATTAATTGTAACACATTTTGTGCTCAATAGAAAAGAGATGAGTTTCTAAGATGAATGTTAAAGTTGTTTTCTTTCATGGATGACAGACAAAGCCCTGGATCAGAATATCAAGATTTCAATGTGCCAAAACTGGAAGCAAGTGAAGCTGATTCATATGAGTTAAAAAATATAAAGGTATTTCAGATTTTTAGTCTTTATATATTTAAAAAAAATAAAATCCTAAGTTATTAAAAATTATTTAGATTCTTTCTAGTCATAATATTACAAGTTAATTGTTTTTTGTGTTCTGAAATTTACTACAAAAATATTAAATGACATATATTCTCATATCCTATGTGGTCCCCAGCAACAGAATTTGTCCTTTTCTTGAAGATTCATCTTTGTCGAGCAGAGGAACTCTTAATCAAATGGACAGTAAAATGGTCTGGAGTGGCTATTTGAACAGAAATTGTGGGGCAGGGAAAAAGAAAGCTATTTTACCCCTTCTTATATAGTGTGCAGTAATTAAAGACAAGGAAAACAGTTCATCCTGCATAATTTAATATTTTTTTATAGTTTTGTGTTTAATGATAAGTGATTTTAGAAGTATACTATTTAATTTAATGATTTAATATTATATTGACCAAAAAAATGTTCAAGTTAATGTAATTATTTTGGGTGAGGAATTAATACTAAAAAAAAACAACTTAGAACTTGTGGTCATGAGGCACCATATATGCATTAAATTTCTACCCTTTCTTAAAGCTAATATAGTTTAGCCTCAATAAAAATGATTCATCCAATATTAGCCTCTCTATAGCTACAATTACCATACACAGGTTTGTCTTAACTGACACTTTATAAATATGTGTTTGTGTGTATGTGTGTGTACACGTGAAAGTGCTCAATAGTAGATCTTCTGATCTTAAGTTGAATTAAGATTTTTTTAACTGAAAAAAATGATAAAAGGTATGTTTATCAGTTTACTTTAGTTGGCATTTTGAAGCTTTTCAATCATTTCATGTAGATATTTGAAAATATCTACTCTATGAATTTTCAGTTATCCAGTGACAAGGATTCAGAGCTTACAACTGATTCAACAATGACACTAAGGAATAAAACAGAATCTTGTCTTCCAACCAAAAAAGAAGGTAAGGGATCCAAAGTAGAAAAAAAGAGAATGAAATATTTCAACTCATTGTTCTTTATCTTTTAAAAAATAAAAATACCACAGACATTTTTTTTCTTGCCTCCATTAAATGAGGATTAGCTGAAATAACCAGTAGAAAGAATAATTTTTGTCTATAGATAGCTGTATATTCCTTCACCACCCTGTTTTTTCTTGTGTCTTGGTGAGTAGGCATGTGTTGAGAATTGTGGAAGAGTTGGGGGGGGGGGAAGTATTGTGTAAGAATTTCTTGATAATTAGAGCTGCTCAAAAGGAAAATGGCTTTCTATGGAAGTAGCAGGTTATATATTTAGTTTTCAAAGGGACGCTGAATGACAACCACTTGAAAAATTTTAGAAGGGAATGTTTCAGGTACAGGTTGAAATAGATAGCGTCTAAACACACTTCTACAAAAAAAAAATTTAACTCTTTGAGGAATAATCTGAGAGAGAAGTACTGAGGGTTTTATATAAAAGATTATTTAACATGAAGGAAAAAAAGGATGGACAAGTTAGTGCAATGATTCTTGATTGTAGTGCAGTTTGTTTAATGGATTGTCCAGTTGTAACTCTTGTAAAGTACTTGACTAGTATTTGTTTTTCACCAAGAAATAAATCTGATAGTGTGACTGATTTCTGTTTTTCTTTGTGGTTTCTTCTACAGTGTGTATAGTTTGCGAAATGAAAGAATTAACTCTAGGAGTATTCTTTCAACCCAAGTTGGAGGTTATATATTTTCCTAATAAAAAGCACCAAATAGTCCTGGACATATAACACTAAAGGATAAAATATTTGGATCCAATTGCTTTGTCTAGTCTGTATTTAAGTGTTCTGGTTGAGAATAGATTTTATCTATCTAGTGGAGAAACAGGGAGAACTAATGTTTTTATTGGTTTCTATAACAGTGAAACCAGTTGTCTGACATGGTAAGGACTTAGTGTTCATATAGTATCATTTGTGGACTATCAGTATTTGAAAGAAAAATACAATAAAAATAAAGCTATATTCAATATATTTTAATTTTTAGGATCTGGTAGTACCTCAGGGTTATGCTTTTGAATATCAATGATGATTGTTTTATGCAGATGGCAAAATAGTGCCGTATAATAAATATAAGTATAAAATAACTTTGCTGGTTGATTAGAGACTGAAATACTAAGTAATATTTTAAAGTGATAAAATAACTGGATTAACTGGATAACAATTAACCATTGTTTTTCTGGTTATTAGGAGTTTTCTTTGTAATATTATATATCCTTTGCCTTTGGGAATTCTGTAGTGTGTAGGTCAAAATTAAAGGGCAAAGAAAAATAAAGACTTTGTATTTCTTTACTAGTGAAATGGTTGCATATTTACTTTTAAATAACTAATTGGAGACACTCATATCAAAAATAATAAAGTTCTCTTCACTAGTACTTGATCTTTTACATGATGACATGCCAAAGATATATTATGGATTTTTAGAACAAAGAGAAACCTTTGCACAAAATTTTGGTAGCATCCTATTAATGTTGAGATTTTATTGTTAAGTTGTTTATCTAAACATTGTATATTAATACAATTTTCAGAAAACAGAGTGCATTATCAAGAACCAAAAGTACCAGAAAATAACCAGATCCATCGACTGTCTAATTTCAGTAGTAATAGTAACAGAAAATCAGAATCCTTAAACCAAAATCCTGTTGCAACTTCTAATCATTGGCAAATTCCCGAGGCAAACCGAAATGCCTTACCAGAGGTAATCTTTGAACATAATTATTCCTGTTGTGTAACACAAATGTATAATTCTGATAGGCTTTATTTAAATACCATTTCAAAAATATCATAATATTGCAACTGAGATTTCCTTTGCTGGTGTATCATACTTAATGGACTGAGAATTAAAATGGAAAAAGTTTTCAGTATATTGAATAATTAAAATTTTTGCTCCATATATAATGGTCTTGTATGTTTTGGGAAATCTTTAAATTATAAAAGATAGTAAACATAATATTGGGTAGAATATAGAAGTTTTTAGGAATAGATTATTAAAACTAAAAAGTATTTTGTTGAAATCTATATAGTCCTTTATTACTGAGAAATGAGTTTTCAAATTTTTAATTAATTTAAAGAAATTAATTAAAAGTAGAAAATAAGGGGCAGCTAAGTGGGACAGTGGATAGAGCACTAGCCCTGAAGTCAGGAGGACCAGAGTTCAAATCTGGCCTCAGACACTTAACATTTCCTAGCTATGTGATGCTGGGCAAGTCACTTGCTCAGCAAAAAAAAAGAATAGAAAATAAGGGGCATAAAAATAGGTGCAGATTATCATTGTTATGTGTGAGCATTCTTTTTTCTGTTTTTTCTATTTTCTATTTTGATTATGTAGAAAGCTTAATAAGCAGAGTTGAATGTGAAAATCATTTTAAATTTCAAAATGTTTGTTTTTGGTTTAGCAAAAACGTTCCAGTTTTGAACAACCTGGCCTAACTATTTCAAAACAGTCATCACCAATAACAGTTCCTAAAAGAATTGATAACAAATTTGTGTGTAATACACCCAGCAGCAACAGCAGCAGCACATTAAATGACTACATGGCCTGGTAATGCCTTTTCCTTTCATATTTATCTTTTTCAATGAGTTTTCATCTCAGTTTATCATTATTATTATTAATATTATTAACATATATGTCCTAAACCTATACAGATGTTAAACCTTTTTCTTTACGATGATTAGATAGGGGTAGATACTCTTTTTAAAAAAGGTACTAGTGTAAGCAGTGATAGGATTAGTTAATGACTAATGAATTTGATGTCATTTCTGATTGATCTGTAATAGCTTTGCTTTCTTTAAGCTTTTAAAAAATTTTTTTTCAAAACAATCATAAATTATTTTTTATTCCTCCTAAAGCAAGCCACACCAAAAACTCAAAATCAGAAAGAAAAAGTAATTAGCTTTGAAGGACAGGACAATTGAGAAGTGGGGAAAAGGAGGTTCAATTTGAATACTTTCTGAGTACTAACACTGTGCCAACTACTCAGAATAGTAGAGTACTTGACGTTTCTGCTTTGATTAAGACAAAAAAAGTGAGGTTCTTTATGAAGACTATTATAATAGTGACAATTCAGACTGGAAAAGATTAACTGAACATAAGTGAGTAAGAAGAATGGCATAGTGGGGATAAAAATATAGACATGGTGTCAGAGAGACTCAGGTTCAAATTTTGGCTTTATCATTTATTTAACTCTGTTACCCTGGATAAATAATGTAACGTTTCTGAGTCTTAGATTTCTTGTTTTTAAAATATAGGTGATAATAGCTGTGGTAATTCTCACAAGGTTATTATGAGACTCAAAAAAGGTAATGTATATATAAAATTCTTTGTAGATTTTAAAAGAGTCATATAAATATTAGTTATGCAGACAGTCATGACTTGAGTCCATGGTCCACAGAAGGCTACTAAATACAAAGTGTGATATAGTTGAAGAACACAATTTCCAGGACTTAAGCAAGTCTAATACTTTTTTCAAAGAAAATGATCAAAGAAATAATATATTAATTATCAGGGGGTGTGTGGCAGGAAAACTTCTAACTCCACAAAAACTGGCAAATCTAGTCACGTTTTTAAAGCATGCTTTGGAAATAGATTTGAGTGTCACAGTGCCCTCTGGTTTCCAATGCATGTCACTGTAACTGGTCATCCTTGTGAAATTGTTTAAATATAAAATTATAGTACCTTAGCATTGGAATTGAATTTAGAAATTATCCAGTCTACTTTGCCATGGATTTAATGTGCATATACCCCCCCCTCCATGGCTATGTTAAATAAACTTTTCTGAGCATACCTATTGTCTTAGCCTAGTAGTCAGAAATGCTGTATGTGATGTTATATTACAGCTTAAATGATATAAAGATCAGTCAAAGTGATGAATTAACCTGCCTTGGGAATACGTTTTAAAGTGCTAATAACAGTAGGATATTGAAACAAAAAATACATTGACAGATAGTAAATAAACTTTTTAGCTCTTTCCCAAAGCTAAGTCTTTATAAAAAACAACAACAACAAAAAAAAACCTGTTTGTACTTATCTTAGTTGGTATTGTTAAGGGCTATGAAGGGACCCCCTGAACTTTGAGTTGCCTTTTTTTTTTTTTCCCCAAAAACACTGTTTCCAGCACTTGCACTTGGTCCTGAACATATCAAAGATGAAGCTCTCCCTAACCACAGATGATATAATTTGTTGTTTGGATCCCAAATAATACCAAGAATTCCCTGAGTGTCCTTGGGAGGCAAGATAGATGTTAGTCATTTTGACAGTGAAAGTAATTGTGCAGCTGGAATCCTTTGTAGATAAGCTGGCTCTTTTATATAAGCAGTCTAGTGGTTCCCAATAATTCAACCACTCTACCAGTTCAAATTACATCAGGAGCAGTGGTCTCTCAAAAACTGTTTCATGTTGAGGATTGTCCCAGATGCTCAGTCCAGGTAGGGCATGGGTGTGGCTGTGCTGCTTGCTACCAGAGCTTCAGATGGGCTAATCCATGTCTCAGAAGTAAGTCAATACCTGTAATTTGACCAAAATCTAAAACAAAAAACACAAATTTAACAAATAAAGGTCAGAACAGACTGCTACAAAATGTGAAGAGGCCAGCATGAATTGGCCAGCAGCTTAACTTTCAGCAAAACAGGATAAAATAGCTTTAATTCATTTTTACTTCAGTTAATTGTCCCACTAACTGTTAGAGGGTGGAGCTTTAAAACTCTTAAATAGCATTAACCATAATCCCAAGGAATTTTACTTCTAATAATAATTTACTTCAGATAAATCTTAAACAGATATTTACCATAACCTTCTATTTATAACAGTAAGAATTTCTCTCGGTAAGTTCACTTCTTTCATATCTAAGTAGACAGTTTCACAAGTGAATGTTATACATACAAATCATTTTGCTTTTAAAATACCCAATACACAGACAAATATTCCAAATTGCATGTTGTCCATAGCAGAAACATTTTCAAAAGGACAAAGAAATATTTTCAGAGGCTCTTTAAATGACTTTAGGATGACCCAATACAATCAATTAAAACTTAGAATATCCTAATGCCACATAAAAGAATCCTGGAGGTTCTTAAAACTATTAAACTTTTAGAATACCATAACCTCATATTGATAACATTAATAAATTTATTTCAATAAGTTCACAAGTTATCTTAAATATATAACAGAAACATTTACAAAAGGACAAGGAAAAACTTATTTTCAGAAGCCCTTTAAATGATGGGGATAACCTCAGGATACATTCAGTTAAACTTATACGGAATACCCAATTCTTTGTAAAAGAATCTGAAAGATTCATAAAAATATCCTTTAAACAGTAGAAGCAATTAATATTTGAACCAGCAAGGAGCTGAAGTTTATTTAAAAACAACAACAAAAAACCACCATCTTAAAATGGGGGGAGAGAGATTAGATTGTCCCTTTCCACATGGTTGCCCTTCCCCCATTCCACCATGCTTTCCAACCCCAACTTCTCACAACTAACCTGTTTAGGGTTCCATTTCCCCCAGGATCCAATCTGCCAGTTAAAAGACAGGCCCCAACCTCATGGGGTATCGCCATTCCCATGGGAAATGGCAAATTCACTAAGGGTTTATGCCTTTTTGTTCCCTATCTCTGGAAAGCCATTTTTCTCTCTTCCTCCTCTTACACAATCTCTTCCTGTCCCATCTGTGTATCTCTCCTCCCAATGCCTGTTTGTTCAAACCTTCTCCAAAATACTTTAAATACTCCCAAACCGATAATCCTTCTTACTACATGCTCCATTTAAACTTTTAATTACTTTTGCAAATCAATCTCTCTTGTCCCTTGTCTTTAACTCACTTTTTAAAAAACTTTAAACTTCAAGATTCGCAAATAACTGAACCAAATTTCATAAAACTTATACATGTACTCAATAGAGCATAGTTTACAAATTACCCAATACTTCTAGAAAACAACATACTTAGCATTTAAGTAGGGAGATACGAACAAATAATCTATATTTTAATTTAAAACCCAATCAAATACAGCTTTAAGATCCCAATAATATAAAATTGCTTTTCCTGTTATATTTCAAATAATGAATTTCACTAAACAGCATAGTTTCTTGGCCCCACGTGGCCACCATTATTCCTAATGGAGTATTCCTAAGCTCCAACTTTGGCCAGAGTTGGAGCCTTTAGAAAAGTCAGACATTTACCTAATTACCATGTGATCCCTTTCAGGCAAGTTAACAGGACTTCAATAAGTTCATACTAACTAAAATTGCAATATTGAAATAACCCATTCCCAAATTTCTTAATTTTGCAGAGCTCCCAACAGGACAAACAAGTCACACAGAACACACAGACATAGACTGAGCAGTCAAAATGTTTCACACACAGGCCAGGGGTTATCTGGAAACCTTAGAATATCCGAAGGAAGTTGTTGCAGCTCTAGAGTCTTCCCTCTCAGAATCCAAACGGAGCCTTTTTAGCCTTTCAACCATTTGGTGCATTTCTCTGCCTTCAAAACTTGAGCCAGATGGTGTCTTAAAAAGATAACCAGATTTATACTCTAGAATGCCTAGAGTTGTGCCAACTATTACACAGAACTAGATGTGTCTTAGGAGACACCCAGGTAGTGTCCCCTGTGTCCAGAATTTATGCCCGTCAGCATTTCATTATTCTGGGAATCCAGATGCTAGCACAGACAGAACAGAACCGGTCTTAAGACATCTAGACTTGCTCTCCCATGGCCAAAATAGTGTGTCCATTGTTGGGCTTCAGGCACAGTTGTGGCTGGAAACTGCTCTCTTTCCCAGAGGCTTTGGAAAAAAATCCAGAGGGCTGGCCTCTCCAAGCAAAGAACCCAGACCCCCAGCCTCCCTGAGGCTAAGAAGGAGACCCAAATGTCTCTGTTTGCTAATCTTGCCCTCATGTTCTAATATCTCACTGGAGTCTCCAAAATGTAATGTCAGAGAAAATGAGGCAACATAGAGATTAGAGAATATTTGATAATTTATTTAAAGGGAGAGATTTACTGGGACCAAATGGATCCATGGTTTGGTCCCAGGACTGAATGAGACTATCACCTCCAAGAATCCAGCAAACAACGTGTATTCTAAATGACATACATATGGCTCAGACTTGGGGTAGACTGAGGCAGGGGTGTAGTCAGGGTGCTGAGAGCAGGAATGGGACTCTGACAATCTTGTTCTGACAGGGTGAGGGGAGGCATGGGAGATATTTGATAATTGAGATTACAGAATGGGGAGAGGCACCCAACACTCTGATGATGCCTAAGGTAGAAGGTTTTTCTCCTTATCTGGATCATTATGATTAGGAGGAAGGGGTGATTGAGCAGAACAGTTATAAACTGAGGCAGAACAATTAAGAAGTCAGGATATTAGGGAAACAGGACAATAAAAGAGAACTGTGGCATAACATTGATATTATAAGTTGACTTTGGAAATATACTAACTTTTCTAGTATAATAAAACTAAAAAACATATGTAAAACGTTAATATTTTTTAACAATACAATAATTTATGTCCTAGTTTTAGAACTCCAGTTGTGAAGAATGACTTTCCATCCGGACATCAATTTTCTACTCCTTACAGCCAGCCTTCCTACTTACAGCAACAACAAACACCAGTTACTCCATTTCAAAGCTTACAGGTAAAAAGAATTTAATTTTAATTTAATGAGATAATATTTGCACTTAACCTAATACCTAACATAATATAAGTAAGTGCATATTCTCTTTTCTTCTTCCCTTTCCCACCTATGATGATAATTTAAATATATTTTACATGTATTTGTTTTCATAGAATTTTTAGAGTAGGAAGAAAATACAAACCTAATCTATTCTAACTTTCCCAGTATACAAATCACTTCTGCAGCTCCTTGATAGTAATATAATAATAACTTGAATATTTCTAGAAATAAAGCAGTCATTATTTTTATGTATTCTGGTTTTGGACTGTGCTAACTCAAAATCCCCATGTGCCTAAAGTTTATGAACCTAATTGATCTGATTGGCTCTAGTTTTTACTACTTATTTTGATCTATTTTAAAAACACTTAATTAGCTAGTTAAAAACACACTAGTTAAATATTTTTACGTGAGGTCTAGTGAATAGAAAGCTGGACCTGGATTCAGGAATATCCTGACATATACTGTGTATGTGACTTTTCAAGTCATTTAATCTCTCAGTGTCCCAAGCAACTTATTACAATTATACTTTTTATAGCAGATATCTGATTGAATTGGTAATTTTGTGTGTGTGTGTGTGTGTGTGTGTGAAATCACATATCTAGTTTAAAAAAAATTATAGTTAATCTATTAATCTATAGCTCAGGGTTTTTTGTTTTTGCTTTTTAATCTAATGATTTAGTCTTATGTAAATTTTAGAGCTGGAAAGGATTTTAGAGATAATTAGGTTTGATTCCTTATTTTGTTTGCCTCTGAAGCGAATAGAGCTGTTTTTAAAGAGTCTTAACCAATAGGGTCACTGTATTGGTAAAATATAATATTCTGCAGTAAAACAGACAATTTATGTTTTACTGAGTGAAAATAGATTACTAAGAGTTGTCTTTACTCCTTCGGTTTCTCTTTTCTTAAGATTTCAAGATCATTTTCTTCAAATGAATACATTTCAGTTAAGGGAAGAATTTATTCCATATTAAAGCAAATAGGAAGTGGAGGTTCAAGTAAGGTAAGTAATGGAGCTACATTTTAAATCACATTTAGTAAGTATCTCCTAAGTGCTTACTTAGTACTTATTACTTGATACCTCTTCCAATAAGATATGATCCCTTCCCAGAAGGTATGCACAATTGATTGGGGAGTCACATAATATACTTGATAACAACATATGGGGTATAACAATTCTGACTAAGATTAGTTGCCAGACAAATGATGTGTAAATAATTGCTGGAGGATAAAAAACAAAGAATAAAGTTCAAAAGAAAGTGCTATCATTTCTTTGTTGTTGTTGTGGTTGGGTTTTTTTTGTTGTTGTTGTTTTTATAAATTTAGTTTATGATGCTGCATATGTCTGGGAGGCCATGTGATGTAATAAGAGTACTGGGTTTAGAATCCAAGGATGTAGATCCGAATTTTATTTCCCTTCTTCCCTACTCCCATCTCCCATATTTCCTGTTTCTGTCCTCTAAACCTTTTTTCAGAGCTCTGAAATTTTTCTTGGTCCTCATAATTATTTCTTTTTTTTTTTTTTTTTTAATATTTTTTTCTTTTTTCTTAATTTTATAATTATAATTTTTTTTGACAGTTCATATGCATGGGTAATTTTTTTTTACAACATTATCCCTTCTACTCACTTCAATTCCTAATTTTCCCCTCCTTCCCTTCACTCCCTCCCCTAGATGGCAGGCAGTCCCATACATGTTAAATGCGTTATAGTATATTCTAGATTCAATATATGTGTGTGGAACCGAATTTCTTTCTGCACAGGAAGAATTGGATTCAGAAGGTAAAAATAACCTGGGAAGAAAAACAAAAATACAAACAGTTTATACTCATTTCCCAGTGTTCCTTCTCTGGGTGTAGCTGATTCTGTCCATCATCGATCAATTGGAACTGCATTAGATCTTCTTTTGGTTGAAGATAATCCACTTCCATCAGAATACATCCTCATACAGTATCATTGTTGAAGTGTATAATGATCTCCTGGTTCTGCTCATTTCACTCAGCATCAGTTCATATAGGTCTCTCAAAGCCTCTCTGTATTTATCCTGCTGGTCATTTCGTACAGAACAATAATATTCCATAACATTTATATACCATAATTTAACCAACCATTCTTCAATCGATGGGCATCCATTCATTTTCCAGTTTCTAGCCACTACAAAAAGGACTGCCGCAAACATTTTGGCACATACAGGTCCCTTTCCCTTCTTTAGTATTTCTTTGGGATATAAGCCCAGTAGTAGCACTACTGGATCAGAGAGTATGGACAGTTTGATAACTTTTTGGGTATAGTTCCAGATTGTTCTCCAGAATGGTTGGATTCTTTCACAACTCCACCAACAATGTATCAGTGTCCCAGTTTTTTATCATGGTATGTGGTGTTAAGTGTGGGTCCATGCCTAACTTCTGCCATACTAATTTCCAGTTTTCCCAGCAGTGTTTGTCAAATAGTGATGCCAAAAGTTGGGATCTTTGGGTTTGTCAAACACTAGATTGCTATAGTTGTTCACTATTTTGTTCTGTGAACCTAACCTATTCCACTGATCAACTAGTCTATTTCTTAGCCAGTACCAAATGGTTTTAGTGACTGCTGCTTTATAATATACTTCTAGATCAGGTACAGCTAGGCCACCTTCATTTGATTTTTTTTTTTTATTTCCTCCCTTGAAATTCTCGACCTTTTGTTCTTCTATATGAATTTTGTTATTTTTTTCTAGGTCATTAAAATAGTTTCTTGGGAGTCTGATTGGTATAGCACTAAATAAATAGATTAATTTAGATAGTATTGTCATCTTGAATATATTCGCTGGGCCTATCCAAGACCACTTAATGTCTTTACAATTATTTAAATCTGACTTTATTTTTGTGGCAAGTGTTTTGTAATTTTGCTCATATAATTCCTGACTTTCCTTTGTTAGATAGATTCCCAAATATTTTATACTATCGACAATTATTTTGAATGTAATTTCTCTTTGTATCTCTTGCTGATGGCTTGTGTTGGTAATGTGTAAAAATGCTGAGGATTTATGTGGATTTATTTTGTATCCTGCAACTTTGCTAAAGTTGTGGATTATTTCTAATAAGTTTTTATTAGAATCTCTGGTATTCTCTAAGTATATCATCTGCAGAGAATGATAGTTTGGTTTCCTCATTACCTACTCTAATTGCTTTAGTCCCTTTCTCGAATCTTATTACTGAGCCTAGCATTTCTAATACAATATTGAATGGTAATGGTAATAGTGGGCAACCTTGTTTCACTCCTGATCTTATTGGCAAAAGTTCCAATTTATCTACATATGATGCTTACTGATGGTTTTAAATCTATGCTCCAGATTATTTTAAGGAATAGTCCATTTATTCCTTACACTCTAAAGTGTTTTTAGTGGGAATGAATATTAGATTTTATCAAATGCTTTTTCTGCATTTATTGAGATGATCATATGGTTTTTGTTAATGTGATTATTAATATGGTCAATTATACTAATAGTTTTCCTAATATTAAACCAGCCCTGCATTCCTGGTATAAATCCTACTTGCTCATGGTGTATTATCCTGGGGATGATTTTCTGTAATCTTTTTGCTAGTATCTTATTTAAGATTTTAGCATCAATATTTATTAAGGAGATTGGTCTATAGTTTTCTTTCTCAGTTTTCAACCTTTCTGGTTTAGGTATCAGTGCTATGTCTGTGTCATAAAAGGAATTTGTTAGGAGTCCTTCATTCTCTATTTTTTCATATAGTTTATATAACATTGGGGCTAATTGTTCCTTAAATGTTTGGTAGAATTCACATGTAAATCCATCTGGTCCTGGGGATTTTTTCTTAGGGAGTTGATTAATAGCTTGTTCTATTTCTTTTTCTGAAATGGGACTTCTTTCTCTGTTAATTTACAATTTACTTCTTTCTCTGTTAATCTGGGAAGCCTATATTTTTGGAGATAGCCATCCATTTCACTTAGGTTATCAAATTTATTGGCATAAAGTTGGGCAACTTTAACTCCTTATTATTGCTCTAATTTCCTCTTCATTGGTGGAAAGTTCCCCTTTTCATTTTTAAGACTAACAATTTGATTTTCCTCTTTCCTTTTCTGATCAGATTTACCATAGGTTTATTTCTTTTATTGGTTTTTTCTTAAAACCAACTCTTCGTTTTATTTATGAATTCAATAGTTTTTTTACTTTCAATATTATTAATTTCCCCTTTTTAATTTTAGAATTTCAAGTTTAGTATTTGATAGGGTTTTTTTTAACTTGGTCTTTTTCTAGCTTTTTAAGTTGTAAGCCCAATTCATTGATCTTCTCTTTCTGTATTTTATTCAAGTAAGCCTCTAAAGATATAAAATTTTCCCTTATTACGCTTTAGCTGCATCCCACAAATTTTGGTATGATGTCTCATCTTTGTCATTATCTTGAGTGAGATTATTACTTGTTTCTATAATTTGTAGGTTCACCCAATCATTCTTTAAGATTAGATTATTTAGTTTCCAATTACTTTTTGGTATATTTACCCCTAACTTTTTGTTGAATGTAGTTTTTATTGCATTGTGATCTGAAAAGAAAGTATTTACTATTTCTGCCTTCCTGCATTTAATTTTGAGATCTTTATGTCCTAATACATGGTCAATTTTTGTATAGGTTCCATGAATTGCTGAGAAGAAAGTATACTCCTTTCTATCACTATTCATTTTTCTCCAAAGATCTATCATACCTAATTTTTCTAATATTCTATTTACCTCTTTAATTTCTTTCTTATTTGTTTTGTGGTTTGATTTATCTAATTCTGAGAGTGCAAGGTTGAGATCTCCCACTATTATAGTTTTGCTGTCTATTTCTTGCAACTCTCTTAACTTCTCCTTTAGGAAGTGAGATGCTATAGCACTTGATACATATGTGTTTAGTATTGATATTGCTTCATTATCTATAGTACCCTTTAGCAACGTATAGTTTCCTTCTGTATCCCTTTTAATTAGATCAATTTTTGCTTTTGCTTGATCTGAGATAAGGATGGCTAGCCCTGCTTTTTTGACTACACTTGAAGCATAATAGATTCTGCTCCAGTCTTTTACCTTTACTCTGTATATATCTCCCTGCTTTAAATGTGTTTCTTGTAAACAACATATTGTAGGGTTCTGACTTTTGATCCAGTCTGCTATCTGCCTCTGCTTTATGGGAGAGTTCATCCCATTCACATTTACAGTTAAAATTACTAATTCTATATTTCCTGCCATCATATTATCCCCAGATTATGCTTTTTTCCCTTGCCCTCCCTGAATCCCTTCCCCAGTATTAAACTTATAGGCCCCATTTGTGTCACACAGACCTCCCTTTTATAATATCTCTCCCCCTCCTTTTAAATCCCTTCTCCTTTTTTGTATCCTTCCCTTATTATTTTCCTCTTTCCTTTTCCTCTCCCCCTTTTTAATGAGGTGAGAGAGAATTCTCTATAAAACAAATATGTCAATTATTTTCTCTTTGAGCCAATTCTGATGAGAGTACAATTCACACAATGTTCCTCCCCCTCTCTAAATTCCCTCAGATATGATGTTTTCTTTGCCTCTTCGAAGGATGTAGTTTCCCACTTTTTGTCTCCCCTTTTCCAGTTTTCTGACATGTTATATCAGTAAAATCAAATTATACATGTGGACTTTCTGTATATCCACAACAGAAATACAGGTTTCAGGAGTTCCTTTTATCTTTTTCTGCTGCTCTTGAGTCCTGTGGTTGGAGATCAAATTTTTTGTTTAGATCTGGTTTTTTCCTTAGAAACAAATGGTATTCATCTGTTTCATTAAATGTCCATCTTCTTCAGTGGAAGAAAATGCTCAGCTTAGCTGGGTAAATTATTCTTGGCTGTATTCCAAGTTCTTTTGCCTTTCAGAATATCAGAATCCAGGTTAATGTGGAGGCAGCCAGATCTTGAGTGACCCTTATTGTGGCACCTCGGTATTTGAATTGTTTTTTCCTGGCTGCTTGTAATATTTTTTCCTTAATATGATAGTCCTGAAGTTTGGCCACAATATTCCGTGGAGTTTTTTTTGTTTGTTTGTTTTTTAGGGTCTTTTTCAGAAGGTGTTTGATGAATTCTTTCAATGCTTATTTTACCTTCTGGTTCTATTAACCTCTGGGCAGTTCTCTTTGATGATTTCCTGTAAAATTAGAAACTAGGCTCTTTTTTTCATAATTTTCAGGAAGTCTAATAATCTTCAGATTATCTCTCCTAGATCGATTTTCCATGTAAATATTTGACGTTTTTCTCCAGCTTTTCATTTTTTTGTTTTTGCTTGACTGATTCTTAGTGTCTCAATGAATCATTCATTTCTATTTGTTCAGTTCTGATTTTTAATGAGTTATTTTCTCCATTGGCTTTTTTTTTACTTCTTTTTGTATATGTCCAATTGAATTTTTAAATGAGGTGCTTTGCTCTATGGAATTTTTTTCCATTTCACTAATTTTTTTTTTTTTTTTTTTTTTTTTTTAGTGAGTTATTTTCTTTTTCCAATTCACAAATCCTACTTTCTTGGGAATTCTTTGTCTTTTCCAATTCACAAATCCTACTTTCCAGGGATCTTTTTAACCTTTTCCAATTCACAATTCTGTTTCCCTGTACTTCCTGTGAATTATTTATCTTTTCCAATTCACATTTCAGAAAGTTGTTACTTTCTTGCATAGCTTCTCTTCTTTCCTTTCCCCACTTTTCTTTTAACTCTCTTTTGAGGTTTTTAATAGTCTCCTCTAGGAGAGAGTTATGTGATGGGGTCCAGGTAGCATTCCCCTTCAGTGTATTATCTGGAGATTGTATTCTCTTAGTTTCCTCAGGGGTTACAAATCTGCTCTTTTTGTATATAAAAGCTATAATCGTTCTCTTCATTTTTTTTACTCATTTTAAAAAACCTATAAGGTCTGCTTTCAGGGCAAGGAGGTTACCAACTTTCTCTGCAGAACAGGGATAGGTATATGGAAGGCAGCTGTCTTGTTAAAGGGCTGCAAAGGTAAGAGGGTGTTCTGGGAGAGAGTTTTCCCCCCAACCGAAAGTGATTCAGAGCTAGTTAGCAGAACTGGGTTGTGGAAGTGCCCAGTAAAGAACCCCTGCTGTGTGGCCTAGTGACTGCCCTGAGGCTAGAGGCTGAATAGTCAAACACAACCCCAGACCAAAGCCCCTGTGGAGCTGTGGATATTAGCAGCTGAGGAGTAAATAGCCCCAGCACAGAGACCTGAAGTGTCTCTGCCCCCGAAGCACAAATCACTGCTATGGAAGTTTCACTGCCTCAGGCTGAGCCCCACACTGTTCAGATTAGAGGCTGCCCCCCCCCCACCCTGTGTCCCCCTGTTGTGCAGCTTCTTAACTTCCCCAAGGAAAATCCCTGAAGAGCAGAATGGGGCTGCACAGCCTTGCAGTAATCTGTGCTGAGTCACTTCTGGTTTTTTGGTAGCTATAGGCAGACTTTAGTTTCTGGTGTTTTTTAAAGTGGCTTTGATTTCTCTGCTGATATGCTGTTTTGCAAGCAGAGTACAGCAATCAGCCTATGTCTCTGTAGCTTTTCTTACCCCAGAGGCCTCCCCAGCTTGATCTGCATGATATGCTAGCCTAGTTTTAACCCTGTCCACAGCTGGTCTTTTTCCCCGCCCCTCAGGACAGACCTTTTCTGATGAAATTCCAGATTCTCTTCGGTTGTTAAGTTGTACTTCTAATCTTCATGGGTTTTACCAGTCAAGTGCTATTTTTAAGGCTGAATTAAATAGTTGGTAGTGAGGGTAAGAGAGAGCTTAGAAAGTCTTGTATGACTTCTGCCATCTTGGCTCCGCCCCCAGTCCTTATAATTATTAAGGTTATCTATTTCCTTTTCCTTGGTTTTGCTTGTGCTGTGCTTATGTACATGTACCCACTGTATATTTTACGTTCTTGGAGAATAGAAAATTTTCTTTTTAGGCTTTCTGTAACCAAGCACTCAAAACAATACCTTACATTTAGAAGGCTCCTGATAAATGTATGTTTAATTGGATTCAATCTGTTTGGTTGATTTAGATTTAGATACAACAGGCTCTCTTAAAAGAAAAGGCTATACTATGTAGGATGTCAGAATTAAACTATCTGATAGTTTTTACAGTAGTTAGATTAAATACAGCTCAACATATATAGAGATAGTTCCAGATCTGGACATAATTATCAATTAAATTGAATTATTTTATGTCTTATAAAATATTCAAAAGCCACTTTATAATATTATAATATATTGAGACATACAATATCACATTAAAAAATTAACTAGGATCATAGAGTTAGATTTGGAAAGTATTTTAGTGGAGATGTAGCTCACTCACCCCATTTTACAAAACAATGGTTAGATTAGGATTGTGTTACTATTTGCATTACAAAATGTTTTGCATTTAAAAAATTTCCTAGAACTTAAAAATAATAAGAGGTACATATGCATTTATTTTTTGTAAAATATTTAAGGAACCCATCTCATGTTACATTGCCAAATTTTCGAAACTTTGTCCATATATCCTCTTGCTTTTTTTTTTTTTGTTGTTGTTGTTGTTGTTTGTTTGTTTTGTTTTGTCTGCCTAAGTCTTTTTAACTTGAGCTTGTTTATTAACCTCATATTAAATTTTCACACCTAAATGCTGATAATTACTAGGTATTAGGGTAAAAGCAATTCATTCAACTAATTTATATTCAAGTGTAAGTGGCCAAAATAAGCAGAGTTGTTTACATTTTTAAAAGGAAGAAGTACAAAACAAATGAGTCTCTTGCTCATTGTATTTCAAGCCATATGACAATCAACAAGCTTTTACTAATGCCTGTTATGTGCAAGAGGACTATATTTGTCCCTGGAGATACAAAAGAGATCAAAGGCCTTTCTCAATTCTTTCTACTGGTGCCTTTGCCATGAAATTACTTTCCATCTACTATATATCCTTCCTATTAAATGTGGTTGTTTGCATATTGTCTCATCCTTTGAAATGTGAATTCCACAAGGAAAAGGGGATATTAATGCCTTTCTTTATATTTCTAGCACTTAGCACAGAGCCTGTTTGTCATCTGACTGGTTGCTCTCAAGGAACTTACATTCAGTTTGAGTGAGATAAAATATGTATGTGTGTGTGTGTGTGTGTGTGTGTGTGTGTGTGTGTGTGTGTGTGTGTGTGTGTGTGTGTGTGTAATACGTAATAAAGTAAGACAGGGATGTTAGATAACTGGCTAGCATAATGGATACAGTGTTGGACTTAAAAACAGGAAGAATTAGGTCCAAATCTTTCCTTAGGCAATTATCTAGCTGCATGACTCTGGGCAAGTCACTTAACTTCTCAGTCTCAGTTTTCTGTCTGTAAAATGGAAATAATACAAACTTTCTCATAGAGTTGTGAAGTAAATGAGATAACACAAATAAAATGCTTTTGCAAACCTTAAAAAGCAACATCAGTTCTAGCAAATGTTTTTATTGAAAGATCAGGAAAGTCTTTGTATAGAAAGTGGTACTAGAGTTACATCTTGAAGGAAGTGAAGGATTCTTTGAGGTAGAGGTGAGGAGAAAAGAAGAGTATTCCTGTCATGGATGATCAGTACATAGGCATTATGGTAGAAGATGGTTTGCATATATGATAAATAGGTAGAAAGCTAATTTAGCTAGATGAGTTCAGGAAGGGATGAAATGTAGAAAGAGGCTGGGAAGATGTATTGGGACTAAGTTATGAAAGTCTTAATTTAAAAGTCAAATAAGGTTATTTATGTTTTATCTTACAAATTGTAGGGAGCCTTGAAATTTAAAAAAGTATTGCTAGGTTTTGCGAGATCTGTACTTGAGAAGGGAGGAAAGGAGAGAGAAAATATACATTTATATAGAGTCTACTATGAGTGAGGTACTGTGCTGTGATTACTTTTTTTCTTTTTTTCTTTTTTTTTTTTTAACTTTTCATTTAATTCTCATAACAACCCTTCAAGATTGTAATGCTATCCCCATTTTGCAGTTGAGTAAACTGAGGCAGACAGGTAAAATAATTTGCTAAGGTCACACAAGTAGTAAGCATTGGAGGCAAGATTTTTATTCGGAATCTCTTGATTTTAGGCCCAGAACTGTTTTATCAGTGGCATTTTGGCAGAGCAATTAGGAGTTTGTTTTACTAGTCTGGTTTGATAAGGATCTAAAAATGAGAAGGTAGAATTAGCAGGACTATTCTTGATGTTGTTATTAAGATGGGGTCATCTAAGCAGGTTGATAAAGAGGTAGAAGATATGGGAAAAAGAAGAAAAAATAATTGAGGAGAGGAAATGGCCTATTAGGATAAGGGAGATATTAAAAGGACAGGTAGAAAGCTTGCCTTTGACAAAGGAGGTCCATTGTTATGTCTCATCAGGAAATTAGGAGATATATAGAAGATTTGAGTTGAAGAGGAGGAGCTGAGGAAATGTATTAGATGAGTTCAGGCTTTCTAGTCAGTCAAAGGCATCTGCTGAGGAGGAAGGGAAATGATCTAAATAAACTCTAGTAGAGACTATTTGTAGGTAATCAATAAAAGACAAAAAGGTGTTTCTGATCAATGCTGAGAATCCTTACTGAACTGATGATTCTGGTACCTTTCACATAGAATAGATTGAATCTTAGTGGATTTTAAAATGTTTTGTGCTTCTTGGAATGGCATTACCTCTTTAAATGTAAAGCAAATACAAAGGAAAATGAAATGTAAGTTCTGAAATTAAATTGTTTATTTAAAGTGTTGTGTTAATCCTGTTTACAAGGTTGAAATTGCACAGAGGTTGATTCTCCCATCTGTGAAATGAGACATCTGCTAGATGGTGTGGTGTCTTGGAAGCAGTCTTGGATTTAGAACCTGATTTATATTTAAATTCCTACCCCTGTTCCTTAATATGTAATGTTGATCATTTTTCTAATCTCTGTGGACCTCAGTTTCCTCTTCTGTAAAATGAGAAAGCTAGATTAGATCATCTATTTTAGCATTCCTTTCCAGTTCTGAAATTCTAATCCTAACCTATAGTTAGTTCTATGGCTTTGACTTCATAATAACTCACTCATCTTTTATATGATCTTTACAACTATATGTCTCTCACATGTAATACTTGAGTATAAATTTTCAGTCCTTTAGGTAAAATAATCATGCTGACAAATTCTACACTCTTCATTCAGTGTTCTATTTTCTTTTTTTTGAGTGAAGACATAGGCTTTATTGTGTAAAAGTAACTGACGTTTCCAAAGTGATTCTGACAAAATTTGAATTTCCCCATTTCACAGAAATTTTAAAATCAAATAAGTTAATGTCAACAAAGTAAATATTTCCCCAAGAAGTTAGACCCTTGCAAATGTCAGCATTAGGTCACTGATTCTGCACTCAGGTCATATCTAGTTGGCATTAGGAGTGTTGTCACAGATTTGTGATTAAGCCCAATCTCTTAATTTTACAGAAGAAGAAACTGAGATGCAGAGAAATTGGGTGACTTGGCTGGGTCCCCTGAGGTGGGGCTTGGCCCTGGTTTTCCCAGCCCAAGCCCTACCTGCTAGGCCATGCTGCCTGAGGAACACAGAGAAACAAAACAGCTCAAGCCCCCCGTTTTCATGCAAAAGGCCCCCCTTGGAACCCACCTGCAGCATCAAGTCCTGGAGAACCAGGATGGCCTCTTCCTGTCCCACTCGATGAGCCTCTTATCCTGGTCTTCTGCCAAGGGAGTTTTTCCTTGATACAGGACCACCATTCCGATTGTGGGTACCTTATAGGACCTACCCCCTCTCTACTTCCTGATTTGTACCATCTTGTGGCGGTAATGACTCTAATGTAGTAATAACCACAATGGACGTGCTTCAGTTTCAGATGGCCACACTCAGGACACACGTCGATGTTGTTCTTTACTTTAATGAGCTTGTTGGGGTTTCTTCTCCTGCACCGATTGACTTCAATGCTGTGCCTATTTGGGGGGGGGGGCGGCCATCCACACAAAACCACCTAACAGGCCCGGAATCTCAGCAGCCCCATTGGCATCTGTAGGGGCAGCGGCACCCCTGCCAGGGCTGGCCCCCAGGAAGGGCCTGGAAAGCCAGCAAAAAGATCCAAGGGAAGCATCTTCTCCACCTGGGCCCAGCAGTTCTGTACCAAGCACACAGCAGCCTCTGGCCACGAGGGCAGGGTTACTCGCAAGCATGCCAAGGTCATGACCATGGCTGCCCTGTGAAAGCTCATTCAGTATTCTATTAAGAATTTATTTTCATCAAAAAATTGCCTCCCTTTCTTAGGGATGAGAATAGAATTTTGATGATTTGCCAAAACAACATATTTGTATGTGTGTATATATTATCTTTCACAGGTATTTCAAGTATTGAGTGAAAAGAAGCAGATATATGCTATAAAATATGTGAATTTGGAAGAAGCAGACCCGCAGACCATTGAGAGCTATCGGAATGAAATTGCTTTTTTAAGTAAACTGCAACAGCACAGTGATAAGATCATTCGACTTTATGATTAGTAAGAGAAAAAATAATTAAGACTTTGAAAGAAACCTAATTTAATTTTAGTGTAACATTACATTGTAACAATTTTTTTTTTTTTAATAGTGAAATCACTGGCCACCATATCTATATGGTGATGGAATGTGGGAATATTGATCTTAACAGTTGGCTTAAAAAGAAAAAAACAATCAATCCATGGGAACGGAAAAGTTATTGGAAAAACATGTTGGAAGCAGTTCATACAATCCACCAGCATGGTAATTTTAAAATAGATATTCCTCTATACAAAACAGTTCTTTATCAGAATATTAACTCCTCAAATATCTGTGTGTTTATCTAAGGTGACATTGAAATATACATTAGTTAGCAAGAATTGGAGCATTTAGTTGGTGCAGTAGATAGAGCACCAGTCCTGAAGTTAGGAGGACCTGACCTCAAATCTGGCCTCAGACACTTGACACTTCCTAACTGTGTGATCCTGGGCAAGTCACTTAACCCCAATTGCCTCAGACAAAAAAAAAAAAAAGGAAAAGTTAGCAGGAATTTATATTCAACTCTTAATATATTTCAACCTTAAGCATACAAAGAAAGGTAAAATCCACAGCTGCTCTTAAGGAGTTTAGAATTGAATGGGGGACGGGGGAAGGAAACATGCAGATAACTGTATACAAACAAAAGGTATACAGGATAAATTGGAAATAATAAAGGGAAGATACTGGCATCAAGCAGGATCAGGAAAGGTTTCTTGTTGAAGATGAGATTTTAGCTGGGACTTAAAGGAAGGTTAAAAGTAGAGACTTAGAAGGAAAAGTATTGTAGGCATAAGACAGTAAAAAAATGTATAAATAGGAAATAGAAGGGTCCTCATGAAGATCAGTAACCCTGTAGGAAGGGGCGAAGCTATTAATGATTTCAGTACTAAAAAGAGTTTTATGTTTGATTCTGAAAGTAATGAGTCATTTGAGTTTATTGTTTTAATTATTTATTTTTCCAAACATATGTAAAGATGGTTTTCCACATTCATTTTAAAAAAACTTTTTGTTTCAAACTTTTCTCCCTCCCTTGCCTCCCTTCTCCCCAAGAGAGCAATCAATGTGCAGTTTCTTTTAAGCATATATCCATAGTTGTCATGTTGTACAAGAAAAATCAAATCCAAAGGGAAAAAACCATGAAATAGAAAATAAAAATAAGCAAACAAATAGCAACATGAAAAAGTAAATAATACTATGCTTCAATCCACATTTAGTCTCCATAATTCTCTCTCTGGTCGTGGATGGCTCTTTCCATCCCACGTCTGTTGGAATTGCCTTGAATGACCTTATTGCTAAAAAGATCCAAGTCATCACACTTGATGATCACATAATCTTGTTAATTGTGTACGGTGTTCTCTTGGTTCTGTTCACTTTACTTAGTATCAGTGCATGTAAGTCTCTCCAGGCTTTTTTGAAATCAGTCTGCTACTCATTTCTTGTAAAACAGTATTTCATCATATTCATATATCATAACTTATTCAGCCATTTCCCAGCTGATGGGTATCCACTCAGTGCTTTTATTAAAGTTTTTAAATGGTGGTAGGGAATGACATGGTCAGATATGTGCTTTAGGAAGATCAATCTGACAGCTGAGTAGAAAACAGACATATATACATTTAGTGAAAGAATAGAACTTATAAACTATTCTGTCCTGAGTTAGATTATATTTCAAATTAAGTTTTCTTCTCTGTCTCTCTTTGTCTCTTGCTTTCTCTCTCATTTATACACACACACACACACACACACACACACACACATCATATTGTAAAGCACATCTCTCTTCGTATAACAAAATATAATTCTTGTACCCCTTCCTGAGCTAGCATTATAGCAGGATTCCACTTTAAACTTTTAAATAACAGGATTCCATAATCTTTTATTGGAGTTTCTGAGATACTTTATAACAACTAATGGTTTAATATTGTTTATAATCTGTGTACTTAGTTTATTACAACATGAGACTCAAGTCAGATGATTTCTTTTTAAAACTAAAAGGAAAAAAAAACAACTAAAAAAACTAAAACTGTTTTTTTAATGAAAAGTATCCACCAAAGGGCTGTGTATTTTCTTTATTTTGTGAAAATTTCAAATATTCATACCTCTTTTTCTCCATTGTCTCACCAGTCAACCCAAGCAACTATTATTTGTTTATTTTGCGTATCTGCTCACATGATAAAATGACCAGAATTCATTAGTGATAGAAAGAAAGGTATTTGGAAAAATAAGTAAAATTATTGAAGCCATGGCTAACCGGAGTCTATTATGTTCATCCAATTTATTATTGAATCAGAGCTTTTTTTTTTTTTTTTTTTTTTTTTTTTTTTTTTTTTTTTTTTTAGGAGACTAGAAAGGCAGGCAGAAAAGACAGAAGATTCAGAGAAGAGTTTTAGAGTTTTAGTGCATTCTTAATAAATGTATACCATTCTATAACTTCCTGCCATCTCTATTAGGAGCAAATGGAAGGGCCATTTTAAAAATATTTTGGTTTGGATTATGTTTTGATTTGATTTTTCTTTGTGGCAAGGTAAAGATATTGTCAATCTTAGTTGGGGTTTGACTAAATGAATAACATATTCAAGTTTTACCTAATAAATAGAGCTAAAGTTAATCATCTAACTTTCTCTAAAGAACCTTTTCCATTGAAATAGCAAATGTCTAGTATAGTGGAAAAACTGCTGTTGGATTTGGAGTAAGAAAGACCTGAGTTTGAATTTGGCATCTAATTAGCAATGTGACCATGATGAAAGTCACTTAACCTCTTAAAGTCACTATGTCCTTATCTGTGAAACTGGCAGTCATTTATGTAAAATATTTTTACATAAAAAATTTGTGTAAAAAAAAAATAAATATGACATAAATGTCATATGTTATTTTCATTATTAGCTAATATCAGTTTCATATTCTACATGATCAGGGGTTAAACTGTCTTCTAAATCTCTGAAATTGTGTTATCCTCAGGAACAGGTAATAATGTCCCTTCAGGTATTTTTGCATTTACTTAAACAACATAATTATTGTCACTTGTTGGATAATGCTCATATACAATATGATTTTGTTTACTAAGTCTTTGTGCCCTGAATTATCTAGCATAAGGCTGAGGCTAGATAGCAGATACTAAAGAATAAAATACATGATTCATTAAAAAAAAAAAAAGTCTTGGCTTATGTCAGCAAGTGGCACAAGGATTTAATATCTGTATGCATAATTTGTGTTGTCTAATTGTGTTATGATTTTTATTTTGGAGGCATTGTTCACAGTGATCTGAAACCTGCTAACTTTCTGATAGTTGATGGAATGCTAAAGCTAATTGATTTTGGAATTGCAAACCAAATACAGCCAGATATGACAAGTATTGTTAAAGATTCTCAGGTAAGAAAAAAAGTATTGTTTGTTCATAGTATAGGATTAATTAAATAAATTTAGTAACATGAGTTCATTTACAAATTTAAATTTAGATATTTTAGTAACTAGCTTCTCAACTCTTCGTGATTCCTGAGTGCTTGAGCTTATTTATGCAAAAAATTTTAAATTATAATAGGATATTACTTTATTGTTTCATATAAAAGCTGAATTTAAGGTGTTTCATTTTCTACTTTTGTTATTTGGCAAGTAGGTTGGTACAGTTAATTACATGCCACCAGAAGCCATCAAAGACATGTCTTCTTCAAGAGAGAATGGGAAATCCAGATCAAAGGTATTGACATATTTATTTACTTTATTAGCATATATTCACTATAACTAGAACTGAGCTGCTAAGCAAATGAACTTTCTAAATAACTGATATTATTCAAAGTTATCTAGTGATTTTTAAAGCTACTTTTTCTACTACAGAAATCTATTTTGTTTCCTTTTTAAAATTATAGTACTGTGAATAGAACGGTCAGTATAAACAAACATTCAAAAAAATAGCCACAGAATTCAAAAGAATTTTCAAATAGTTGTGGTAATATTAAATTCTGTCCTCACCAAGAATTAAAACAAAAAGTTTCTCCTAAGGGGAATATTTTAAATAATCTGGTCACATCATGTGCATAGTAAAATACAGTATGTAATTGTTTTTAAGTAGTTTCATTGGTGACATTAAATTAGTCACAAAATATCTTGAGGATTTAGCTTTTTTTTAACCTGTAAAATAAGAGCTCTAAGATGGTGATTCTATAATTTCTCTCTTTTTTAATCATCACAGAAAATTGTGATTTATTTATTTCATTATATATATTGGAATATCCAATAGCCAAGTAAAGGTTTTGGTGAACCTTGTCAGGAATTTTGACAAGTTCCACTAATAAATCTTTTTATTTTGTAAAATGTAAATGAAATAAACTAATTTATGACAGTGATGATGTTTCTTCTTGGAACTTATTGGAATTTAATGTTTAAAAATGAATATTTTAAAATTCTGTGACACCTGATAATTCTGGCAACTAAATGGTAGTAAATAGTTTTGAGCTTGGAGTTAAGAAGATCTTAGATAAAGTTCACTCTCAGATCCTTCCCAGTTTTGTAAACTGGGCAAACCATTTAATTTCTAATCAGTTTCTTCAACCACAAAATAGCACCTCCTTCTCAAGCTTGTTATGAGAATTTATAAAATGTACTGTGCCTGGCCCATAGTAAATTCTTATTAAATGCTTGTTTCCTTCCTTCTGTGAAAATGCATTTAAATTGTTTTTTTGTTTTGTTTCTTTTTTATGTGGGGTTGTTTTTTTTAGATAAGCCCGAAAAGTGATGTCTGGTCCTTAGGATGCATCTTATACTGCATGACTTATGGGAAGACTCCTTTTCAGCATATAATAAATCAGATCACTAAGTTGCATGCTATCATTGATCCTAATCATGAAATAAAATTCCCTGAAATTGCAGAAAAAGATCTACAAGATGTGCTACAGGTAACTTTTAAAATACTTTTATTTGTATGTTTTTGTATATATGTATGCTTGATGAAGATTAAGGAGTTTTGATTTGTTGTCTTCTAATTTAAAAACATATGTGATCTATTAGAAATAGCATAACTATTAAGAAGAGTTGGTGATTTACTATATTACTTGATCTCTACCTCCACTGCAGAAAAGTATTTCTGCAAAGATATACATAATTAAATAATTTTGGAGATTTAATTCCAAATTCCTTTCTAGTATGGAAGAAACTATTCACCAATTCGTCTACAATGCATTAATATACCTATTTTTCCATAGCTAAGGCTTTTAACATTTGTCATTTTTCCTTTTCTTTTCAAAAGAATCAGTTTTGTTGTTCTAATGGATGTGAGATTAAACCTCAGAGCAGCTTTAATGTGCATTTCTCTAATTACTAGTTTTTCATATACTTATGGATAGCTTAGATTTATTCCTAAAAAGGTTTGCTTATTATATCCTTTGAGTTGGACATTGGCTCTTGTTCTTATAAATTTGAATCAATTCCTTAAAATTATATGTGCAAATTAAAGATTTATACAATTTTAAAGCTCCTTGAAAGCATTAGTGTGCCATTAAAACTATTGTCTATTTGGAGGCTTCCCAATTAAGATCAGAGTAATCTATCAGCAATATCATCACCACTATCCATTGTCAAACAAACTTGCTGAAAATATTTCTTCCTTAGTTATTTGCTTCCCTCCTAATTTCATCTAAATAGGTTTTAGATAGATATTTTCTAATGGCAATATACTCATATAATTGTCCATTTTCTTTTCTGTTATCCTCTCTTTTCCTTAGTTTGTTATAAACTCTTTCACTATCCATAGATTTTAATAGTGATTCCTGTCTTGGTCCTCTAATTTGTATATGCTGTCATTCTTTATGTCTTAAGTTAAGTGTCTATTTGGAGCATATCATGGTATCTGGTATGAGATGTTGATTTATACAGCTCGTTTCAGCTAGACTGCTTTCCAATTTTTCCAGAAGTTTTTGTAAAATAATGAGTTGTTACCCTAGGTCATTGAATTTATCAAAATATTAAGCTACTGTGTTCACTTGTTTCTGTTGTTTATAGTATATCCAGTCAGTTCTTTTTATTGACCTTTTTTTTTTTTTTTTTTTTTTTTTTTTTACCAATATCAATCATTTTGAGGATTAGTGCTTTTAGAATTATTTCATAGGTACTGTTGGGTCCCCTTCTTCCCTTTTTTCCATTATTTCCCTTGACATTCTTGATGATTTTGTATTCATTTTGCATCCGGAAACTTGCTGGTTATTGTTTCAGTTAATTTTAGTTGAATCTCTAGAATTTTGAGAGAGAACACTCAGGAAGAAAGGATTCAGATTTGGTTTCAGACACTCTTAGTCTTGTGAACATGCTCAAATCACTTAACCTCTGCCTTAGCCTCCTAAAGTATAAAAAAGATAATAATAGCATCTACTTTCTAGATTTGTTGGTAGGATCAAATTAGATAAGTAAAGCACTTGGCACAGGGCCTGGTACATTAGATGTTTAATAAATGTTTCTTTCTTTCTCTTAGTAAACTATTATTATTTCATCTGCAAAAAGTCATAATTTTGTTTACTTCTTTCCTATACTTATGCCCTCGATTTTTCTTTTGTCTTATTGCTACAGTTAACATTTATAACATTTAATTAGTAGTGATAATGGACATCCTTGCTTTACCTATGATCTTAATTGGAAAAACTCTAAAATCTGCATATTTAATGACACATGAACTCTGCTTTTAAAGAAGTTTTTAAATTTCTTGAATGTTTAAAGGAAATCTGCATGTCTAGGAGGTGGTCATGTTATAATTATTTCTCTGAAAGTTAGGGTGATTAATGTTCAGGTAAGCAAGTTCTATAATGTTGAAGCAATTAGTAATTTTTTTCTATGGTGAATTTATGGACTTTACCATATGTAAGAATAATTATTTTTAAAATAATACTTTTTTCTTCCTCCTCATAGTGCTGCTTAATAAGGGACCCTAAACAGAGAATATCTGTTCCTGAACTCTTGGTACATCCATATGTTCAGATTCAAACTCAGTCACAACCAGGTAATAAAATTTATGCTACTATCATGTGTTAATTAAAATATAATTATGACTAAATGTAGAAAATTAATAACTTGCCATTTTCCCAACCTTCCTTCTTTCATATAATTTGATACTTAAGATCTACTATTCATCATTTTAGATACTCTCCCATTGAAAATCATAATCCCTTTGTGCCTTTTTTCTTGAACTTTCTTGAACTTTTCTCTATTTTTCAATAAATCACTTGTAAAGGATCCAGCCATTCTATTTCTTTTAACCCAGAGGTGCCAATGACATTTGGACTCTTCTTGGTAGCTTTCATTCTCACTGCCTGATCAACCTGCTAGACTATTAGAATCTCAATTATTAAGCTGTCAATAAGAAATATGTTCCTATTAGTGCTTGGGGGTTTTCTTGTGCTAATAGTTATTGATTTTAAATGATGTAATAACTTTTATAGGTAGTCAAGTGGCTAAAGGAACCACAGAGGAAATGAAACATGTTCTTGGCCAGCTTGTTGTCCTGAATTCTCCCAACTCCATTTTGAAAGCTGCCAGAGTAAGTATGATTAAAATTAATTGTCATTATAGTTATTTGGTATAGTTTGTCTAATCAAAAAACTAAAAATAATACAGTGCAAAGAAATTGTGTGCGCATTTTCTGACAGATTCTGAAGTCCCTTTTAGCTCTCTCTGTGATCTAATGTTTCTGCATTGAAGTAAGGAAACAGCACAGTATAAAAAAAGGACAAGAGACTAGGAGGTAGGACACAGATTCCTGGATTCTAATAGCAGATTCACCTGTTCTTTGACCTTGGGCAAGGTGCCCATTGGGCCTGCTTTTCCTTATCTGGAATTTAATTAAGTAGTAAGCAGTATATAACCATAAACTACTTTTTAGGTATGGATGCCTAAAATATTTAAATGCTAGAACTTCAACTAAGGTTTTTCTGGTGCTTTATCCTGATGGGTTATTGAGTCTGAGCCCTCCAAGCCTGTGCCAACAGTATAATTGTAGGAATTCTTTACTTAGACAGAGACTTTGATGAGCTGCATATATATTGTCCAAGGGCTAGACTAATAAAGTTCATAGAAGCTAATTATCAGGTTGTTCTCAGTGTGATGAGACAAGAACTCTCAATGATTATTTACCAAATTTTAAAGAGGATTTGTGATCTGCATTGGTGCAAAGAATACTCAAATTTTAAAAAATAATAACTTTTATCAAGACATGAAAAACTAACAGAATGGTGTGAGGCCCTGTGAGACCTCTTTTTATATAAATTGCAGTGTTGCAACTAGTACTCAAAGTCCTAACTGTGGATTTCTACATAGAGAAATGTAGTGCTGTGAGTAGTGTGAAAGGAATGGATATGAAATAGGGAAAGAAAGATTTGGCAACTGGTTAGATATGTGTCATGGTGATGTTAAAAGTCAAGGATAATGCCAAGATTGTAAACTTAAATGACTGAACAAATGCTAGTGCCTCAATAGAAAACTGGTAAGTTTGGGAGAGGAGAAGTCTTGAGGGGAAAGATGAGTTCTTTCTGAACATGTTGAATTTATGATGTGTGCAAGTCATGATGTCTGAAATGTTCAATTGACCGGAACTAGAGCACAAGAGATAGTAGATGGTGAGATCACCAAGTGAGAAAGTATAGAGAAGAGAGAACCCAGAAAATATCCTTGGGGTGTAGTCAGAATTGGTTTAATTTTCATTTTTTATTTACAATGTCCCAAACTTGAAACTGCACTCTTGAAATGCTGTGTATATTGTGTCAGATTCTTAAAAGAACCTTATATATTCTAAAGGTAAAAATGAACCATTTCTTTAACTATTTTTTACTTTAGATAATAGAATTTTTGGTAACTAATATACATAATGCAGAAATTCACATAATTATTATAAGAGGCTATGGTGCATAGAAAATATTACCTCTTTTTTAAAAAAAATTTCTCCTGACACTTACATGAACTTGGTCCTCTCAGTACTTTTAAAGGTAGCAATAAAGTGCCAGAATAGTACTTTACAAAATAGATATTTGGAGAGAAATGTGATGTTCCATAAAAGCATTTTTTCCCATGTTTGACATGTAAAGATAGTTAATTCTGTATGTTTATTTTTTTTTTTTTTCAGACTTTATATGAACAGTACAGCAGTGGTGAAAGCCAGGATTCATCTTCATTTTCCAAATCATATGACCAAAAATGGAAAAAGAAATGATAGGCAACTTCTGATATGTATATAACCTGTCACTTTTGGTAGATATATATATTATATGTCCTACTTGGTTCCCTTGATATTTCTTACAGTCAGATAAATTATACTACAAATTGAATTGTGATTGCCAGCAAAAAATATTCTGTAGAGGATCCTAAACAGAAACTTGTTAAAATAACAACCACTTGTATGTGTGTGTGTATGTGTGTGCATGTGTATATATATATGTATATAATGTTCTAGAAAATTTTTGTTCTTATTTGTAAATCTTAAGTTGTCTTCTGCTGTCATTTCACACTTGGAGTTGTTCTTGGTTGGAAATACAAAATCTTAATGTCAAAAAGCATTTGAAAAACTATGTAAATAAGTTTTTGCTATATAAAGAATGTTTTCAAATTTGTGAATTTTTTTTTTTTTTTCCTTAAACAAAAATCAAAAGTAATTCTTTGCTGAAAAATAAAAGTTGATACTAACAAGTTGGAAAAGTTTAGGTTCGGGAAGAAAAAAAATCATAGCTTAAAACCTCTAATATTTTTAGATAAAATAAAAACAGTTTATTTAAAAGTTATATATAGGTTGAATAAAGAAGGTCTCTGAGGGCCTTTCCAGGTCTCCTATGTTAAAAATAGCTCGGGGAAGAATAAATTGCAAATGGTGTTCCATTTGTTTGCGCTGAGGTAGTAATGGTATGAACTATATCTCTGGAAGCATTCATTGCTCTTTTTATGCACAACCTGTGACTGCAAGATCTTTAATTTCTCTTTTAGATTATGATACTAGACTCTGGAATTACACAATCACATTACTTTTATTGCTTCAAGTCACATTATCTTGAGTACCACTGCTGTAAGATTCAGTGCTTTTCTGTGGGTAAATAAATAATTACTGTTTTTTAATTTATTTATATTTATGAATTCATGTTCAGTTGAAACTTATGGGTTGTCTTTTAAAAGTTACCTTTATGGTATTATTTTATGATACTAATTTGTTCCAGTAGTTGCAAGCTTTTCATTTCACATGCACTTAAGTGCATTCAAAACTAAAATACTTAAAATGGATTCTTCATGCAAGGCATTCTACTAAAAATTTCTTCTGGGGAAAATCCATTTCTAAATAAAGCCATTATGTGAAATTCTAGCAATTGTGTTATATTCAAAAAAAGTTTACCTCTTTGCTTTAAGTAAGGAAACAAGATTATCTTGAACTGCTTTATGTGCTGTTGGGTTTTTTTTCTCCCCTTAATCTTGACCTAGACTTTTAGAATTGCCAAGCTACAAAAATATGCTTAGGAGGTAAAAAGCGAACAAATAAAAACATGAGTATCATTATCTCTCCTGTAATTTTACAGCTTTTTCTTTTTTTTAATGACATCTACCCACTGATCAGGCTAAGGTAATAAACTTTTAACAGTATTCATGCTGTCCCTATCAAGTAGGCAAATATTTTTTAAAACAAGCTCTTATAGATTCAAAGTCAGGCTTTGTCAATGAGCTAGTTATTAGATCATGGCTAGCATTCACTGAATAATTCCCAGTTTCAATATATTTTTCTAAATAGCATATAAATTTAGATGTATTAAAGTCCATACAAAATGCATGAGTTTCAAATAGGGAAAGGACAGAAATAGAAAATACTCATAAGGGCTTTCCATGAAGACTTCCAAATTCACTAGGCCATATTAGCTTTAGAAGAAATGTTTTTCAAATCATTTTACTATAGCAGTTTGTAATGAAAGTGTGGGTAATCTCAATAGTACATATGTTTATAAAATTATAGATCTATAGTTCTCTAGTTTTCCCTGTCATGGCTTTAGATTTCATGCTTATAACTCTTACTCTTTCTTTAAAGCATTTTGTATTTTAGCTTGGAGTAGATCCCAGAAAAAGACCTTATTCTAATTTATAAAAATGCAACTCAGCTTTAGATCTTAGAAGTAACACGTGTAATAGCCTAAATGGTAATTTTTAACAGATTAATCATCATTGAACATGTTTTATAAATTAAAAATGTGATTAACCTAAACCCATAAATTTCCCAATGTCTAACATAACACTTCAGTCAATATTGAATAATGACTAAAGCAACAATTTAATATCAACCTGTGTACAGATTTTTTTTTCCTCCTTTTAATATTAAAGTTCCCACAATATGCTCTATAGGACAGCTAAACACAGTCTCCATGAATTGCAATCACAGCCTTAGGAGAGCTTTGCTTGTCAATCAGGTGACAATTGAGCAATAATATATACCTTGTGTAATTTGGAGTCAAAATCTATGAAAATATATTCATGACACTTTAATAGGTGTTGCAGGCTACTAGGTGTTATTAAGTAGCCTACTGCAAGAGTTTTATAACTGAAAAAGTAATTATTTAAGCAAATCGTTAAGATTTTTTCCTCCCTGGCATCCTATTATGAGCCTCTTATTTTTTTCTCTATTTGGGTTTAAAGCCCTACTGTGTATGATGTCTTCATTCTATTGAATTAAGATTCACATACTGCTAAAATGAGCAGTTTTTGTCATTCTAGCATGGAACTATCTTGCAAAGACCAGTTAAGAGGCTCATCCACCAAAATAATATAAAATGATAGCAATTATGTAGCATTTCACAAATAGTACCTTATTTTATTCTTATAGCAATCCTAGGAGATAGATGTCATGGTTATTATGCTGATTTTACAAAGGAGAAAACTGAAGCAGGCAGAATTTAAGAGATTTTGCTTCAGTCTTAAAGCCAGGAGGTGTCTGAGGTAACATTTGAGCTCAGGTCTTTCTGAGTTCCAACATTAGAAACATTTATTGATTGGGCTTCTCACTTGCCTCAAAAGGTTGGCTCCAGCAACTTATGAAACTATATATTAACACTTAAAAGGGATACATAGAATCTATGTAAGCAGAGTATATACTCATTGATATCTCAAGTTAGGTGTTGAACCTAGCCAGATTTTGACATTCTCTACTGATATTAATAAGGTATATAGGTGACTCAAGGGATAAAATGCTAGGCCTGAAATCAAGAAAACCTGGACTCTATATTAATTTTCGGTAGTCTCAAATGTTTTTACATAAATCAACACATCACTTCTCCCAGGTTCTAAATTCACATTTCAAACAGTACAGTTTGTTCATTTTAGAGTTAAGTAAATCCACACACTCCAATTTCTTCTCCAATCTACTTTGTGATTTCTACATTCTACCTTCCAAGTCTTCAACATGAATAGTAAAAACACAAATTTAGCAGATGGTTTCTTTATATTTGTATGATTCTTAGATACCTTGTAAAGACAGGATGGTAAGTTGGAATGGGGAAAACATTAAATGAATATCTTACATCCACTTGGGGGCACTATCAAGCAATTAATTTCAGAAGTTCATTAAACCTCGTTTCATTGATAGGATTTGGATGAGTAGGCATTGTAGCCACACTTGAAATTGTCTTTTCAGATTGACTTTCCTGTCTTATTTCTGGTTCTTGAGAAAATCCACACAACACAATCTAGCAATTGCATGGAAATTGAACATGAGTGTTATATAATTATTACAAATGAATTCTACACACTTCAGATTTTTGTTTTGTTTTATATTCTAAAATTTATTTTATTATGCTTTAGCTCTAGATATTTTTACTTCTGTAATGAAATAGAACTTCCTGAGAAAGCAATAGCAGAACCATCCACCAACTCACCTTGCTGCAATTGGAAGTGAATTTAGAAGGGCAAATGCTATATGTCTCAATCTCACTTAAATTCAATTCACTTGCAAGTCAAAATATCACTATTGTTGTCATTGGTTCTTATCTAGATGAAGGACCAATAGCAACAGCTACAAGACTGGATTTTAACTCAGCTCTCTGACTCTAAGCCCTGTACTCTGTCCATTGTACTACCCAACAACCTCAAACAGGATAACCAACTTTGCAAACTCCTTTCTTTGTGTGTTCCAGGGCAAAATCAATTAACTTTTTTTTTTCCAGTTTTAGTTTCTGTATTTGGAAAATGGGGATAATAAAACCTTTCTCCCAGGGGTGTAATGCAGATAAATGAAATAACATTTGTAAAACAATTTGCAAGCATTGAAATTAACCATCATCAATAGTAATACAAGTAAAACCTGTAAAATCATCCTTCTCTTGAACGGCAACTTCTTTATATCTTCAGATTTAATTTACACTGAGAATGTCACTATTAATGTGATTTGGTTCCTCTAGAAATATATCAATTTGTTAGTAATTAGCCAATGATCTTACATTTTGAGTACCAAGTGTTCAATTAATATTTATAGATAAAAATCAACAAGTGATCAAAAGCAAAACCACAGTATTCTTTCCTCAAGGAATTTAGATTCTCTCAAGGAAGCTATATACAATATAAAGTAATCATGAGTTTTTTGGTTAGGATTAAGGAAGGCTTCATGTAGAAAATGATGTGCAGTCTTTTGAAGGAAGGAAGGTAAAAATAAGAAAAAAATAACCTTCCAGTAACTAGGGATAGAGCACTGTATGTGAGAAATAACAAGAATGTCAGTTTAGCTTAGTAGTAGAGTAAGGGAAGGAGACTAATTAAGTGATGCTAGGAAGATAAGTTGGGCCAGGTCATGGAGACTCCTGTTTAGAAGTCAAGCAGAGAAGTTTATATTCTATTCTAAATGCAAATAGGGAGCTACTGAATTCATTGAGTGGCAGACTTATGCATAAGGACAATTATTTTTACCACTGGGTGGAGAATGGGTTGGAGATTTGAAGTAGGGAGGTCAGTAGGGTGATTTTTGCTATGGTCAGGGGAAAAGAGGATGAGAGCTTAAATTAAGATGTTGGCTATGCAAATAGTAAGAAAGGGATGGCTGTGCAAATGTGAAATGTTAAGATTTGGTGATTAGATATATGGGATGAGAGAGAGAAGTCACAGACAACAATGAAGTTGTAAACCTGGGAGATTATAAAATTATTAGTGTTTTCAAGACAGAAAAGGGAAGTCTAGAAAAAGATTGGTTTTGAATTTAAAGATTATGAGATTTTTTTGAATGATTTATTTGAGAAATTCCTTTTTAGATTACTTTCCTAAAATTACTACGTTATCATAGATAGATACTATTCTTTATAAATCTATGTATCTGTTATATAATTATTTGTTATCTCCTCCATTAGAATGGAGCTTCTTGAGTGCAGATAACATGTTTTGGCTTTCATTGTATGCTCACTGCTTAGCACAATGCCTAACACACAGTAAGCATTTCATAAATGTTTATTGACTGACATTCATTTCAAATTTCCGAGAGGCAGTGATGATGTAGGACTGGAGCACAGGAGAGAGAGTGAGACTGGATATAAGGATATAAGAGTCAGCTGCATAGAGCTGATAATTAAACCCATAAGGGTCGATTTGATGAGATAATTAAATTGCAAAATTTAGACAGTTTGGATGATCTAAAAATGGATTCTTAGCACCCTCTGAGCCCCTTTTCTTCCAGTTGGTCGTCATCATTGTGACAGAGAAAAGGACCCATATGGGATTAAAGTTTGTATTAAAATTTCTTCTTCAATTCATAGATTGTTATGACCAAAATCTATCATCCAATCGATGTCCACCTTATTAATGAAGTTCCTCTCATCCACTGTTTGTGACTGGGACTTATGGTTTAGAGTAAAAAAAATCCAAGTTCACATCCAGCCTTAAATACCAGCTATGTCACCTTGAGCAAGTTTATTAACATTTGATTCACTTTTCTCATTAGTAAAAGAAGAATAATATCCCCAACCTCCTAAAATTAAAAAAAAAAAAAAAAAAAAGCATCCAATTAGATAAGGTATGAAAAGCACTTGCATAGTGTTTGGCCTCATATAGTAAGTGCTATAAGTAAGCTACTACTGTTATTATCAACTAGAAAAAAATCAGCAGAATTTACATTCTGCAAATATAAATGTTAAGAACCCAAGGTAATTTCCATGTCATAATGAGGTATTAGAATAGAAATTAAAGCTGTAAAATATATCTCCTGGTAAATAAAAGATTGGAAAAGAAGGTGGGTAGGGCAAATTACCAAGATGAGAATATTAACAGATAGTTCAAATGACATACTTAGTACCCAAGAGGTCTGATAAATTGAATCCCTTTCACTGTCTCTCCCTTATTGAACAATGAAAAAAGCAAGGAAAAATAAAACTCTGATAATAGCCCAGCACTGGTCATACCAATGTATGTATATACATGCACCTACACCCTACGTATGCATGTATATATATAAGTACATATACAGGTTTGCTCATCTATGTATGTCTGATCACATACAATATATACATGTCTCACTATATTTTAAGCTTATAGTATATTTTGGTATATTTTATCTGAAGTCTTTTTGACTTATGATTTATCATTGTATTGTTCAATGTTCTAAAGTCTTTTTGAGGTTGTTTATCTTCATAATATTGCCATTGTATATATCATTTTCCTGGCTCAGCTCACTTTGTTTTGTATCACTTTATAGAGAACCTCCCAGTTTCTTCCAAAACTGTCTACCACAGGGCTGAAAAAGATCCAAAGAAAATCCTGCCCCTCAGTGATTGAATCTTTAAGTTTGATTTTGTCTAAGATCAATGATGCCCTACTTTTTTTTCCCTAAGAAATTCTAATCCTGATCTTTGTTATAGTGTTTCTGTATAAATCTCATTTCCTACCTCTGCTTACTCTTCTACTTTAATTTTGCTCCTTAACTTGCCTGGCTATTACTTAACCTCCCCCACCCATGAAATCCTCCTTTATCTTTTCCTCCAACTCTTTCCTTCCCTCTTTATCCCATTCCTATTAATTTGTACACCTTATCCCTCTCCTATATTTATCTAAGCAATCTTCTATAACCCATCTTTTCCTATGCTACTTTTCCCCCTACTCTTTATCCCTTTCCCATTAATCTATACACCTTGTCCCACAACCATTACTCTATATACCCTCCTGTACCCTGCCTTCTCCATGATCCCTTGCCTATTGTCACACTTTGTCCCATTGCCCTAAATCTATACATATTTCTATACCTCATTCTTATATTATTTCCTCCCTCCTTATTTTTTTTTTATAAATTTGGAGAATTCATGGTGTTGTCTATTTAACCCATTCCTGACGTGAGTAGATTTTCAAAACTATGAGCTCTCCTCCCCACTCTAATACTTTTGACTCTATTTTTCTTCTGTATCTCATTTATATAACGTAATTACTATTTTAACCCTTTCCTAGACAGTTTCATTTTTTAAAGTGAGATTATATTCAATTCCGCCCCAATCTTTCTTTTGAGCTACCCAAATTCCTGATATCAATCTTAAACATATGGTATACATTTCCATGTAAAAACATAAACAATTTGTCCATGTTAAGTTCATTGAAATCTTTGATATTAGCTCTTAAATGTTAAATTTTCTATTAAATTCAGGTTTGATTGAGATAAAGTCCTGAAAATCTGCAAGTTCACTGAACGTCCGTTTTTTCCCATTCAATATTATGGATAATTTTTCTGGATATGATATTTTTGGCTAGAGGCCTAGTTCTTTTGATTGCTAGTATATATGATTCCAGGACTTGCTGTCTTGTATTGTGATTGCTGATAAGCCTTATAATAATTCTAATAGTAGTTCTAACACATTTGAATTATTTTGTTTCTTGTAAAATTTTCTCTTTAATCTAGGAGTTTCAAAATTTGACATTAGTATTCCTATGTCTTTTCCACAAAATATTTCTTTGAGGTGGTTATCAGTGGATTTTTCTATTTCTGCTTTCCCCTCATATTCTATTACTCCTCACTTTTTGTTTTTTAATTGGGAAAAATTTTGCTCTTCTCCTGCAATTTGGTTTCTATACTGTTCTCTTGGCTTTTTCAAAGAATGCTGGCTGACAATAGCTTAATAATCATATACCCCCCCCAATATTTTCATTATCTGAAGGTGAAATTCATCTGGTCCAGGTGATGTGAATCTACCATGGTCAACTAGGTGATTCCTTATCAAAAAGGCCTTTCTTGCCTCCCAGTTGTGAATGCTTCCCAATTACCTTGCATGCATCTTGTACATCTACCAGCAAGTATTGGACATGTTGCTCTACACTATGGCAACAAAGGCAAAAACAGAATAATCCCTGCCCTCAAGGAGCTTATGTTCTTTTTGGAATAAGGAAGTAGATACAAAATGTACTTCTTTCTATTTCCATTTAGTTTTCTCCAATGATCTATCATACCTAACTTTTCTAGTGTTCTATTTACCTCTTTAACTTCTTATTTAATTTGTGATTTAATTTATCTAGTTCTGAGAGTGCAAGGTTGAGATCTACCACTATTATAGTTTTGCTATCTATTTTTTCTTACAGCTCTCTTAACTTCTCCTTTAGGAATTTAAATGCTACACCACTTGGTGCATATATGTTTAATGTCGATATTGCTTCATTATCTATGCTACCATTAATATAATTGACCATATTAATAATCAAATTAATAAGAACCATATGATCATCTCAATAGATGCAGAAAAAGCATTTGACAAAATCCAACATCCATTCCTACTAAAAACTCTTGAGAGTATAGGAATAAATGGACTATTCCTTAGAATAATCAGGAGCATATATTTAAGACTGTCAGTAATCATAATATGCAATAGAAATAAACTGCAACCTTTCCTAGTAAGATCAGGAGTGAAACAAGGTTGCCCACTATCACCATTACTATTCAATATAGTATTAGAAACGCTAGCCTAGGCAATAAGAGCCAAGAAAGAGATTCAAGGAATTAGAGTAGGAAATGAGGAAATCAAACTATCACTTTTTGCAGATGACATGATGGTATACTTAGAGAACCCCAAAGACTCTGCTAAAAAGCTATTAGAAATAATTCAAATTTTCAGCAAAGTGGCAGGATACAAAATAAATCCACATTATCTATGCTACCCTTTATCAAGATATAGTGCCCTTCCTGATCTCTGTTAATTAGATCAATTTTTGCTTTTGCTTGATCTGAGATCAGGATGACTACTCCTCCTGCTTTTTTGACTTCACCTGAAGTATAGTAGATTCTGCTCCAGCCTTTTACCTTTACTCTGTATATATCTCCCTGCTTCAAGTGTGTTTCTTGTAAACAACATATTGTAGGATTCTGGCTTTTAATCCAGTCTGCTATCCACCTCTGTTTTACAGGACATTTTATCCCTTTCATGGTTAAAATGACTAATTCTGTATTTCCCACCATCTTGTTAACCCCAGATTATGCTTTTCTCTTTCCTTTTCCCCTTATCCTCCTCCCCAGTATTAAACTTATGAGCACCACTTGCCTCACTCTTTAGTATCCCTTTCCCCATAGTAGAGTCCTTCCCCTTTTCTTAAATCTTTCCTTTACAATTTCTGTATTTCCTTCTATTTAGCCTACTCCTTCCCCTTTTGCTTTTTCCCTCCCCCTTTTCAATGAGGTGGGAGAAATTTCCCTGTAAACTGAATTTGTCTAATATTTTCTCTTTGAGCCAATTCTGATGAGAGTAAGATTTACATTATAATTCATTCCCCCTCCCTCCCTTCTTTCCCTCAGATATAATAGGTTTCCTTTGCCTCTGTGAGATGTAGTACCTTCACTTTTCCCTTTCACTGGTACAATTTCCTTTCTACCTCTAGATCCTTTTTTATATTATAACAGTAAAACCAAATTATACATGTACCTTTTATGTATACCCATAACAGAAATACAATTCTCAAGAGTTTGTTTGTTTGTTTTACCTTTTTAATGCATCTCCTGAGTCCTATATTTGGAGGTCAAACTTTTTGTTTAGCTATGGCTTTTTCATCAGAAATAAATGTAATTCATCCATTTCATTGAATGCCCATCTTCTTTCCTGGAAGAAAATGCTCAGTTTGGCTGGGTAAATTATTCTTGGATGCATGCCAAGTTTGTTAGCCTTTCAGAATATCAGATTCCAGGCTCTTTGATCCTTTAATGTGGCAGCTGCTAGATCCTGAGTAATCCTTTTTGTATTTTAATTGCTTGTTTGTTTGTTTTTTTCTGGTTGCTTATAGTATTTTTTTCCTTGATCTGATAGTTCTGGAATTTAGCCACAATATTTCTTGGAGTTTTGATTTTGGGATCTCTTTCAGTAAGTGATTGATGAATTCTTTCAATGTCTATTTTACCTTCTATTTCTATAACATCTAGGCAGTTCCCTCTGATGATTTCCTGAAAAATAGTGCCTAGCCTCTTTTTTTCCATCATGATTCTCAGGGAGTCCAATAATCCTTAGATTATCATTCCTAAATCTATTTCCAGGTCTGTTTTTTCCCAAGTAGGTATTTAACATTTTTTTTCCTGTTTTTTCATTTTTTTTTTTATTTTGCTTTACTGATTCTTGGTGTCTCCTCAAGTCATTCATTTCCATTTGTTCAATTCTGATTTTTAATGAATTATTTTCTTCATTTACTTTTTTGTTTCTTTTTGTGATTTTCCAATTGAATTTTTAAATGAGTTGTTTTGTTCTATGGAATTTTTTTCCATTTCATCAATTTTATTTTTTAAGGAGCTATTTTCTTTTTCCAATTCACTGATTCTGTTTCTCAGGGAGTTTATTTCTTTATCCACTCTATCTTTTAATGATTAACTTGACTTATCCAGACCTTCATGCAAAACTTCTCTTTCATTTCCCCATTTTTCTTCTAGCTCTATTTTAAGAGCCTTTTTAATTTCTTCTACGAGAGCCTTGTGTGATGGAGACCAATTATATAACCCTTTGGGGCTTCATCTGAAGACAATCTGCTTATAGTCTCCTCAGGGTTTGAAATCATCTCTCTTTCAGTATAGAAGCTCTCTTTTGTTAGAGCCTGCTTTGTCTTTTTACTCATTTAAAAAAAACAAAACAAACAAACACAAAAAAATACTGCAGTCTGCTTTTGGGGCAATGTGGGGTTACCAACCTTCCTCAACAGACAACAGGAAGAAGCAATGAAGCAGCAATGGGACAGCAATGGCTGCACTGGGATTAGCATCTATGCTGGCATTGTGATCAGCCATTGTGTGCTGAGATTGTACGGAGTCCCTCAGGGAGTTTAGTGGGTGTGGCCAGCTTCCAAGAGACTCTAGTGTTTTGGGGTTATAGTCTTTACCCCCTGTATTTATAGCTTCTCTACTGATCTACAGACTTGCTGCTAGGGCAGAGTGGCTGACACTATGGTAAAATTCTCCCCACAAATTTTCAGCCCTCCTCCCTCTGGTCTCTCATTGTGAGCTGCATTCTGTGCTCTCACTGCCAACTTGCCTGATGCTGCACCTAGCCTAACCATCCCTGCCTGTGATCAAAAACAGACCTTTTCTGGTGAATTTTGAGATTATCTTCTCTTGGTAATGTGTTGTACTCCCAATATTTGTGGGTTTTGACAGTCAAGCACTAATTCTGAGGCTGAGGGTAAAGTAGTCTGAGGGTAAAGGACAGCTTAGATAGATGTGTGTATCTTCTCTGCCATCTTCAAGAAGATACAAAATGTACACATAAAGATAAATAGGTATTGACTCTGTTTACTAAATGTAGTCTCCCTTCTTTAGTTCAAAAGTAATTTTACATGATAGAAAAAAAGAAGTAAAATCGGATTTGAACAGCTCTATCTTCTTTTTGTTGTCACTTATTGATTTATTTGGCTTCATTACTCAGGTTAAAGCAAATGTCTAGGTTTGAGATTTCTAGAAAATTAGTACTCAAAAAATGATATAATCACAAGCTTTTATTGTTAAGTGGTGCTGCAAATAAAACATATATACACACCATAACAATATAAACAGAGGTTCCCCCCTACACACAAGACATAAACTTCAGCCTGAGAGTGAGAGAGATGTGGAGGGAGGGAAAATGCTGAAAGTTGAGATTCAAAATGCAAGATTCTATATGTTAAGAATGGGGCTTATTTAGAAACAAGTAATTGATGCCAGATGTAGGAAGGGACATAACTAATAATATCCAGATGTGGTGGAAAAGTTCTTGGAGTCTCTTATTGATGCTAGGCTTGGGTGAAATTTGGGTAGGGGGAATATTTTTTTATTGGGAACACAAACTGGTAAGAGGATGTAATGCTAATAGTCTTAAGACAGCTGAAAGAGAATGATTTAAGGCTGCTGAAAAAGACCAAGGATTTATCCAATCAAAAGTTGTAAACCTTACCTTCTTGATACAGTTAACAGTGAAAATATATAAAATATCCAGTTAGCCTAAGTAGCTTCATATTGTAATCCTATCATTATAAACATAATATCAAAATATAATCACAATATCAAAGAATATGTTCATAATTATCAAAGTTATGATTATCCTGTCCACATTATGGTCTTGTCACCATAATGGTGATGAGAGAAGGATTCTTGTAGGAAGTAGCACTTCAATTGGATTTGAAAGGATAGGGAAGAATTCATTAAGTGAAGAAAGAGAGAATGTTTTAAGTCTAAGAAGCATCTGGAACAAAGGCAAGGAGTCATGAACAGGAGCTCCTATTCAGAGGGGCAGAGAGTTGTCCAGTTTGTCTGGAGCAGAGAATACCTAGAAAATAAGTTTACAATAAGCTTGAAAAGTTAGAGTGGTACCAGATGATGTAATTCAAACTTTACCCAGTAGGCTTTGGAAATCATGGCATATTTTTTTTAAACAGTGGAAGAGTTCTATACATAGAGAAAACTAATCTGGCAGCAAAATGAAAAGTGGCTTCCAAAGGGGATCTATTATTTAAGTTTATGGAACTAGTTTGAGCAAGTCTCTGGATAACATTGTAATAATATTAATAACTAAGGCCTGGTAATGTTTCATTCAATCCCTTGAACAGTGCCACTAGTAGTCTTCTGGAGGAGGTACTGACAGACCATAGAAGTGCTTTGAGGTAAGATACAGCAGAATCCTATTAGTGCAGAATCTCAAAGAGATTACAGGAAGCCATTGTGATCCTTGGGAAGAACTACTGGCCCTTCTAAGATAATAATAATATCAACTGTCTTAAAGTGTCCCTTCCATTCCTAAATCATCCCCTTGGAGATAGAAATTGACAAATGACTCAAGTCCACTGCGTGTCATTCACTTTACTCAGATAAAATTACTAGACATAATTAAGAATTCTAGGCTGGGTCAAGGAGATTCACAACTTTTCTCTCACATCCCTCCTTCCACTCTCTCTTTTTAAAGAAGGCTCCAAAGACTAAGTCATTGGAAGAACATTATACAATCATCTATTTAAATTTCATCTCTTTACTATGGGCTAATTCATCTGAAGAGATCTTATTTTCAACTTGATTCTGTCATTTACTGTATTAGTTCTTTGGTCCAGATGTGTTTAAATTTGAAATATGTGTCCCTTATGTCACCATCCAACTAACTGATAAAACAGAATAAAGTAAAATATAGTATCCTGTGGCCCTGCCATTAAAGATCTGCTTCTAGGTTGATATTGATAAACTCATCAACATTCATGGTATAAGATTATTCAACCTTATAAATACACCTAAGTATTATTGCTTATCCCACATTTTTCCACAAGGATGTTAGAATTTGTTAAATTTCATACTGGATATCTTGATATATCCCTACTCTGCCAGGATTGTAACACTATCAAACAAGGAATACAGTTAGGATGGTATATTTAGAGCAGCACAATATCTTAAAGGTCATCATATCCAACTCTCTGATATTACAAATGATAAAACATATGTTCCATCTAGGAAGCTAGGTAACACAATTGACAGAGCCCTGACCCTGGAATCACAAAGACCAAAATTCGGATCTAGCCTCAGATACTTACTAGATGTGTTATCCTGGGCAAGTCAGTTATCTCTGTTTGTCTCAGTTTCCTCATCTGTAAAATGAGGATAATAATGGCACCTATCTCCAAGGGTTGTTGTGAGTACCAAATGAAATATTTGTAAAACTTTTAGCATGTGGTAAACATTATATAAATGTGAGCTAATATTACATTTATAAAACCAAGATATAAAGATGTTAATTAATATGGCAAAAGAACATAGGTACTACATAGTAGAGCTGGGATTCTCTCTAGGTACTTTGCCTGGCCCCAAAAGCTTTTTCTGCTCCATTAGGAGTTGAATTCATATTAGATAGAGCTGAGGTATTAGAGAGTTATATGTCCTGTCCACCGGGACTCAGTTATTCAGGGAGTCGAGGGGGACCCAGTCTGAAAGAGAAACGGGCAAGAAAGAAGAGCGAGACCAAGCAGATTCTTGTCAAGGTTTCAGTTTATTGCTCTTGGGGTACAGCTTATATAGCAAAAAGCATGAGAAAGAAAAGTAGGGTAGGGCCTGGGAAAGGAGCAGGAGTGATGGAGAAGTAGGGTAGGGCCTGGGAAAGGAGCAGGGGCTATGGAGAAGTAGGGTTGGGCCTGGGAAAGGAACATGGGGATGGCTGGTTCAATGAACAGGAACAGTTTGCGGTTAGGATACAATGTTGGAATATTCTATGGTCGGCCGGTTCTTGAAACTATTTGTCTGAGGGTAAGGCCCACTTAGGGGGGAGAAACACCTGGGCAGGCCCACTTAAGGGGGAGAGACACCTAGGCCGAAGCCGTTGACTCCCAGCATCTCCCCCTTTTCTCTTTAGAAGCAAAAGGTTGTATAACATAAGGGCTGGTGAAAGGCCTGTCTTAGGCTATGTGGCCTGCACCCACGCTCAGTACCTAGATAACCAGGCTCTCAGGGCCAAGGAGGGCAGGGCCCCTGTCTTAGGCTATGTGGGTTGCCTCCGCCCCTCCCCCCCCCCGGGAGTGGACCCACAATAATCCCGTCATTGGGTACCACTGCAGCCATAATAGGTATGATTTTCCGAGTCATGGGGCCACAATATTCCTGTCACTGGCTCTTTCACAGCAATAGCCCACATTATTGCAATTAAGGCCGTGTCCCTTAGAGGTATCGCCACACCCTTAGGTACCACGGGGACTCTATTTCCGTGGCGAGGGTGGAAAATCGAAGCCTCTCGTGGGAGATGGTAGAAGGGGGGTCATCACAGGATCCATTAGCGCTAAGCTGGTGATAAAGAACTGCGACGGGTTTTCGTAGGGCAGAATCGACCTATGACTTGATGAAAGTAGTTAGCTTGTTGAAGGCCCAGGGGCCGAAGGAGAGAAGCAGCAAAACACCTACAAGGGGCCCTAAAAGACTGGGGAGTAGGGTGGTAAGCCAAGGGGATGTAGAGAACCAGTTTTGATACCAGGATTCCTTCTGCTCTCTTTCTCTCTTTCTTTTTTCTAGGCTTTCTTTGACCCTTTTTAGACTATCTTCTGCTAGGCCAAGCTTATCAGTATAGAAACAACATTCCTCTTTTAATGCAGCACAAAGGCCACCCTGTTGCAAAAAGAGAAGGTCTAAGCCTCTCCTATTCTGCAGGACCACTTCAGCCAGGGACGGCTATTGACAATGATCTTCAGGAACTGCAGTCAGGCCTTAAGCACCTTAAAGCTGCACTGAGCTGAGCATATTGCATGTTGGAAGTAATTAAAGAGGCAATTCCTGTTCCTGCGCCTACTGACCCCAGGCCTATAAGGACGGCCAGGGTGAGAGCCGTCAAAGGTTCTCTTTTTTCCCCCCCGAAACCGTGGGTAGGTCCCTCGTTCCCAAAATCTTAGGAAGTCATCTGGGTAATGAATTGTCAGGTTGGGGAAGAGAGAGACTACCACACAATAGTATTTGTTATGAATGAAGGAGGTTGTAACGACGAAGGTGGTCAGACCCGAGGAGCAAGCGAGGTATGAGTTGTTAGGGGCAGCCAGGTGGGAAATGTAGTAATAGTGACAATCTGGTTACAAACCCCTTCTAGCTGTAAGGGAGGCAGCATATTGGGTCCCAAAAGACACAGCCCCAGGCCAGAGATTTTACTAAATGTGAGACCCTGCTTATTCTCAAATCCCCAGCGTAAAAGAGATGAGTTGTTAGTGAATGTGAGATTTCCAAAATGGGCAATGCCTTCATAGAAAGAGGGGGAGGAGGAGTAACAAACCCAGCAATCTTCCACAGGAGTAGTATTAAGCTTGCGAATGGCTTGAACAGAGGCATTAACCAGGGAAAGAACGAGCATGGCAGGGGAGGGGGGTCCCTTAGGGAGGGTTAGACGAAAGGCTCCACTGTGAGAGGGTGTGGGAGGAAAGGGTTGGTGACTTCATGTTGTTTTCTGAAAGAAAGCACAGTTAGAAATCTTCTCAGGGGGATCCCTGGGAAAGAAAGCACAGTTAGAAATCTTCTCAGGGGGATCCCTGGGTGGGTTGTGAAGTTTTATCAGACGCTCTGGGAGCCATCTGGCATTTTGTGCCTGTGAATCATAAATGCAGGCACGTCCTTTGCCCCAGATAAGGACTGGGTCGGGACCCTACCATCTGTTGGACAAAGGGTCTCTCCACATAGCCTATGCATAAGTATTGGCTGTAGATGAATGCCAGAGGCAGTCAGCGGCAGATTTGCCCTCAATATCATAAGTAAGAAAATTCAACACAAACATTGCATGATCTAAAAGGATTTTAAAATTACCTGCTTTAGGATATAACACTTATCCCCCTGATTGTAATTTTGAGATCATATTTTTTAAAGTTTGATGAGCCCTTTCAACAATTCCTTGACCCTGGGGGTTATGAGGTATGCCAGTAATGTGTTTGATTTCCATCTGAGCACAGAACTGTTTAAAGGTGGAGCCAGTGGAGCCTGGACCATTGTCAGTTTTAAGAATTTTGGGTTTGGGGACAACAGCTAAAGAGGCAAGAATGTGACAGATCACATGTTTGGAGGCTTCCCCTGTTTGTAGAGATGCAAAAATGAAGCCACTAAAGGTGTCTATGGAAACATGAATATATTTTAATTTGCCAAAGGATGGGTAGTGGGTAACATCCTTCTGCCATAATTCGCCAGGGACTAACCCACGGGGGTTCACTCCCAAGTGAGGTTCAGGCAGGAGAGTTAAGCAGCCCTTGCATTGCAGGACAATCTGCCGTGCCTGTTCGCAAGTGATAGAATATGACAGTCTGAGAGTATGGGCATTAAGATGATGTAAGGCATGGGCCTGCTGCGCGGCAGTAAGTGGAGTGACTGAGAGGGCGGCAGCCACAAGTTGAGTGGCCTGATCCACCCTGTCATTGCCCTCTGCCAGAATGGGCACGAATGTGACCAACAAAAAAAGGTTCAGTATGGGCAAGGATTAAGCGCTGAAGTTCAGCAAACAAGGGGGAAGCATTGTTTGAAGGGCAAATATAAGGTACTGTCTCCAGAAGGGGGACAGAGTGTGCCACAGAGGCACTATCAGTATATAAATTGAAAGGATCATCTAACAATTCAAAAACTCTAATGATGGCAGCGAGCTCAACCAGCTGTGCAGAGGTAAAGTTTGTTTTGAAACGGGAAACTTGACCATCGACACTGAATGCCGCAATGCCTGAGGATGACCTGTCAGTGAAAACTAGCCGGGCACCTTTGATTGGGACAGACTTTGTTCCCTTGGGGAAAACAACAGGCGTTTTCTGTAAGAATTGAATCAATTTATCAGAGGGAAAGTGGTTGTCAATGGTTCCCTGAAAAGAAATGGAGCTAATGGCCCAACCATAATCATTCTGAACAAGCCATTGTATTTGGGAAGTAGTGTAGGGGGAAACTATATGGTCAGGGTCTCTACCAAAGAGCTTCAAGGCAGCCCCTCTGCCGAGGTGTAGGAGGGTAGCAACTAGGTGAGGATATGTGGGTAGAATTTTGGAGGGGGATGCGGGTAAATGGACCCAAAATAGAGGCTTTTGTTGCCAAAGCAAGCCTGTGGGGGGCAAAGGGAGTAGGAAATATAAGGAGCCAAAAAGGTTGATTGGGGGCATAATATCCTATGTGCTGTTCGCAGATGGCGAGTTCTACTGTAATCAGGAATTTTCGCGCCTCAGGGGTAAGTGAGCGTGGGGAGGAGGGATGGGGTCTCCTCTTAAGATATCAAAAAGAGGTTTTAATTCCCCTGTTGTGAGTTTTAAGTAGGGTCTGAGCCAATTGATATCGCCGAGGAGTTTCTGAAAGTCATTAAGAGTGTGCAAACAGTATGTCCACAATTGGAGTTTCTGGGAAAGGACTTTGTTGGAAAATAGCTCAAAACCTAAGAACAGCTAAGGAGGTTGGGTTTGAATCTTTTCGGGAGAGATCAAGAGACTCCGGGTCTGGAGGGCAGAGACAAGCAGTTGGCAAATTTGAGAGAGATGCGGGGAGGGGCCCACACAATTAACTATGGGAAGGCTAAAAGCAAAGCGTTTGCAATCATGGGGTGAAGAGGGATGGAGAAAAAACAACATTTTAAGTCAATGACAATTTTTAAAAATCCCCTAGGGCTAGCCACGGGATTGTGGCAGAGATTGTAGAGAAGGAGTTAGCAACATCTCCAGCTTCATTAATGATTAGCCAAGTGTAATTGAAAACCTGATAAGTCCCAGAGGAAGTCCAGGCAGAGTTCCAGCAGAGGTAAAAAGGCCAATTTCAGGTTTTTTAATTTGCTAAGAGGGTCCTTCTTGTAAGGCAGCGAAGGGGGAGCAGCCGCTGGGCTTGAAGCCGGAAGGAGGATGGTCTCTTTAAGCAAATTTTGCAAGGAAGAAAGTTCAGTGGAAAGTTGAGCAATTTAGCAGATTACCTGATGATGGGGCTTCCTGAGGCAGTGGAGGATAAAGGTATTCTCTTTGAATGACAGGCATCTCAATGATAATAGAGGGGGGCCTGGAAGAACCCTTCCAAGCCATTGTATTTGGGAAGTAGTATAGGGGGAAACTATATGGTCAGGGTCTCTACCAAAGAGCTTCAAGGCAGTTCCTCTGCCGAGAGTAGGAGAGGATATGTGGGTAGAATTTTGGAAGGGGATGCGGGTAAATGGACCCAAAATAGAGGCCGGGGAATAGAGGCCACAGAGATAAAGGACGGAGGCAATATTCTGTGACTGATAAGAGCTGCTGTTTGTCAGGGTCATTAGATGTCGGATTCTACAATATTGTGAATCAAGCCCCGGTAAGAGAAGGCAGTTGTGGGAACAGCATTCGGCCCTTCCTTGTAATTTATCATTTAGGTCTCTGCCTACTTTCTGCCACTTCTGGGGATGAATCTCTGGCCCATTCACAAGAAACCAAGGACAATTTTCATCTATAAAAATAAAAAAATTAACCAAATCTTTTTTCTTTACTCTAACTCCTCTTTCTCTGAGGGATGCTTTAAGGTCCTTTATAAAAACCTGCTCTTTAGACAACTTATGGCCCATTTCTATGAGACAGACGATTCAAGACTTACCAAGGACTGGAACTCTCATGAGCGGTGAAAGCGGTCCTTCTTCCAATGGGGGTTGCAACGACTTCTCTGGGAGGGGTCCGTCTGGCAAGGGTCTGTACCTCGAGCCCCACGTTGGGTGCCACCTGTCCCGTCCACCGGGACTCAGTTATTCAGGGAGTCGAGGGGGACCTAGCCTGAAAGAGAAACGGGTGAGAAAGAAGAGTGAGACCAAGCAGATTCTTGTCAAGGTCTCAGTTTATTGCTCTTGGGATACAGCTTATATAGCAAAAAGCATGAGAAAGAGAAGTAGGGTAGGGCCTGGGAAAGGAGCAGGGGCTATGGAGAAGTAGGGTTGGGCCTGGGAAAGGAACATGGGGATGGCTGGTTCAATGAACAGGAACAGTTTGCGGTTAGGATACAATGTTGGAATATTCTATGGTCAGCCAGTTCTCGAAACTATTTGTCTGAGGGTAAGGCCCACTTAGGGGGGAGAAACACCTGGGCAGGTCCACTTAGGGGGGAGAGACACCTGGGCCGAAGCCGTTGGCTCCCAACAGTTATACTCCAAGGCAGCTACCCAGTGCAGTGGAGGCTGGCTCTGGAATTATTGTGTCAGCTAAACAGAGTGGACCAGGCACCCTGTGAATCATTGAGAATACAAAAAGAGACAAAAGACAATCCCTGGTCTCCAGGAGCTCACAAGTTACACCCAGGATGAACAGGAAATGAAAGCACTAGAATTGAGAGGGATTGGGAGATATTTTCTGTAGAAGACGGCATTTTAGTTGGGACTTGAAGGAAGTCAAGGCAGCCAGGAGGTGGACATAAGAAGATAGAGTGTTTCAGGCATGAAGGATAACCAGAAGGAAAGGGATTGATTCAAATTCAAATCTAGACTTTTCTGACTTCAAATTATTTCCTCTATTCTCTGTGCAATGCTGTCTTTTCTGTTGATTGGAAATAGATAATTAATTTGTAATTATTTTAATAGGGACAGCTAAATGGACCAGAGTTCAAATTTGTTCTCAGACACTTACTAGCCTTATAATCCTAGGCAAGTCAGTCAATCCTGTTTGCCTTAGTTTTCTCATCTGTAAAATAATTGGGAGAAGGAAATGGCAAATCATTCCAGTATCTTTGCCAAGAAAACTCCAAATGGGGTCACAAAGTGTTGGACATGACTGGAAAATGTATAGGAATGGAATAAAACCAAAATATTTTAATAATGAATATTTTTATATGAAAAGTATCTAGATCAGGTGCTATTCCTACTTTTCTCAGTTATCAACTCCAGAGAAGGTACTAACAGGCACCTCCTAGTAGCAGCTGGAATTATAAATATAATTTTGAAGAGAAAATAAATAACTTCTGTAAAACCAGCTAAATATGTAAATTATAGAAAACATCATGAAATAAATATTTTAGGAATGAAGAAATATCTATTGAATATGAAAGAAATAATTTGCTTCACTATTCTATTTTTTTATCCAACTTTTAGAATAATTTCTTTTGATAAATGGTTGGTTCTTCTGCCTAGCCATTTTCAGCTGGACTAAATTGACATTCATTCCCTGCTTTGGATTTCTGTTGGTAATTTCTTTAATTTTTCCTTGATTCTATGAGTCACCACTTTCATTTTATCTCATTTGATGGGATGATACATCTCTAATGTTCCTGCTGTTCCTATACATAGAAAACTGTTTGGAAAGTCAAAAAGAATCTGTCGGTAGAACTCACTTTTACTTTCACAGGAAGTCCTTAAAATTGTCACTAAGCTCTTTCACATATACTCATATTGAAATAGCAAGTCAAATTCACTCAGTCAAATCCTTTGGCATTCATAAATATTTTATAATTAGAGCATCTTGAGTAAGATGCAGTAAGTTGTAGTTGATGACTCATCTAATTGTTTATTTCTTATTTTCTACTACTCTTAGATGGCTTCTTATCCAAACTATACCTAACAGAAGATATGGTATGTCTTCTTATATTATGAAACACTGGGAATCTATAACATATAATGGTATGGCCTATCCTTAGGATACAACTAAACCAAACATATTCATTTGAGAATTCTATGACTTAGAATCCACATACAATTTGAGCTAAGAGGGACTTTAGAGACTATCTGGATATATCCTTCTTTTTACAAATGAAGAAATGGTGCACTAGAGAAGAATAGTGAATAAATTAGTGAAAGAGCAATTTTCTCAATTTCCCAAACTCGTGTTCTTTCTATTACAATTCCTTTGTTACTTTTATCTGAAGTTAAATAAGAAATTAAGTCTTAATTTGGGGAAACAAGTAGATAGAAGATGGATGGTAATAGACATCAGAGAATTTACAACTGGAAAACACCTTAAAGATCATCTATTCCATATTCTATTTCAATTTTTCCATTCTTATTTCTCTCAGTTATCCACCACTGGGAAAAAATTTATATGCTAGACATTAATAGACATCAACTGATTGCCACTTAGAGAAGGAAACCAGGCCTTAGAAAGATAAAGAATTTGACCAAATTTAAGCCCAGGGTTTCTGGTTGCATTCTGAAAGGCCAGGTTTTTTCCACTATATCACAAAGTTTCTCTTGTTTAGAAAGGAAAAAAATTCCATTGATTTAATTTATTGATAGCCTATGCTGTGCTGCATAGTTTTTCAAGTTATTTATATTCTAAATCAATAACAAGGGGTGGGGACTATACAAAGTTATCTTTACCATATCTGCCATCATGCTTTTCATTCTTACTGGTGCCAATATCTTCCCAGTGTCCTCATACTGTCCCTTTCCTCCTTCCAGCAAAACTCACCTTTATATTTTCAGTAAATAATATCTGTAAGCAATTACATGCCATGCCAAAATACTAGCAGATATGACACACTTGGCAGAGTTACATACTGGCTACATATTCCACATAAGAGTAGTGAAGAAAAAGCCCACAGGGAACAGTACAATGATGTTACAAGATTGTGGTTCATCTTCAGTGAAGAATACTGAAGCAAAAAAAGATGCATGTCTTCTAAAGCATAGCATCAAATGGTCATCTACCAAAAATAATTTATAGAAGAGCTCAAAAAAAAAAAAAGACTTTTAAAATAAAATGAGAAAGATTGAGGAAAACAAAAAAAAATCTGAGAAAAACAAGAAAATTATGAAGAAAAAAGCCACCCATTAGAAAAGGAAATCCAGAATCGTAAGGAAGAAAATGAATCCTTGAAAACTAGAATTGAGGGGCAGCTAGATGGAGCAGTGGATAGAGCACCAGTCTTGAAGTCGGGAGGAACTGAATTCAAATGTGACCTCAGACACTTAATACTTCCTAGATGTGTGAAACTTAGGCAAGTCACTTTACCCAAATTGCCTCTCTAAAACAAAGGAAAGAGAAAACTAGAATTGAGCAGGGGAAGTTGGCAAAGGTATGAGATCAAGAAATAATAAAACAAAATAGGATACATAAAAATAATTCATCTGGAGAACAGATGAAGAAAAGAAAACATAAGAACAATTTGACTACTTGAAATCTGTTTTTTAAAAAATATTGTTATAGCAATATAAGAAATAATTAAAGAAAACTGTCCTGAAGTGTTAGAACAAGAGAGGAAAGAGAAATAGAAAAAAATCCATCAATCACCACTTGAAAGAGATCCTATGAGGAAAAAATACAATGATATCATAGCCAAATTCTGAAATGCCCAGGTCAAGGAGAAAAATTATGAGCAACAAGAAAAAAAAAATTTAATGGGAAATTACAATTAGAATCACAAGAGATCTAGCAATGGTTACATTAAAAAAATCACAGATCTTGTAACATTATATATTGAAAAGCAAAAAAACTGGGATTGTGATTAAAAATGTACCCAGCAAAGTTAAACATAATCCTAAACAACAATAAAAAATGGTTAGTCAATGAATTTTCAGACTTTTAGGATTTTATCACAAAAAACCTAAACTTAATAGAAAATCTTACATACAAAATCCGAAAGAAATGTAAAGTAAACATCAAATACTAATTATAAGGGACTCAATAAGGACAAATTGTTTTATACATGAAAATTTAAACCATATGTTTAAGATTGTTACTAGTAATTGGATAGTTCAAAATAAAGATTGGGATAGAGCTATGATGTGATTCTAAAAAGCAAAACTATTTAAGAAAAAGGTAAGAAAAGTAATTATTTTTACACAGATTCATATGAATGTATATGGGGTAATATCTTGATTTGTGCACAAACTGGATTTAAGTGAGGTAGGGTTGCATAGAGTCACCAGTCTCACTCTTCAAGAGTCATTAAAGTCAAATGGAAGGAAAAAAAATGTCAAGAGCACTATTGATACCTAGGATGCAGTGAATGACCTTGGCATTTTCGATCTCTGACCAATCTCTAAGTGCTCCACAGTGCTTGCTTCAGCTAACTTCAATGGGCATTGGAACAAATTATTCTCATCTCCCATTCTGCCAGGGAAAGTCTACATGATTAAGATAGACACCTTCATAATTCACTGATGAGTTTGAGGCTTGTTTGTCATCCTCAACATAGTTAGTTAATCTGCTGAGAAGGTTTTATTGGAATGGGACTGCTGTGAATGCTTCTTGTAACTACAGGCAAGAGCTTACTACCAAGCAGAGCCCAAAAGGTGAATGAACAACCCTGAAAAGAGTTTGACAAGCCTTCATAACAGAAGTGCTAGTCTTCTCTGAACAGCCTCATGTACTATCCAGATGTGTATAACATTTTGAAACACTGTCTAAATGCTAACTATAACAAAATATATATAATATTTATTTATTATATTATCATAGAATTATATAATATTATTTTATTGTATCAATTAAATAATAATTATTATATAATAACTAAATATAATAAATGCTAAAATAATATTAATCTCTTAGTGTCCCAGGCAACTCTTAAGATTCTAAGTTGCAGAAAAAGTACTGATTTACAGTAAAGTGGTTTCCTCATCAGGGAGTTCCCTGTACATACCAATTAATTCACAGGTACAGTCATAATCCTACAAATTTGTCAAGCAAAAAATGTTGCATACATTTCATTGGATATCATCTATTTTATTTTGTTCCATTGATCTTTTTCCTCTAGGTAGGTGGGATTGATGAGGTTCTGCTACTAGGTAATATGCTAAGAAGACATATTATATGTGAGAAACATTGAGATACAGTTACTTCCCCCCAAAAGGCATGGTGCTTCCACAAATTGTATCTTAACGATGGCAGGTTTTTTTGTGGTTGTTATCATAAAACCATTCAATAATCAGTCAGTCAACATGTATTGAGTGCCCACTATGTTCTAGGCATTGTTTCAAATGATAGATAGAATGAGGAAAGGATTAGGGTTAGGATTACAGAATTAGGGGGTTGGACATGTAGAGATAGCCTCCTGGTTACATATAATTATAGAGAGTGCTATTGAATTCAGAAGTATGAGAGAAGACCCAGTACCTGGACTTAAAATGTTTATACAATTCTTCCATTGATTTTCCAAGACATTTCATTGGTTCTGTTGTTCACTCCCTTGTATTGGCTAATTCAGAAGTAGAGTATCTATATAGGATTTCTACTACTATAGGAGTGAAAAGTGAGCCTCCATGTAACAACAAATGTAGTAATGAAAGAGAGGTAGAGACAGGACTCTGCCTCTGACTCAGGAAGAATTTCCAATGTTTCTTCTTTAAAAATGGCTATAGGGATTTCCAGGCCAAGATGGCGGGATGGAGGCAGACAGCTGCTTGAGCTCCGCGTTTTCTCTCAGAATTTACTTCATGACAAGCCTCAGAATTAATGTTTGACCAGAAAAAACCCCACAAATAATCATCAACAGAAGACATCTTTGAAATTCGCCAGAAAAGGTCTGTGTTTGCTTGGGGGAGGGGACGAAAAGACTGGGTGCAGGCTGAGGGCAGGCAGCAAGAGTGAGGCAGGCAGCTCATATAACACAGACTGGAAGGGGGAGAGGTGTGATCTCTGCCATTTCTGCAAAACGACCTTTAACCCAGTGTGGATATTCCATCTTGGCAGAAAGCCAGGAGCGCAGAGAAGGATAAACACTGGAGGTAAAGAATAAAACCCTGGAAAGCTAGTGTCTCTCAGAACCCCGGAGTGACTCAGTGCATTCTTAGAGCCTCCGAGCTCAGACGCAGCACAGCCATTGCTGTCCTGTTAGTGCCTCAATGCTGTCTCCCGCAGTCTGTAGAGAAAGCCCGGTCACACTATCCAGCCCCTTTCCCCCACCAAAAAACAGACCAATTGTTTCTCTTGTCAATTTGTTTTCTTCGATTCCCAGTCTGACAAAATGAACAAAAAACCTTAAAAGGGCTCTAACCATTCACAGCTTCTGTATGGATAGAGAGCAGACTTCAAACCCGGAGGAGACTAAAAGCAGACTGTCTCCAGAGGAATCCCCTAAGGGGGATATGATCTGCTCCTCAATACACAAAACTCTCATAGAGGAAATCAAAAAGGCTCTCACAAGAGAGCTAGAAGAAAATTGGGAAAAGGAAAGGGAAGCTTGGCAAGAGAGTTTGGAGAAGTCATCCAGAGTGGATAAAGATAAGTGTATAAATAAGTGGATAAATCATTGAGAAATAAAATTAGTGAGTTTGGAAAAAGAAACCAGCTCTCTAAAAAATAAAATTGATGAAATGGAAAAAAAAATTCCATAGAAGATAAAAATTCAATTGGACAATTACAAAAAGATATTAAAAAAAAAGTGAGTGAAGAAAACACATCATTGAAAATGTGAATGGAATAAGTAGAAATGAATGACTCAAGGAGAAACCAAGAAGTAGTCAAGCAAAACCAGAAAAACAAAACAATTGAAAAGAATGTCAAGTACCTTATTGGGAAGACAACAGGCCTGGAAAACAGATCCAGGAGAGACAATTTGAGAATAATAAGCCTCACTGAAAAATGTGAGGAAAAAAAGAGCCTGGACAGTATTTTCCAGGAAATTATCAAAGAGAACTGCCCAGACATTTTGGAAACAGAGGGTAAAATAGACATTGAAAAAATTCATCGATCACCTACTGAAAGGGACCCTAAGATCAAAACGCCAAGAAATATAGTGGCCAAGTTCAAGAACCATCAGACAAAGGAAAAAATATTGGAAGCTGCTAGAAAAAAGCAATTCAGATATGGAGGAGCCACAATAAGGACAACCCAGGATCTAGCAGCATCCACATTAAAAGAACGAAGGGCCTGGAACATGATATTCCGAAAGGCTAAGGAACTTGGTATGCAGCCAAGAATAACTTACCCAGCAAAAATGAGCATCGTTTTCCAGGGAAGAAGATGGACACTTAATGAAATAAATGAATTCCATCTATTCTTGATGAAAAAAACCAGATCTACACAAAATGTTTGATCTTCAAATACAAAACTCAAGAGATTTCTAAAAAGGTAAAAAGAAATCTTGAGAACTATATTTCTGCCATAAAGATATGTAAAGAACACATGTATAATTTGTCCTAGAAACTAGAGGTGGAAAGGAAATTATATCATAAAAAAGGGAAAAGTGGTGGTACTACATTTCATGAAGAGGCAAAGGTAACCTATTACATCTGAGAGAAAGAAAGGAGGGGGGATGAACATAATGTGTATCAATAGACATATTCAATTTATGGTGAAACTTCTTCCACTTCATTGAAAAGTGGGAGGGAAGGAGTAAGCTAAGGGGAAGGGAATACAGAAATTGTGAGGAAAAGGGGTAAAATAGGGGGAGGAATTTTAAGGTGGGGGAGGGATACTAAAAAGGGAGGGCTGTGAAAAACAAGTGGTGCTCACAAGTTTAATACTGGGGAGGGGGGTAAGAGGGAAGGGAAAAAAAAAGCATAAGCAGGGGTTAACAGGATGGCAAGCAATATAGAAGTAGTCATTCTAACCATAAAAGTGAATGGGGTAAACTCCCCCATAAAGAGGAAACAGTTAGCAGACTGGATTAAAAGCCAGAATCCTACCATATGTTGTTTACAGGAAACACACCTGAAACAGGGTGATACATTCAGAATAAAAGTAAAAGGGTGGAGCAGAATCTACTATGCTTCAGGTGAAGCCAAAAAAGCAGGGGTAGCCATCCTCATCTCAGATCAAGCAAAACCAAAAATTGATCTAATGAAAAGAGATAAGGAAGGGCATTATATCTTGCTAAAGGGTAGCATAGATAATGAAACAGTATCAATATTAAACATATACACACCAAGTGGTGCAGCATCTAAATTCTTAAAAGAGAAATTAAGAGCGCTGCAAAAAGAAATAGACAGCAAAACTATAATAGTGGGAGATCTCAACCTTGCACTCTCAGAATTAGATAAATCAAACAACAAAATAAATAAGAAAAGTCAAAGAGGTAAATAGAATACTAGAAAAGTTTGATATTATGTATCTTTGGCAAAAGCTAAATGGAGACAGAAAGGAGTACATTTTCTTCTCAGCAGTTCATGGAACCTATACAAAAACTGATCATATATTAGGACATAAAAACCTAAAAATCAAATGCAGTAAGGCAGAAATAGTAAATGCATCCTTTTCAGACCACAATGCAATGAAAATTATATTCTATAAGAAGCCAGGGGAAAATAGACCAAAAAATAATTGGAAACTAAATAATCTTATACTAAAGAATGATTGGGTAAAACAGCAAATCATACACATAATAATAACTTCACCCAAGAAAATGACAATAATGAGACATCATACCAAAATGTGTGGGATACAGCCAAAGCAGTAATAAGGGGAAGTTTTATATCTCTACAGGCCTACTTGCATAAAATAGAGAAGGAGAGGGCCAACGAATTGGGCTTACAACTAAAATTATTAGAAAAGGAACAAATTAAAAACCTCCAGACAAGCATGAAACTTGAAATTCTAAAAATAAAAGGTGAGATTAATAAGATTGAAAGTAAAAAAACTATTGAATTAATTAATAAAACTAAGAGTTGGTTCTATGAAAAAACCAACAAAATAGACAAACCCTTAGTAAATCTGATTAAAAAAAAAAGAGAGGAAAAGCAAATTGTTAGTCTTAAAAATGAAAAGGGAGAACTCACCACTAATGAAGAGGAAATTAAAACAATAGTTAGGAGCTACTTTTCCCAACTTTATGCCAATAAATTTGATAACTTAAATGAAATGGAAGAATATCTTTGAAAATATAGCTTGCCCAGATTAACAGAGGAAGAAGTAAATAGTCTAAATTGTCCCATTTCAGAAAAAAGAAATAGAACAAACTATTAACCAACTCCCTAAGAAAAAATCCCGAGGACCATCATATGTAATGGCAATAAACTGGAACCTTTCCCAGTAAGATCAGGAGTAAAACAAGGTTGCCCACTATCACCATTACTATTCAATATTGTACTAGAAACGCTAGCCTCAGCAATAAGAGCCGAGAAAGAGATTCAAGGAATTAGAATAGGTAATGAGGAAATCAAACTATCACTCTTTGAAGATGATATGATGGTATAGTTAGAGAACCCCAAAGACTCTACTAAAAAGCTATTAGAAATAATTCAGAACTTTAGCAAAGTGGCAGGATACAAAATAAATCCACATAAATCCTCAGCATTTTTATACATTACCAACACAATCCAACAGCAAGAGATACAAAGAGAAATTCCATTCCAAACAAATGTTGAGAGTATAAAATATTTGGGAATCCATCTACCAAAGAAAATTCAGGAATTATATGAGCAAAATTACGAAACACTTGACACAAAAATAAAGTCAGATTTAAATAATTGGAAAGACATTCAGTGGTCTTGGATAGGCCCAGTGAATATATTCAAGATGACAATACTACCTAAACTAATTTATTTAGTGCTATACCAATCAGACTCCCAAGAAACTATTTTAATGACTTAGAAAAAATAACAACAAAATTCATATAGAAGAACAAAAGGTTGAGAATTTCAAGGGAAGTAATGAAAAAAAAAATTGAATGAAGGTGGCCTAGCTGTCCCTGATCTAGAACTATATTATAAAGCAGCAGTCACCAAAACCAAGGTTCACAGGGCAAGAGAGTGAATAAAAATAGCAATCTAGTGTTTGACAAACCCAAAGATCCCAACTTTGGGGATAAGAATTCATTATTTGACAAAAACTGCAGAGAAACCTGGAAATTAGTATGGCAGAAACTAGGCATGGACCCACATTTAACACCACATACTAAGATAATATCAAAATGAGTCCATGATTTAGGCATAAAGAATGAGATCATAAATAAATTAGAGGAACATAGGATAGTTTACCTCTCGGACTTGTAGAGGAGGAAGGAATTTGTGACCAAAAGAGAACTAGAGATCTATTGATCACAAAATAGAAAATTTTGATTACATCAAATTAAAAAGCTTTTGTACAAATAAAACTAATGCAAACAAGATTAGAAGGGAAGTAACAAATTGGAAAAACATTTTTATAGTTAAACATTCTGATAAAGATCTCATCTCCAAAATATACAGAGTATTGACTCTAATTTATAAAAAATCAAGCCATTCTGCAATTGATAAATGGTCAAAGGATATGAACAGACAATTTTCACATGATGAAATTGAAACTATTTCCACTCACATGAAAGAGTGTTCCAAATCACTATTGATCAGAGAAATGCAAATTAAGAAAACTCTGAGATACCACTATACACCTGTCAGCCTGGTTAAGAGACAGGAACAAATAATGATGAATGTTGGAGGGGCTGTGGGAAAACTGGGACACTGATGCATTGTTGGTGGAGTTGTGAAAGAATCCAACCTTTCTGGAGAGCAATCTGGAATTATGCCCCAAAAGTTATCAAACTGTGCATACCCTTTGATCCAGCAGTGCTATTCCTGGGCTTATATCCCAAGGAAACACTAAAGAAGGGAAAAGGACTTGTATGTGCCAAAATGTTTGTGGCAGCCCTTTTTGTAGTGGCTAGAAACTGGAAACTGAATGGATGCCCATCAATTGGAGAATGGTTGGGTAAATTATAGTATATGAATGTTATGAAATATTATTGTTCTGTAAGAAATGACCAACAGGATGAATACAGAGAGGCTTGGAGAGACTTACATGAACTGATGCTGAGTGAAATGAGCAGAAGTAGGAGATCATTATACACTTCAACAATGATACTGTATGAGGATGTATTCTGATAGAAGTGGATATGTTCAACATAGAGAAGAGCTAATCCAATTCCAATTGATCAGTGATGGACAGAATCAGCTACACCCAGAAAAGGAACACTGGGAAATGAGTGCAAACTGTTAGTATTTTTTGCTTTTCTCCCCAGGTTATTTTTACCTTCTGAATCCAATTCTTCCTTTGCAACAACAACAACAACAACAACAAAATTCGGTTCTGTACATATATATTGTACCTAGTATATACTATAACATATTTAATATGTATGGAAATGCCTGCCATCTAGGGAGGGGGTGGAGGGAAGGAGGGGAAAAATTCGGAACAGAAGGGATTTACAAGGGTTAATGTAAAAAATTACCTATGCATATACTGTCAAAAATGTTATAATTATAAAATTAATTTTTAAAAAAAAGGAAAATAAATAAATAAATAAATAAAAATGGTTCTAAATGAAAGGTTCTTAATCATTTTTTTGTAATGGTCCCCTTTAGCAGTCAAGTGAATCCCATAAACCTCTTCCAAGAATAATATTTTAAATACCCAAAATAAAATACATGAAATTATCAAAAAAACTAATTATATTAAATTCAGCTATCAAAATAATATGAAATTAAAACAAAATCTAGTTAACAAAATCTAGGTTAAGAGCTCTTGCTTTCAAAGGAACCCTGGAAAGCTTTTCCCCTTGTAATGACATGGCCCAACTTTTCCTATACTATTAATTTGTGGTCCTTTCTCTCATTTCCCCCCTTCCTTATTCTCCTATTTCTTTCTTCTCCCTCACCTTGGGTTCACAGATTTTCATTCCCTGGATGTTCATGACTTAGCAGATTGCCTTGTGGCAATGACAAAGTATGGGGAGTTGCTATGATGGCTGTGTCTCTCTGGATTTAAGTTAGAACTTCTGGTTAGGTATAGGTTCAGTAGAGTTGTTGAGGTGAAACAAGGATAGAGTTCACAGAGTGCTGATCAGCCAGGTGAGTAAGGATAGCCTGCAAGAGTTGGGCAATCAGAGGTTACCTAACCTAAACTGTACCTATCTGAAAACATTATTTGTGCAAGATGGCCAATCTATGATCTCCCTAGGATTTTTCCCCCAAATACTTCTCAGTTTCCTCATTTGTAAAATATTCTAGTATGACCTCACCCTGAGAGGTAGAATGTGAGGCAGAACATTTCTGATAAGTGAATATTGCCAACTAGATGAAAGGATCAAGATAAGGGATATCCTCTTCCTTGTGAACTCCTCTGAATCTACAGCCAAGTTAAGGGAGTCTCCATCCTCTATAGTGCAAGCACTCTATGAAAAGGGAGCCTTTCTCCTACTCCCTGGTATTTATGGCAAAGCAGCACATGATTCTAGAGTTCAGGGCAGGGGAGTGGGGGAAGGATCCCTGCTACACTTATTATTAGTTCTCTTATACAAATAATCCCTGTCTCTCCAACAGGATGACAAAATTTTAAGGGAAGAAGCCATGTAGCACCTCTCTTTGTTCTTCCACAAAACAGTATGATTTTAAATAGGATTAGCACTCAATAAGCAGCTTTGGATAGACACAGGTAGAAAGCTATAGTGCGTTTCATCCCATATATACTTGATAATTGTCTGGGACTACAAAAAGGAATTACCTCAGGAAGAAAATGAAGGAATGTCTAAGATCTACATATGTGTGATGCTACCCAAAAATATGAATGAAGAGGTGCCAAGGATTAGTTTGATTTGAGATCTCATCTTGCTGACCCATTTCTAATGTTGACAAGTGATTGAAAGGATGTGGATCACAGCTTAACCGGGATCAATTAGCAGGTAAAATTAAGAGGAGAAAAAGGAGGAGCAAGGAGCTTTCCAGGCCCCTACTTAGACAATTTCTCTTCTAGTCTCCAATAAAGTTATCAGGCTAGAATTGTATTTATTTGCTATCTCTAAAATATCCCTGCTCTAAGGATATGAATCTCGATTCTGAACAAAGTGAGTTCCTTACTAATATCAAATGATAATAGTCTATAGTTTATACTCACAAGCTTAACCACTTTCCATTAAAAGCTTGTTTCATAAAGAACCCTCACAATAGCAAATAAGTAGGAAACCCATTTATTCAAGCAAAATAGTAAATAGAAGTTGAGAAGTTATAATGAATAAAATAGAGCAAACAATGAGTAAAAGAATAGCTTAAACCAAAAGTGAGGGAGAAAGAGCTCATCATGTAGAAGTCCAAATTCCGAGCTCCATAGTCCCATTCAAAAGTACACACACATTACCATCATCTGTCTCTGTCTCTCTGTGTCTCTGTCTTTGTCTCTCTGTCTCTCCCTCTCTCTTTTTCTCTTTCTCTCCCTAACTCACTCTGTTTCTGCCTCTGTGTGTCTTTCCTTTTCTTTTTTGCCTTCTTTTCTCAAAGAATCTCTGCAAACAATTGAACCTGACTGCTAGACTGGGCTACTCAGATATTGAGCAGTCTTATCTGCCACTGGACAGTAGATGGCTTAACCACTGGGTACTTCTTAAATTGTGACATCTCTGTTCAAGTATGTCAATCTTGTATATTTTTTGCACTCACTCTTTGATGATCAACTGCCATCTTTTCTTTGAAGGACAGTAGATAGAAGGAGGAGCCTGAAGTCAAGTAAGTCCTAGTTCAAATCCAATCTGAAATACTAGCTCTAGAACTCTAGGCAAATGATTTAACCTCTTTTGCCTCAGTTTCCTCAAGGGTAAAATGAAGATAACAATAGCACCTATCTCCTAGGATTGTTGTGAGGATCAAATGAAATAATATTTATAAAGTGCTTAACTCATTTCCTGGCACATGTAGCCTCCATATAAATGCTTATTCCTTTCTCCTTTTCTACCTTCAGCTTCTTGGTGGTATTATTCTTTCTTAATTTGGAATGTTAGAGGATTCTTTTATCTGGGGCACTTAATTTAGGATTTACAAGAACCTCTTCCTTTTGCATCTCTCGGGACCTCAGCTCTGTTTGTCACCTCCAGGATTAGAGTCTCTGCACTTTTGCCTTCTAGACCTTTACTGAAGCTTCACCAGGGCACTCTCTCACATAACTTCTCAGTGATCTACCCTTACAGAATCCTTCCTTGCAACAAAAAAAAAACAAAAACACCCAAAACCATGGTTAAGTATAAGAAACCAATACAACAGATTTGGTAGCCACTTTCCAACATGATATCCCAACTCTGATTGTGCTAAAGCTGAACTTGACATTAATTTTAAAGAATATATAATTTATAAGTTTAAATTTAAAACTATGGAGCAGAATTACAGAATCTTAGAGTGAGAAGAGACTCCAAAGAACCTCTAGTCCAAGTCATAGTTAAACAAGGTTCTCCTGTGACAATCTCTCACTGCCCTCCCCACCCAAAGATTGGTCAGCCAGATTTTTGTTCGAAAAATTCAAGTGAAAGTGAATTTACCATTTTTCAAAAGTTAATTTCACTTTCTAATAATCCCAAACCATAGGAAGTTTTTTTTTTAAATAAAGCTTCAACTTTATTCTTTACAACTTCTACCCATTGTAATTCTTGTAACAGTAAAATTGAACTCTTTTAACACAGCAGTTTCAGCTAATTTGTAAATGGCCAAACTGTCCTATTTAAGTTGCTAATTCCTATTGGCACAGGGAAAGAAGTATGATAAAGCTTATATCTTTTGGATGAGTGATGTATTCTCCCATGCATTTTACTGATTAAATGTATGAGAATTATCTAGGAAACCAAGAAAAACTTCAGCTCTGTGCACTATTGAGAATTCTTAGCAATAAATATTATGTTTGTAATTTTTATAAACATAATATTTATTGCTAAGAATTAAAAGTCAAATTATCACTGTTAGATTAGGGAATCTACCTAGGTCTGTGTATTCTTCAAAGAGGCAGATTAGCACAGTGACTTATCTGAAAAGCAGAATGAGTTTTTCTTGAATTGAACTGGAAACATTTTTGTATTTGTTTTATTCTTTAGAGAGAAAAAACATCCTGTCCCATATCTTTGGAAGCCCATTCATTTACAAACTCAGTTAAAGGCCATTTTGGCTTCCATTTTATTAAAAAAATTGTTTAATTTTGTTTTAATGTCACTTTCATTTCTCAATGTTCCTCTTTCCTTCTCGTCCTAAAAAGTTTTTTCTTGTAACAAAGAATAAGAAAGGAAATGGAAAAATAATTTACCAAAATTAACTACACATTAACTAAGCCTTGATAATAATAAATACAACCTCTTTCTTTTACAGATGAGAAAGTTGAATCTCAGAGGGGTTAAGGTAATTGCCCATAGTTACACAGCTAGTAAGTTTCTGAAATGGGAATCAAACCTGGATCTTCATGACAATGAACCTAATATTGTAGCTAGTACACCATATAGATAGGATTTTCAAGAAAGACTAAAACCTCTGGTATGAGGGCTTGTTGAGTCCCTTTTAGGGCGGCTCATCTACCTTTGGGGTCTTCTTGACACCCAACTTTTACCTGTAGCTCCAAGAAGCTGTAGCATGACTAGCAGTCATACCCCAGTAAACCATTTCAGCAACTGGACTAAACTTAAGTTTTGGTAACCAGTAGGCTGTCAGTCAGCAAGTGGGAAGATGTCTATCCCAAGCATATGAAAAATTTCTTCAGAATAATGGATGGATCAGAACAATGGAAGCAGCTGAAGCAAGTGCTGTGGAGTGCTTAGAGCTAGGTCAGGCAATGCAATGCATTCCAAATCACCAGTTATCTTGACTTTGATCCTGCCTCTGGATTTCAGTGCCTTTGGAAGAGAGAATGAGGGTTATGATTTTGTTCAATTCTGCCTCACTTAAATCCAATTCATGAAGTAGTAAAGATATGACCCCCTAATGTCACTGGCCCTTTGAAAATGAAGGACAAATACCACCATTGCATGTGCCTGGGGTTAATAATAATAATTATACTCCTTACTTCATAGGATTGTTTTGAGGAAAACTTTCTGCAAACATTAAAATGCAATTCAGATATAAGTAATTATTTTCTAATCAAAGATAGATATTTACTTTGCATTATTACCACTACTGAAGTCAAAAAGGGTTTTGTTCTTTTTAGAAGGTTGAAAGAGAGCAAAAATAAGTGAGATTTTCATGCTGAGAAAAGATCTATTGAATACTTGGCTCATTTTCTTTGAGTTCTTAAAGCCTGGGGAATCTGCCTCCTAAAAGAAGTATGTTGGACATAGCCTGTGAGGACTGGAATGTTAAAATTTTATTATGTGTATTTCCAAGTTGGAAATTCACAAATGCTACAAATTAGGTCTGGATTTATTATTTTGTTAATTTTCTTGCCTTAGAAAGTCATATGAATTATGCAGATTAAAAATGTTCATGTTGGGGTACTTTTTTCCCTTGAAAATTGGTTTTTAAACATTGATAAGCAGGTCTTTGAAAGGTCATGCAATGCTTAACAGCCTATAGATAGTCATTCTGTTGTCTTATTTAAAACTTATCTTGAATAAAATGGTAACTCAGAGAACTCTTTTCAGGGCTTCTCTTTGATCTCTTGCAATAAGCCAATAATGATTGTGAAATATGGCATTCTGTAACTCACAGCTGTGGGGAAGAACAGGTCACACTGTCCCATCATCACAGAAACAAAACACTAAACTCAGAAGTAGGTAGTCCTAATAATGGAACAAACTAAGGGTGTGGCATTGGTGTTCTATTTCTTCTTCTTGCCATGTTTCCTCATCTGGAAAAGAAAAATAAACCCTCATACCACTATTGCCACAGAGTTTTCATGAGGCAACAAATAGGTAAGATTATATCATAACAAAGTTGATTTTTTTTTTCTCAAAAGTATTTCATTTTTCCAGTTAAGGGTAAAGATAGTTTTCAGGATTCATTCTGTATGTGTGTGTTTGAAAAAGTTTATAATTCACAATTTATCAAATGGCAAGGGAAATAAATTCCTATCAGGAATGGTTCAGATAACAGGAGAATCATAGAGTTCCAGTTTGTCTGTATATATATATTTAATAGCTGTTTATTTTCAAATTATATGCAAAGATACTTTTCAATATTCACCCTTGCAAAACCTTGTGTTCCAATTGTTTACTTCCTCCCCTAGACAGCAAGTAATCCAATATATACTAACATGTGCAATTCTTCTATATATACTTTCACAATTATCATGTTGCACAAGAAAGATCAGAACAAAAAGGGAAAAAAAATGAGAAAGAAAACAAAAGCAAGCCAACAACAAAAAAAGTGAAAATATTATGTTGTAATCCACATTCAGTCCTCACAGTCCTTTCTGGATGCAGAATGCTCTCTTCATCACAACTCTGTTGGAATTGGCCAGAATCACCTCATTTCAACATTCATTTTTGTAAGATTTTTGAATTCCAAATTTGTTCTCCCTCTCTCCTTTAGTCTCTCCCTTCCCCAAGACAGCAAAAAATTTCATATATGTTATATACATATAATCATTTTGAACACATATCCATATTAGTATGACAAAGCTTTTAAAGTAGCTTTTTATTTTTCAAAATACATGCAAATAAAGTTTTCAATATTCACCCTTGTGAAATCTTGTATTCCAAAATTTTTCCCTCCCTCCATCCCTAGACAGCAGGTAATACAATATAGGTTAAATATGTGCAGTTCTTCTAAACATATTTCCACATTTATCCTGCTGTACAAGAAAAATCAAAGGAAAAAAAATGAGAGAAAAAACCAAGAAAACATTACCACCAACAACAAAGATGAAAATATTATGTTATGATTCACTTTCAGTCCCCATAGTCCTCTCTCTGGATGCAGATCACTCCCTCCTTCACAAGTATAACAAAGTTTTAAAAGTTATGAATATTATGTTTAATCAAAAATTCCATTTTTCTCCAAGTCATTTTGTCTTTTGTTTAAATGGAGATGACCCCAAATAGAAGAGGGAAGAAAGGTAGTAAGAAAAATGAGGGTGGGTGTTAAAAGGCTTGGAGAGTGATGAATCAATTTGCAAGAAAGTAAATATCTCACATGACCATTGGCTTACATGTGTAAGCAAAATGTGTAATCATTCCTGTAAACTTCTCCGTGGGAACATTGAAGGCTCTAAATCACCTTTTGCAATATGGATTTAACAGGATTTGTCCCAAATAGAGAAGGGAGTGTCCATATGCATATCCCCAAAGTGAGTTATTTGGGCATCAGCACCAATGTTGATATTCTCATCATTCCATCCATTCCTCTCCCTCCTCCTAAGTGCCATCCCAAGACAAAGAAATTACTTTCTTGGTGGGGTAGACACACTGATATTTAGAATATCTGACATAAGAATCATCTCCCAAGATTAAGTATATTGTTTTTCCACATTTTATCATGCTACACAAGAAAGATAAAATCAAAAAGGAAAAAAAATAAGAAAGAAAAAAGCAAGTAACAACAAAGAAAGATGAAAATACTATGTTGTGATCTATAATTAGTTCCCATATTCCTCTAAGATGGCTCTCTCTATCACTTTGGCCTGAATTATCTCATTGTTGAAAAGAGCCACACCCATCAGAGTTGATCATCACATAATCTTGTTGCTGTATACAATGTTCTTTTGATTCTTATCACTTCTCATCCGTTCATGTAAGTTCATGTAAGTCTCTCCAGAATTGTCTGCAAATTCCATGCATATCACTTGCCAAGTCTCAGGAACATGGAGAGAGAATTACTGAGAAAGTCAGGGATGGCCATGTCAAGTCTTCAGATTCCAGCAGGAGCAGCACTCCAGAGATTCTGACATGAAAGGGAAGCCTTTGGGGTCTGACTGGGGGCACCAGAAGAAGAAAAAAACTGAAAAAGGTAAAGAAGAAAAAGGGAAAGTAAGGAAGGAAAAAGAGAAGGAGGAAAAAGCAAAGAAGGGAGACAAAGTAGAAAAGAGGTTGACCCCCTTAGTTTACATTAAAGACTCCTTGGAGGAAAAAATAAAAGTCAAGGCATAAGATAATACACAGAATAGATAATCCAAATATTACATCACATTGTTTTTTTCCTTTAAATTTAAGCCCCAGGGGCCACTATTGATCAATAAATTAATGCTGTTAATAAGGGTTAGATGCTGGCATGTCAATGTTTAATGAGAAGTTATATACTTCACTCAATAAGAAAAAAATACTTCCAGGAAAAGTCAAGCTATCTATTTTTCTTAGGGACCTCACTCTATTCTTTTTGTGGGTATTAGCCCTCTTCTAAATTAAAATATATCACTCAAATCTAGGAGTGATATGTATAGATTTATTCACTTAGATTCTTACTAGTGAGCTGCTCCTTAACCCATCCACCCACAAACTGCCCTCTTCCACTTCTTGCTATTGTAACTCAGATTGCCAACTAAGCCTGTGATATTTTATATGCTGCTGTTTAGGTATTACTGAATCTGTGGAGAGAATGTTGACATAAAGTAGAATGACTTCATGAGAGAGGAGTTGATGAGAAGAGCTTTGGGGAGGAAAGATTCTTTTTTTAAAGAGTCCCACAAAATTCAAGACTTTCTTTAGGATTAACAATGGGAGGAAAGATAGACTTTGGAGTCTACATATAGAGGGAAGTTGACTCTTTAATATATGCTGATTTCCAAATTGCCTCTTTAGATAAGTCAGGAAACGTCCCCTGAGGTGAGAAAAGGACTTCTCTGGGTTGAGCTGAGATCTCTTCTTAATTTCCATTTAAAGAACTAACCCCTCTTCTTCTTCTTCTTCTTCTTTTTTTTTTTTTTCCCCAGCATATTCTAAGTATATAACCTCAATTTTGGTTTGCTGTTTTGGATGGATAAATGAGTTTATTTTTGCCATTTGTGATGGTCTTTTGTGCAACCTGTGTTTAGCAGAAAGAATTCAAGTGGGTGTGTATAAGCTTGAGGTAACCCAATCTTCCCCTTTAAGAGATAGCATTAGGAAACCAGTTTTTTGTTTTGAACCTAAAAATTTGCCCTTAGGCCAACAAAATTTAGGAAAGCAAATATATCTAATCTTGTCTAGTCTACTTTCAGAGACTAGGAGTGCTCCAGCTTCATGATCCTTTTCATAATTTCCTCAAGGTAGTCATTGATGGAGTAAAATAGGCACCAGGAGTGGTAAATGGAAGTAGATTCAGGAGAGCAAAAAATTGTAAAAAAAATTATATAAACATATATAAAATTTATATAAAAGTTTATGACATGGAACAACCATAACAAGACATCCATCTCAGATTATAAAGTTATACTATTTATTATGTGAAATAATAAGAGGGAAAATAAGATCCCTAATGGAATTTACAATTTATCGAGAGGAAGAAACCATTAGAGGGAAGAGCTATGAAATGGAGAGTACTTCATAATGTTGTGCCACAGTTCCCTTTTATTATTCTGCCTCAGTTTCCCTAAATTGTTCTACCTCAGTTTCCCTAAATTGTTCTGCTTCAGTTTCCTTGAATTGTCTTGCTTCATTCCCCCTGGTTGCAACCTCCCTCCCCCTTTTCTGCTTATTAGAACTGAGAATCTGTGGAGATCTGACATTCCAAAAGATAAGACTCCAGATGTCCTATCTCAGATACCTAATTGGAATTGTCTATATCTCTAAGTTTTAGACTTCCTGGCTCTAATTGGACACCTCCTAAGTCCTCCCAATTTGTAAGAATTTATGGTTCTACTCCCAACCTATCAGAACTGGATTGATGGTCCCCTTCTTGGAGATTCCTGCTCACCAGAGTTGGACTCTACTCCCCTTTGTCTACTGGAGCCTGGAGCTATGAATATATATGTCATGGGAAATTCATATTCTCTGCTGGATGCTTTGAGACACCAGCCCTGGGGGCAACATGCCCCCAGCACAATTTCTCCCTCTCCGATAAAATATTTAAAACTTTCTAATCTCTATCTTGCCTCAGTTTCTCTGGCATTACAATAGCAGGCTTAGTCCTGAAAAAGAGTTAGCAACAATCTTCATCATAAGCACGTATTTTATAGGGAAACTATAACTTTGGGTGCTTCACACCATTTCAGGGGAGGAGGAGAAATAAAGGTGGGAACAAGGATATATACTGAGATGTTGAGATGTTGAAATTGCCTTGAAGATGCTAACAAATACAGTCTGGTTAAGCTTGGATTCCCATCATAGTTATCTTAAAGATGCTAACAAGGCAGTTTGGGCACAGTATGGCTGCCCTAATTATAGTAATAAAACATCTGGGAAACTAAGTTTCCAGAATGAGTGTTTTAGTATTTCATGACTAAGGGAGAAAACAAGTTGGTTTCAGAATTCAAATAGGAATTAAAATTATCATGTAATTATTTTTTCCCTTTTTAATTCCTCCCTCATTTCACTCCCTAGAGATGGCTACTATTAGACACGAATATGCATACTTCTATTCATTAGTTCTTTCTTTGGATAAAGATACTTTTTTCCTTCATAGGTCCTTTGCAATAATTTTTATAGCATTAATTAGTTTGGGTAAAACTTATTTATATTATATTTGTCCTGCCTACCCAGGAATAATTAACATGTCTTCAGTTTTTTTTTTTTGTTTGTTTATTTGTTTTTTGTTTTTTATAATTTTGTTTAAAATTTCCTAAGTTTGTTTTTCAGGTATAGTTCTCAGATATTTTATAGTGTTAATAGTTATTTTAAATGTGGCATCTCTTACTATCTCTTCTTGAAGGGTATTAATGGCAATTTATAAGAATGCTGATGATGGATGTGAATTTGCTTTCTGTCCTGCTATTTAGCTAAAATTTTAGTTGTCTCTTCAGTATTTTTCCAAGTGTATCATCATATTGCCTGTAAAAATAGAGATTTATTACCTCATTTCCCATTATGATTTCTTCTATTGCTTTTTCCCCTCTTATTGCTTTGGCTAAAATTTCTGATACAACATTGAATAATATTGGTAGCAGTGTATTTCCCCTGATCCTATTTTCCTTCACTATTGTTCTTCTCTGACTATCTTTTATCTTATCTCTTCTTTTAAGAGTAACTTATTTCTAATAACTACCTCTCTAATCTACATTCTTTTAAAGAATCCCTTTTATCCTCTCTTCTCTCTTAAATTTTAATTGACATAGTCTTCTAAAAATCCCTCCCTTCTCTCCCCTTCTTCTCTTATTTATAAATTTAGAAGACTTATACCTTTTTAGATGTATAGGATATTCCCTCTTTAACTCAGTTTTGATGGAAGATTCCAGCAATATCAATTCTCCACATCTATGTGTTTCCCTCTATATTATTTTTTCCTTTTATACCTCATTTATATGAAATAATTGTTTTCCTTTTTATGTTTTCCTACCCAATTTTTTGGGGGGTAGGAAATCATATTCAACTCAATCTTAATCTTTCTTTCAAACAATCTACATAATCATGACAGTCCCAAGAATATTAATAACATTTTCACATATGAGAAATAAACAGTTTAATCCCATTAAATCCCTTAATATTATTCTTTAATGTTTTCTTTATATTCCTTCTGGATCTTATATATTGAATTTTGCATTGAGTTCTGATCTTTTTGTCACAAATACCAGAAAGTCCCTCAGTTCATTAAATATCCATTTTAAAAAATTCAGGATTATATTAAACTTTGCTGGGGAAATTATTTTTGGCTGCAATCCCAACTCTCTTGCTCTTCAAAATATTCTGTTCCAAGACCTGTGGTCTTTTAGTGCTGATATAATATTTTCTTCTTAACCTGAGAGGTTTGAAATTTGCTATGATTCTTCATAAATTTTCCTCCTGGTATTTCTTTCAGGTGGTAAATGTGGATAATTTTTCTATTTCTACTTTACCCTCTTGTTCTATAATATTGGGGCAATTTTAAAAAATTTCTTGTAAGATTCTCAGAACTTTCAAGTAGTCCAACATTTCTTATATTATTTCTTTTTGATCTGCTCTACAAATCAGTTGTTTTTAAATTAAATGTTTCTTTCACATTCTTTCCTATTTTTCCATTCTTTTGATTTTGTTATTTTGTGGTGTCTTATGATGACATTTGTCTCCCCTTGCCCAATTCTAGTTTTCAAGGAAATATTTTCTTCCTTAAGATTTTAGATCTCCTTTTCCAATTGACTTTCTTTTTATAACTTTCTTGATTTCCTTTTGTTTTTATTTTTTTTCCTTAATTTTTAAGGAAATTCTCTTATTTTACTTAATTTTTACTCTTATTTCTCTTATTTGACTTTTGAGATTTTTTTAAAAGTTCTTCCAATAATTATTTTTGGACTTGTGATTATTTGACATTGTTCTTTAGGATATGAGTGTTTTTTTTAAACTCACTATTCTCCTTTGAATATGAACCTAGATATCAATGGTTAGATTCTTTCTCTTTTATTTACTTTTTCTTTATTTTCTTTTTAGCAGCTTATTATTCTAATCAGGTTTTAATTCTGAGCTGTAGGTAATGGTGCCCCAGGCCTTGGATCTTTCTTACTATTCTTACTATTTCTTACTATTATTTTCTGAATTCTGACTGTGGTCCCAATCTCAAACACTCTTCTCTCCTCCTAAGTCACAGTAAGAAATGCAAGCTGAGGTATTATACTTACTTGAGCATGTATTCATTCCTTCCCACCCACTGTCACAGCTCAGGATTGCATCTGCTCAACCCCACTAGTCCTGGCATCCTGAGACAGCAAAAGGTCCTTCAGTCTTCTGCTACTCAGCTATAGGATCCATTAGGTGGAAGTTCATGAGGTGGAAGTTCTTCAGGTCGAGGTTGCTTCCTCACTCAGATGCCCCCAGGGTTGGTTTGTTGATTCAGGAAACATCTCTCAATGACTCTGAAGAATCATATTTAGGTAATTCATGTCAACATACATGGACCTACATTTTATATTGCATTTCAGTGGAATTCAGTGAAATCTACACAAGTGTGACTTAAGAAAAGAGGTGAATCATGGCATTAGTATAACAAATTCTTTACTCTTAATCTAGAAGTAAAAGGAAGAAAAGCAAATATATTATAATCATCACCAAATAACCACAGTTCTTCTGAAACTTAGTCATCCTAAAACCTTTTAATCCGGTGATCAAGTCTCTAAACTCATGGATCTAGTTCCAATTAGACTTCAATCTCCTCTACCTGTTTATGTAGGGGAAAATGGATATTAGCCACTGTTGAATGCAGCTGATCCCAGAGCTTTATGATGTTTGAGGATGATCAAAACCAGTTAAAGGGGAACTTTGGAAGCCAGTTAAAAAAGGAAAAGCAGGGGGGGAAAGGAATCTGGCTGGTTTACCCAGATTTTATCACTTCTGAGACTCCATGGCTTTCTCTATGGACTTTTGGTTGCTATGCAAAATTTACCCAGCACCTTTTTAAGACTGTGCCTCCCAAGAATCTCTTCCTGTAAGCCTGATTCCTCCTCCCCTACTTGGGCACACCAGGACTGCTATGCAGCATAATGACTCCATATTACAATTCCTTTGCCTCCATTAAAGATCCTAATTTTTGCTATTTTGATAATCTTTACACCACTTAGAACCAGGACTAGTATCCAGATACTCTTGGTCCTCTTAGCTATTTTTCCACTTGATTATCTCCATTAGATCAGTGAGTGCAGGACTTAAAAAGTCCAGGTTTCTCAGTCTTTCCTAAGAGCTGGAAGGAAAGTTGTGCAGTTAACTTGGAGTCATTTCTCTTTTTCCCTTTATCTGTTTTTGTACCTTCTTGAAATAACCTTGAAATTCTTCCTGCTTCATCACACTGCTTTCTTGGCTCTTTTCAGTACTGCCTTGACAGACAAAATATTGCACTTTCTTCCCTGACTTCCCGGCTCCTGCTCCACCCTCATTCTCCAATAAGCTTTCCTATCATACATGTCAAATATATTTTTCTCCATAACTTTTCTTTGTTCTAGTTGATTCTTTTGATATTGAATCACAGGAAGTAGGAAGTAGATTAGATTTGGGGCAGAGAACTTGAATTCTGCTTCTGTTACCTCCTACCTGTAAGATGTTAGACAAAAAAAACCTCTGGTCTAGAGTTTTTTCACTTTTAAAATGATGTGATTGAATTAGAGAGAATCTAAGCTCTCTTTACAATCTAGATCCATGAACCTGTTTGTCAGTGGGTCCCACTTCCTACTCTTAATGGTTATTATCACCTTTATTTCTTTCTGTTCCATGATTCAATTTGGTAAATATTTATTAAGAATAATAGGTGCTTTCCTAGCTGGGTTCTAGATAACCAAAGGCAAATTAAGTAGAAGGGACTGGTAATTAATACATACGTAGGAAAATAAATACAAGGTAATTTGAGATTGAGATTATTTTATTCTAAAGACTATGCTAGGGCCTGATGGTGGAAATCCAAAAGCTAGATATTTCCTATCCTCAAGGAGTTCATGTTCTAATTAGGGAGAAAACATGAAAACAGTTATATAGATGTAAGATACATATAGAATAGATGGGTGGATCAGAGGAAAGGCCACTGGGGGAAAGAAAGAAGGGAAGATTGAGAAAAATCTTCTGGAGAATTTGGGATTTGAGCATTCAGGCAAGTGTGCCACAGACTAATCAATTAATGAACTAGAATTTATTAAGTAAAAAACACTGTGCTAAGCACTAGAGATACAAAGAAAGACAAAAACAGTCCATGTTCTTAAGGAGCTCAGAGCCAAATAGCTTTTGAAATATCCATTCAACTATTTACCTATGAGGACAAATACTAATTTCTGCCTGGCAAGCAGACATGAATGTCATATTAATTCATTATTAGACTGCCAAAATATATTATTAATGTGGTTTACAGGTTAAAAAAAACTCACTGCAGAAATCTTTTCCTCTTTACCTTCCTTAAATTTGTACCTTGTTAGAAATAACACCTCTTATTTGCTTACTTAAAAAACAATCTTTCCATTCAGGTTCACATCTGATCCAATAAGTTTATGGAAGAAGGTAATATCCACCCTGATATACAGATTAGGAAAATAGTTCTAAAGAATTGGAGCATCTTGTCTAAAGTTACAAAACAAATTTGTGAATGGCATGGCCAGAATTTAGAAAATCAGATCTCTTTTACTTATAAACCAATGTTTTCTCATTAGTCCACATAGTATCTGAATAGAGAATATATAATTTTTTTTTTTACTTGCCCAGAAAGAAAAGATGGGGTGGAGTAGAGAATACTGTTTTCCTGGACAGAAAGTTACCAATATTGCTTTGGTATTAAGTTCCCAGACTGAGGTATTGATATTGAATATTTAAAATCTTAAGTTCTAAGATATCAGTGGAAGAGTAAGGGATTTTATTTTGTAATACTTTGGAGTGCTTGAAAGTCACTCACCCCTGTTTTCTAAGTTCCTCATCTGTGAAATGAGCTGGATAAGGAAATGGCAAACCACTCTAGCACCTTTGTTAAAAAAAAAAAAAAAAAAAAAAAAAAAAAGCAAAAAGAAACAAACAAAAAAACACCAAATGGGGTTATAGAGAATTAGATATGATTAAAAATGACTGAACTTAGGAACTCAAATTTTTAAGTTCATTTTCACCATAGCATATAGTATTTACTCAATAAATGTCTGTGTTTCAGTCATTAGGTATATTGTTTTCTTGATGCTAATTACTTCACTGTGTCAGTTTGTATGGTTTCCTGTGCTTCTCTGATTTCCTCAGTCATCATTTGTCATAGCACAGTGATATTCCAAGAGACTCACAGACCACAATTAGTTTAGATATTCTGCAGTCTTTAGGTGTCTGTAAACTTTGAATTCATGGATCATAGATTCAAAGTTTTGCAGAGCTTCAGAAGTCAGTTAGTTCAACCCTTCATGTAACAGATCAGGAAACTGAGGTGCACAGATATTAAGTGACTTAGCCAACATCATATAAATAGTAAGTGTTAGAACTGGAATTAGAAGCCAAATCTTCCTGGCTCCAAAATGTAATATTCTTGAATTAGACCAAGTTGAAGAAAATGGAATTATTTTTTAATTATTTAATTTTTTTATTATTTTTATATTTTTATATTCAAGTAGGGTTTTTTTGTTTGTTTGTTTGTTTTTTTTTTTTTTTTTTTTTTTTTTGTTTGTTTTGCTGTTTGGTAGAATTTATTTTGCTATACAGCTTTGCTCCATTTGGTTACCCCTTGTATTGTAATTCCAACTTTCCTATATTACCTATAAATTATCCATGGCCTTCTAGTTAGTTGATGCAGAGCACTTAAGTGGAACTCTGGTTGTTTTATTTCTAATTAATTGCTCTTTATTTAAATTTTATTCTTTCTCAATTATATATAAACAAAAATATTTAACATTCAATTTTAAAAATTTTGAGTTCCAAATTCTCTCCCTTCTCATCCCTATTAAGAAGACAAGAAATTTACATATATTATATCTATGCAGTCAAACAAAACATATTTCCATATTAGCAATGCTGTTCTCAAAAAGACCATCCTCTAAGAAAAATTAAAAAAATAAAAAAATAAGTATGCTTCAATCTACATTCAGACTCCATCAGTTATTTCTGGAGATGGATAGATTTTTCACCATAAGTTCTTCAGAAATGTCTTAGATCATTCCATTATTGAGAATAACTAAGTCATTGGCAATTGATCATCATATAATTTTACTATTACTGTGTGCAATATCCTCCTTATTCTGCTCATTTCATTTTGTACCAGTTCCTTTAAGTCTTCGTAAGCTTTTGAAAATATCCTGCTTATTATTTAATATGTCACAATAGTATTCCATCACAATCATATACTACAACTCATCCAGCCATTCCTTCAATTGATGTGCATCCCCTCAATTTTCAATTGTGGGCCACCACAAATACAGCTGCTATAAATATTTTTGTACATGTAGGTCCTTTTTCTTTTTAAAAAAATCTCTTTAGGATACAGGATGAGGTGGTCATTTTATTGTTGTTTATCCTTCATTTTTGAAAAGGACCTTGACTACAGGGAGGGATACCATAGCATACAAGTGAATTAGCTATGCAAGATCACCTGACAGCTGGGTCCAAAGACCAGTTATAGATCAGTATGACTGGAGATGGCTGTGAATGCATTGGGAGACCTTATCCTTTTAAAACCTGGTATTGCTGGGTTGAAGGGTATGCACAGTTTTATAGCCCAATGCATCTACTTCCAAATTGCTTTCCAGAATGGTTGGATCAGTTTATAGCTCCACCAGCAGTTCATTATTTTCCCTATTTTTCTATATCTCTAATATTTACTGCTTTCCTTATATATCATATTAACTGTTCTGATAGGTGTAAGGTTATACCTCAGGGATGTTTTAACTTGCATTTCTCTAATCAATAGTGATTGTTAAGAGACAGGCCAATTCTCTGAGAGTCTCCACAGCTGTGGATCATAATATCTGAAAGAGTTGTAGGGCAGCCTTTGCTGACACAGGTGTTGTGGACTGGGAATGAGATAAATTGGAGACAGAGGGAAGAGGAGAGAGGTCAGACAACACAAGGTTGCCTGTCAGTCAGAGAGGTCAGAGAACAACAACTGCCTCTCAATCTCCTTGTAACATCCTCTCACATGAGGAGATCCATTCTGTAGGTGTGGGTTGGATCTCCAGCAACCACTGTCAGGTGGTTCCTGTGTATTCCAGTGATTTAGAATATTATTATATGATTATAGATATTGATTTCTATTTCTGAAAATGGCCTGTTCATGTCCTTTTAATGAGGGAAAGGAAAGGGGCAACCCCATTTCTTGGCACATAGATAATTCCATGAGGTGCAGTGTCCCCTGTAAAATGAATTTACAGGCCCAAAAACCTAGATTGATAAATAAAAATTTGGAAGTAAAGCTCAGTTACAAAGACGCCAGGGCCAGAGGTGGCCTCTGGGTGGACAGGAACCTTAACTGGCTAGAAGGATACCATGTGTTGGCTGAGAGGGCTCCTGAAAAGAGGGCGTTCTGGCTCACCTCTTTTATACCCAAAAGATTGTAGGCAGTTCCAAGTTCTGGTGGGCTTTTCAGTTAGCTCAGATCAGGTGAGGGCTGGGGGGAGCTGAGCTGATAGTGGGGGCTGGGCCCGGATATTCAAAGGGTGCCTTGGACCAGGATTTGTGAATTAAGGTCAGCCATGGAGTGGGCAATTAGAAAGGAATCTTAAAGGGACCTCAAACCCCATCACTTTGACCATTTATCAATTGGGGAATGACTCATATTCTTATAATTTTTACTCAGTTCTCTATATATCTTTTTCTCTCTGTCTTTTGATAGTTCCCTAGCATCTATCATCACTTTCAACTGATTATTTAGAAGCAGCTAGGTGACAGAATGGACAGAGCAAAGTATCTAAAGTTAACTAGACTGGAGTTCAAATTTGGTTTCAGAGAATTATTAACTGTGGTCCTAGGCAAATCAATTAACACCTGTCTGGCCCAATTTCTAAAATGAAAGTAATTATAGCACCTAAAACCCATAATTTCTATAAGGATCAAATAAATTAATATCTATAAAGCACCTAGTACATTGTAAGTGCTATATAAATGCTAATAATTATTTTGTAGTTATATTGCTCCAATAGAATGTAAAAGCTACTTGAAAGCAGGGACTCTTTTATTTATTTATTTATTTATTTGTCTTTTATATTTTTAGCATTTAGCACAAAATCAATTGACCTATATACAGAGTAGTAGGCAGCTAGGTGGTACAGTAGATAGAGCACTGAACTTGGAATCAGGAAGACTCATCTTCCTGAGTTCAAATATATCTTCAAACATTTGCTAGCTATGTGACCATGGGCAAATTACTTAACTTTGTTTGCCTCATCTATAAAATGAGATGGAGAAGGAAAAGGCAAATCACTCCAATATCCTTGCCAAGAAAATCTCAAAGGCGAGCATGAGAAAATCAGATTTGACTGAACAACAATATTTGGAGTAAACATTTCAAGGAAATTTTACCAAAAATTATTTATCAGAAGTGTAATAGTCTGACACAAATATTTCAAGATTATAGAGGCTAAAAATATTTAAAAGATGAAAGAAAAATATAAAAAAAATGAAAGGAAAATACTTCTCAGATTTCATTAGTGCATTTAAAAGTGTGGTATATTTTCCCTCATTTTATTATCTTTTAGGAGATGAGCACCTTAGGTGTACAGATAATCTCCTTGTTATTTAGCAGGATGTTATTTAGACTGGATGATCAGTCTGAATCAGGTGACTTTGAGCTGCCATGAAGTATTATGATCATTATCAACTACCTTCAAGATCTGATATTTTGCCTAAAGCTTACTAGGGATGTTAGTGTTGGCTAGGCTCTCCCCAACAAAGGAAGGCCACAGTGGTTGTTAGTCAGTTTGGTTTTTTGTTTTTTTTCATATTGATCATTATTCATATCCCTCAGCTGAGATACTTAATCAAGTACTACCTCCTACTCTGTCCTTAATCCTCTGGGGAAGAGGTATTGTGATGAATAAACATCCCCTGTGGGGATGTGGGAAAACTGGGACACTAATCCATTGTTTAAGGAGTTGTGAAATGATCTAACCATTCTGGAGAGCATATCTGTCCATCTCAGCAGTTTCTTTACTGGGTCTTTATCCCAAAGAGACTATTAAAAAGGGAAAAGGATCCACATGTGCAGAAATGTTTGTAGCAGCCCTTTTGTAGTGGCAAGGACTAGATATTGAGTAGATGGCTATCAGAGAATGGATGAATAAGTTATGGTTTATGAATATGATAGAATGTTATTATTCTATAAAAAATGATGAGCAGACTGATTTCAGAAAAGCCTGGAGAGGCTTACATGAACTGATCCTAAATGAAATTAGCAAAACCAAGATAACATTGAACATCCATTATAACATAATTATGTAATAATCAACTATAATTTACTTGGCTATTTTCTTTTTTTTTTTTTTTTTAAATATGACCATGAGGATTTTTTTATTTTTGAACCACTAAGGTTCTGTTGCATACCTTTTATTTAAATGATAGCTTTATTTTCAAAATACATGGAAAGATAGTTTTCAATATTCACCCTTGCAAAACTTTGTGTTCCAAATTTTTCTCTTTCCTCCCAACCCATTCCCCTAGGCAGCAAGTAATCCAATATAGATTAAACATGTGCAATTCTTCTTACATATCTGAACATTTATCATGCTACATAAGAAAAATCAGATCAAAATGGAAAAAAAAATAAAAGAAAGCAAACAAACAAAAAAAAAGGTGAAAATACTATGTTGTGATCCATATTCACAGTTCTCTTTTTGAATGCAGATAGCTCTCTCCATCACAAGTATATGGGAATTGGCCTAAATCTCATTGTTGAAAAGAGTCACATCCAGCAGAATTGATCATCACATAATCTTGTTCCTTTGTACAATTTGCTCTTGGTTCTACTCACATCACTTAGCATCAGTTCAGACCTCTCTGAAATCATCCTGCTGATCATTTCTTATAGAACAATAATATTCTATTACATTCATATACTATAACTTATTCAGCCATTTCCCAACTGATGGGCAACCACTCCGTTTTCAGTTCTTTGCCACTACAAAAAGGTCTGGTACAAACATTTTTGCACATGTGGGTCCTTTCCCCTTTTATATGATCTCTTTGGGATACAAGTCTAGTAGAGACACTACTAGATCAAAGGGTATGCACTGTTTTATAGCCCTTTGGGCTTCCAATTTGCTCTCCAGAATGATTGGATCAATTCACAACTCCACCAACAATATATTAGTGTCCCAGTTTTCCCACATCCCCTACAACATTTGTCATTATCTCTTCCTGTCTTCTTAGCCAATATGAGAGGCATGTAGTGGTACCTCAGAGTTGTCTTAATTTGCTTTTCTCTAATCCGTAGTGATTTAAAGCATTTTTTTCTTCATCTGAAAATTGTTCATATCCTTTGACCATTTATTAATTGAAGAATGGCTTGTATTCTTATAAATTTGAGTCAATTCTCTTTCTATATATTAGAAATGAGGTCTTTATCAAAACCCGTGGATGAAAAATTTCCCCCACTTTTCTGCTTCCCTTCTAATCTTGACCATACTGATTTTTTTTGTACAATAAGTTTTTAATTTAATATAACCAAAATTATTTATTTTACATTTCAAAATGTTCTTTAATTTTTCTTTGGCCATATATATATGCCTTCTTTCTCCACAGATGTGAGAGATACACAATTGCTTGTTCTCCTAATTTGCTTATAGTGTCATTTTTATTATGTCTAAATCACGAACCCATTTTTTAGGATGTTAGTTGTGAGTCAATGCCTATTTTCTGTCATAATATTTTCCAGTTTTCCCAGTAATTTTTGTCAGATAATGAGTCCTTATTCCACAAATTGGGGTCTTTGGGTTTATCAAACACTAGATTCCTATAAACATTGACTATTGTGTCTTGTGAACTCAACCTACTCCACTAATGAACTATTCTGATTTTGATTACTAAATGATTTTGATGACTGCTACTTTATAATATAGTTTTAGCTCTAGTCCTTCATTTTCATATTTTTCATTAATTCCCTTGAAATTCTTGACTTTTGTTCTTCCAGGTGAATTTTGTTATTATTTTTTCTAGTTGTGTAAAGTAATTTATTGACAATTTTATTGGTATGGCACTGAATAAGTAGATTAATTTAGGTAGAATTGTCATTTTCATCGTTCATCCTAGTCATGAGTACTTAATATTATCCCAATTGTTTAAATCTAAGTTTATTGTGTGGAAAATATTTTGTAATTGTGCCCATATAGTTCCTTGCTTTGTCTTGGCAGATAAACTCCCAAATATTTTCTATTATCAACAGATATATTAATGAGATATATATTCATATCTCTTGTTTCTGGACTTTGTTGGTAACATATATGATTCATGTGGATTTATTTTGTATCTTGCAACTTTGCTAAAGTTGTTAGTTTCTGGAGTTTTTCAGTTGATTCTCTAGGATTCTCTGAGTATAACATGATATCATCTGCAAAAAGTGATAATTTTGTTTCTTTGTTACCTACTCTAATTCCTTTAATTTCTTTTTCTTTTCTTATTGCTAAAAAGAGCATGTCTAATACAATGTTGAATAATAATAGTGATATTGGGCAACCTTGTTTCATCCCTGATTTTACTGGGAAGTCTTCTAGTTTATCCCCAATACATATGATGCTTGCTGATGATTTTAGACAGATGCTACTGATCATTTTAAGGAAAGCTCCATTTATTCCTATGCTCTCTAGTGTTTTTAATAGGAATGGGTGTTGGATTTGGTCTAATATTTTTTCTTCATCTATTGAGATAATTATATGATTTTGTTAGTTTAATTATTGATAAAATCAGTTATGCTAATAATTTTCCTAATATTTAACCAGCCCTGCATTCGTGGTATAAATGCTACTTGACCATACTGTAATCTTCTGGTAATAAATTGCTGGTTGCTAATATTTCATTTAAGATTTTTGCATCAATATTCTTTAGGGATATTGGTCTTAATTTTCTTTTTCTGTTTTTAGTCTACCTGATTTAGGTATCTGTACCATATCTGTATCATAAAAGGAATTTGGTAGGACTTCTTCTTTCCCAATTTTTCCAAGTAGGATGCATAGTATTGGAATTAATTGGTTTTTAAATGTTTGATAGAATTCTCATTTAAATGTATGTAGCCCAGGAGATTTTTTCTTAGGGAGTTGATTAATAGTTTCTTCAAATTATTTTTCTAAAATGAGACTCTTTAAAAAATTTATTTTCTTTTCTGTTAATCTAGGCAGTCTATATTTTTATAAGTATTCATCCATTTCACTTAGATTATCAAATTTATTGGCATACCATTGGGCAAAATAGATCTTAATTATTGCTTTAATATTCTCTTCATTGGTGACATGTTCTCTCTTTTCATTTTTGATACTGCCAACCAGTGTAATTTTGCTGTTTATTTCTTCTTGCAACTCTCTTAACTTCTCTTCTATGAATCTGAATACCATGCCACTTGGTATATAAATGCTTAATATTGATTTTACCTCATTATCTATGGTACCCTTGAGTAAGATGCAGTTTCCTCCCTTATTTCTTTTAATTAGATATATTTTTGCTTTTACTTAAAAAAAGCAATGCTGAGATCAGAGTCGCTACCCTGGCTTTTTTTTTTTTTTTTTTTCTTTTAATTTAAGTTGAAGTGTAATAGATTCTGTTCTACACTTTTGCCTTTATTCTATATGTATCTCTTTGCTTCAAATGTGTTTCTTGTAAACAATATATTATAGGATTCTGGTTTTAATCCAGTGTGCTATCCCCTTCTGTTTTATGGGAGAGCTTATCCCATTCTCATTCACAGTTAAAATTTCTAACTCTGCATTTCCTACCATCCTATTTTCCCCAAGTTATACTTTGCTCTTTCCTTACTCTCTTTCTGTCCTCACCAGTATTTTGCTTTTGACCACCACTTCCCTCAATCTGCCCTCTCCTTTTTCAGTCACTCCCCCTCTCTTATCCCTTTCCCTTTCTACTTTACTTCTCTTTTCCTTTCTTTCCTTTCCTTTCACTTTCCCTTTCCCCTTCTTCTTCCATATAGAGTGAGACAAGTTTCTATATCAAACTAAATGTATCTGATATTTCCTTTGAGCCAAATCTGATGAGATTAAGGTTCAAACAGTGCTCATCCCACTCCATTATTTCCCTCAACTGAAATAGGTCTTTTTTGCTTCTTCATGTGATTTAATTTACCTCATTTTACCTCCCTTTTCCTCTTCTTTCAGTGCAACCCATTTTCATCCCAAGTTTCTTTTTTATATCATCACAGTAAAGTCAAACTATATCTACAACCTCTAAATATATCCTTAACAAAGATACAGTTCTCAAAAACTACACATATTATCTTCTTATGTAGGGGACTTAAATATTTTAACCTTTAAAGAACATAGTTTTTTACCCCTTTTTGCCTTCTTATGCTTCTCTTGATTTCTGTATTTGAAAATCAAACCTTTTGTTCAGCTCTCATGGTTTCATCAAAAATAATTGAAAATCCCCTATTTCATTGAATGTCCATCTTTTCCCCTAAAAGATAATGCCTAGTTTTTCTGGGTAATTGATTCTTGGCTAAAGTCCAAGCTCCTTTGCTCCTCCTCCCCACAATGAATATCATTGTCTGGATCCTTTGATCCTTTAAAGTGGAAGCTGGTAGTTCTTGGGTAATCCTGACTGTGGTTACTTGATATTTGAATTTTTTCTTTCTGGCTATTTGTAGTATTTTCTCCTTGAACTGACAAATCTGGAATTTAGCTACAATATTCTTTGGAGTTTTTATTTTGAGGTTTCTTTCAGGAGGTGATGGGTGGATTCTTTTAATGGCTATTTTAACCTTTGATTCTAGACTATCAGGGCAGTTTTCCTTGATGGTTTCTTGAAAGGTATTGTCTAGGCTCTTTTTTTTTCATTGTCATTTTCAGCTAGTGCAATAATTCTTATATTGTCTCTCCTAGATGTATTTTCCAAGGCAGTTGTTTTTGCAGAGATATCTTACATTTTCTTTTCTTTTTCTTTTTCTTTTTCTTTTTTTTTTCTTTTTGGTTTTGTTTGACTGTTTCTATGTGTCACTGAGTCATTCACTTCCATTTGTTCTGTTCTAATTTTTAGTTAATTATTTTCTTCATTCTGCTTTTTTACCTCCTTTTATGTTTGACCCATTGAACTTTTAACTGAATAGTTTTGTTCATTTCATTTTTCCCTGTTTCACCAATTTTGTTTTTTTTAAGGAATTGTATTCTTTTTCCATTTCACCAAATCTATTTTTAAGGAGTTGTTTCCTTTATACAAAAATGTCTATGTTAACTTTTCCAAACTCTCCTGCAAAGCTCTCATTTCCTTCCTCTATTTTTCTTATATCTCTCTTTCAAGATGCTTTTTGAATTCTTCGAAGAGAGCCTTTTGAGTTGGAGACCAACTCATATCACTCTTTGAAGCTTTATCTGGAAGTGTTATGCCTTTAGTGTCTTAAGGGATTGAAGTCTGTTCTTCTATCTTCATAATAGTTATCTAAGGTCAAAGCTCTTTTTGCTTTTAAAAGTTGACATGTGATCCTAGAGCCAATGCTGCCAGCTTTCTTCCTACCTGGGTGAGCCTAAGCAAGTCTCATCTTTTAAGCTGGAGCTTATCACTATTTGTCTTCTCTAGTAGCATTTGAGGTCTCACAACTAATCTGCTCATCCACTGGCTTTTGAACTAAGAGTAGCCAATGCTACTATATTTTGGCTAAATGCCTCCCACTAAAATCCCCAGGCCTCTCCATTCTGAGCTTCTCTACATTGTGCCTGTGCTGGACTGTCTCCCCCTGCCTAATTGAGATGGACCTTTCCTGAAGTCTTTACAAGAAAACTTCTGCTGGAAATTTGTTATACTCCAAGTATTTGTGGGTTTTGTGATTCCAAAATCTGTTCAGAAGTTTGATCTACTGTTGATTTTGAGGGAAGCCAGGAAGACCTCAGGCAAAATCCTGTCTACTCTTTACCATTTTGGCTATACCACCCCACTCCTCCACTTGGCTCTTTTCAACAATGAGGTAATTGAAGGCAATTCCATTAGACTTGGGAAAATGCCATCACATCTGGAGAGAGAACTATGGAGACTTAATTTTTTATGTTGTTGCTGCTTGTTTGCTTGTTTTTTTCTTTCTCATGTTTCTTCCTTTTGACATGATTTTTTTTTTTTTTTGCATAGCATGAACAATATGGAAAGATGTTTGGAAAAAGTGCACATTTTTAATCTATATTGGATTGCTTTCTGTTATAGGGAGGGGGAAGGGAGAGAGAGAAAGAAAAATTCAGAACACAAGGTTTTGCACAAGTAAATGAAAACTATCTTTGCATGTATTTGGAAAAATAAAATACTATTAAAATGTTAACACTCCCTGCAGAAAGGGGCTAACATTCTTCCACTCAATGGTTTAGAAACTCTTCCCCTTAGTCACACTGATTATAGAGATTGAAGATGAATTGACTAAAATCTTATCCGTTCTTTGAACTTTTTTCTCCTTCGTTATCTTTTTCCTAGTTTAATCATGTCAACTTTCATTTGATATACCCACAGAAACTCATTTTAGTTCTAAAACTTCTAAACTATATAGAAAGGTAACCTTGCTTGACTAGGCAAATATCCAGTAAATGACCTTTTCTCTCCTCCCCTCCCTTCTTCCCATGGTCTTTCCTTTTCTTGATCACAGTGTTTGGGCTAGTGGAAAGATGCAGACAATACCTATGACCACTTTCCGACTCCACTCCCTCTCCCCCACCCCAAAATCACAGACTGATCTCTCTACTTTGCATTTCATTTTAGAGTAACATGTCAGATTTCAAAAATTTTCATTTATTTTATAACCTCAATTATCCAAAACACATCTAAGGACCAGAAGTAAAATAGTCAGAAAAATCCTGATCTTTTCTCATGGCATAAAATGGAGCTTCCCTATTTTTCTTTTTTGCTTAAATCTATTGTAGCTTTAAAATTGTCTAAGATCAATGAATACTAGCCCTGCTTTTTTCCCTAATAAATTTTACTCCTGATAATTGTTATTATGTTTATGTATCTCATATTTCCTATCCCTATTGACTCCTCTGATTTACTTCTACTCACTACTTTGCCTTGCAATTATTTATCCCATTCTTCCCTTATCATCTCCCTCTATCCTTTCTCTCCCTCTTTATCCCATTACTGTTAATCTAAACACCTTATTCCATCCCCATTAAGCTATATATTCTTCTATACTCCCTCTATCCTATTCCCTCCCCCTCTTATTTCTTTACAAAGTTAGAAGATTTTTATACACAAATAGACACACACACACACACACACACACACACACACACACACACACACACATATATATATATATATTGTTCTTTCTTTAAGCCATTCCCAATGTGAATAGGATCATAGTACAACCAGCCCTATCCCCCCATATTATTCCTCAATTCTTGCTCTCCCATCTCATTTGTATAACATAATTATTCTTTTTGCTTTTTCCCACATGGTTTTGCTTTTTAGAGTCATCTCATATGCAGTTCTACCCCAATCTTTCTTTCAAATAACCTATTTACTAATGCCAATCTTAGACATTTGGTTTACATTTTCTACATAGACAGTTTGTTCTTATTGAGTCCCTGAGTGGGTGGTGGTGGGGGAACCTTAATAGAAAACTTGAAATAAGATTGAAAAGAAATATAATGAAATGATTTCATATATATATAAGAAAATACACACACACACACACACACACACACACACACACACACACATATATATATATATATATGCATATACACACACACACACACACACACACACACACACACACACACACACACCATGCCCAGCAAAGTTAAAGCATAATTCTGGCAATTCATTGAATATTCATTTTTTCCATTCAGAAGAAAATGAAAGCTATAGAGTTGCAGTCTGGTTACAGCTTTTTAATATAGAAATTCACTTGCCTTAAAAAACTACATTAGTTAAAAAACTAATCTATCTCCACCCACCTTGAAAGGGCTTTATTTGCTGCCAAGGAAACACACCCACCAAAGCTAGCTCCTTTGAAAGTAAAAGAGATTGGGAAAGAGCAATAAAATTCAAATTTAGCCTAGGTTTAAAAGTTTAACTTCTTGAATTCTTTTATGTGGAATTGGACATTCTGTATTAGTTTAAATTGATTGATTGTATTATATTGGGTCAGAGCCTCTAAAATAATAAGTTTTTTTTCCCCTTGTCCTTTTGAAAATGTTTCTGTTAAGGACAATATGCAATTTGGGATATTTTTCTATGTATTGGGTATTTTAAAAGCAAACTCATTTGTATGAATAATGTTCACTTATGAAACATCAACTTGGATATGATAATTGTTTAAGTTATGGACTTATTGGGACAAATTCCTTACTGCTATCAATATAAGGTTATGATAAATATTTGTTTAGAATTTATCAGAAATCTGATTAATGGAATCTGTTGTTAGAGATAAGATAATTATTATGCTCCTGCATTTTTCCTCCTGTAACTGATTTCTAAGATCAGAGCAATAGTCAATAGAAATTGTTAATGCAATTCAATTATGTCATACCTTGTTGTTTCTAGCCTGATTATATGTAATCATTGTATCCTAAATGCTTGGGCAAATAAGTATTTAGCCTGGTCATCTGTCTGTTACTGGACAATTAATAGAGGTCTGTAAGACCAAAACTGATTTCTAACACCTGTTGGTTTCCCTTTATCTCACTAACCTGAGACTTAATTCTTCTCTTCTAACGGCAATTTCTGTCTCCTGAAAAAAACACTCAGAGCAGATGTGCTTTTTTAATACAAATCTCTCCCAGGATCCCATAGAAAAAACTACCTCAGTGAACACCACAGGGGCTGAGCTGCCCCCCCCCCCCCCCAGCATCCTGCTCCCTGGTAGGAAATTGGGGTCTGGCCCTGTTTCCTCTGTTTTCCCACAACAGGGGCCGGTAAGCTGGATAGGCTATGCTGATACTGTGCACCCCCTCTGACTCCTTTTACCCCTCCCCCATAAAGAGGAAACTAGGAAGGAAAAGATTCAGGATCTTTGCTTATTGAGGAACCAACTCTATTATTTTAAAGAAAAGCTCCACTGTTAAAAGATTTCCAAGACCTTAAAGTGCATTCTTATCTTGAATAGATATTAAGGCCTCTTGCCTCCCCGGCCTTCTGAGTCCACACCCTTTAATTCCCAATCAGGAGGATTTAGTGGTGAAAGGGCTAGGCTACATATAATCTTTTCTTTCTGCATTTTCTCCTATTTTTCTTTGATAGTTAGATGGGCCATTAGCATTCTACAAGCAGCCCATAGAGGGGATCTGATACATTTCCTCCATTTCTGAATGTCACTATCTCCATCCTGGATGACTCCCCACTTTTAATCTGCTCCCAAGATCTGTTTTCTCTAGGCTTCAAACTTTGGATTCTCAACTGGCCTTCATCCTGGAGAACACTTACTGGGGACAACTGACTGGGGACAACTGATGGGATACCCCCTAGATGCCCTGATGCCATCCCCCACACCTCACGCCTCACCTCCTGACATGAAATCCCAAATCTCTACGACCCTTGTCATCTCGAAGCAGTTAAGAGGAAATTATCTCCTCTTTTCCCACATGCATTTGGAGGTGACGGTTTGAGAGGGGAACTAGAAGAGGGGACCCCGCTACTCTGAAGATCTTTGGAGAAAAATCTTCAACCTTGCCTCAAATGAGGGACACTGCCCCAAATTTTTTTTAAATGAATTTAAGTCTTAACTGTTTGAGGGGGGAAATGATGGGGGTTGAGATCCCTTTAAGCTAGGATCTTTTGATTCACAAATCCTGGTCCCCTATCCCCCACCAGATCTGAGCTAACTTGGGTTTTCCCACCCCCCACAGTTTAAACCCAATGAATTCTATTCAATACTGACCCTGGCTGAAAACCCACCAGGAGCTTGGGACTCCATCCACCTTCAAGATCACTAAGAGCCCCCATTATAAAAGGGGCTACTTTGGAGTCCACATTTTGCAGCAGTCCTAAGCATGGTATCTTTATATCAATCATGTCAAGGGTTTCTGCCCACCGGACCTATTCCGGTGCCCTTTTATCTCTACCCTCAACTTTACAAACTTTACTTCCAAATCCCTACAATAAACCTTTTTATCAATCTAGGTTTTGGGGCCTGTAAATTTCTTTACAGGGGACTCTGTGCTGTTATGGGACTATCCTTGCAGCAATCCAAAAGGGGTTCCTCCTTTCCTAACTCTCATCACAACCATGCTTTATCATTTGTAAAGTGCTTTACCAACATTAGCTGATTTGTTCTCAGTAGAACAGCTATCATTATTTTCATTTTACAGATCCAGTTTAAGTCAACCAAGATCTTTTATAGCATTTACTATATGTGAGACAACACAGCACCCTATACTCAAGGATATTACCGTTGAAGTTGGGAAAGGTTTATTTGTGTATATAAATAAATGAGATAAAAGGTAGTATGTAATAAAAGCAAAGTTGACAGCCAGATGATATTCTTTTTCAAATGTAAAGAGGAAAAGTGAAGTTTCATGAAAGAACTTGAACTTGATCTGGGCTTTAGAGAATTTCAGCTATCACTGTATGATGAGAGAATTTATGCCAGGCATAGGGTAATGGAAGATGGAAAGAAAATGCCTTTAGTTAATTAAATTATGCATCTGGAAGAGTTCATGATAATATCAGAGAATGAAAAGTATATTTATTATTGCTAAAATGTAGCTTGCAGGATGAGGAGAAATAATAAGGACAGGAAAGTAGTGTATTTAAGTTGGAAGTTCCAGTTGAAAAGAGATTGTAATTTTGGATAAAAAAACCTTTTATTTTGTCTTGTCTCTCTGGGTCTAGATAGATAACTGTTTGTAAACTTATTACAAAGGGATCAACCATGATCTATCAGTCAGGTCTGAATATCAGAATTAATTCCAACAAGCCTCCATTACAATTTACTGTAGACTTAGGGCAATTTATAAACAAAGCAAGGGTCTTTCAAGCTACTTGAATTTTTTCAGTTCTCCAGGGAATTATTTGAGAGCCTGATCAGCTTGATTGTTTGTTGAATCCCCCAACAAAATATGTGTGTGTGTGTGTGTGAGACCTTTTCATATATTTCCTTTTTTTGTCTAACATAAACATGAAAATGCTCATGTTTGTTAAGTTCAAAATTTTAAAAAGCACATTAAAATCGTTTCCTACATGATTACAATGAAAAGTTTTTTTTTTTAATTAAAAGAATAATCTAGCTGAGTGAAATGAATAGAACCAGAAGATCGCTGTACACTTCAATGTTGTATGAAGAGGTATTCTGATGGAAGTGGATATCTTCAACATAAAGAAGATCCAACTCACTTCCAGTTGATCAATGATGGACAGAAATAACTACACCCAGAGAAGGAACACTGGGAAGTGAATGTAAATTGTTAGCACTACTGTCTATCTACCCAGGTTACTTATACCTTTGGAATCTAATACTTAATGTGCAATAAGAAAATGGTATTTGCACACATATAATGTATCTAGGTTTTATTGTAATACATGTAAAATGTATGGGATTGCCTGTCATCAAGGGGAGGGAATGGAGGGAGAGGGGAATAATTTGGAAAAATGAATACAAGGGATAATATTATAAAAAAAATTACTCATGCATATCATATATACTGTGAAAAAAATTCTAAAAAAAAAAGAATAATCTACAATTTTCCAGAAAATTCACTAATGCCAAACTTCTCATTCTTGGTATCAGATTATCAGAGAAATAAGGTACTACTGAACCTATTCTGACTTGTTCATTATAAAATGTATTGAAGGATAATATAAATAATTTTTAAAATATATATTATTGATATCTTATTTTTTACTGCCTCCATTTTTACTTGTATTCATCTTCCTTCTTCTTACCCCTCCCAGAGAGTCATGCCACACAATAATAATTGATTTCTAAAGAGTAATTTTATTTCTAAAAAATTATGTTTTTTTACATTAAATATTTTCAAAATTAATAATTCAATCAACAGGCAAATAATTTAATCAACAGACAAAAACAATGCTAAACAACAGGAAATGGGAACAAAAATTACCATATTGTTTTTGGTTTTGGTACATGGTTACCATTAAAGTGAGAATTATCAGCTTGGAGAGTCCCTTCAGCCACATTGTTACTTATTGGAAATTTTGCATTTCTAAAGGACTAAGAATAATCGTAAAATGCTTGGTGTTTGATTAAGTTATCTTTACTGGCATAAGGCAATGACCTTATGCAATTCTGTATTCCACATAGTGCCAACATAGTTGGTAGTCATGGAGACTTATTTGTTGAATGAATAAATGAATGAGTGATTATCAATCTATTTTACTTTTAAATGTTAGAAAGTTGGCATAGATTCTCTAGAGTTATGACATAGTAAGACTATTATTTTTTTCTGCCTACCTTTGCCACCAACATTTTCTGACCTATTTCCTACCTCATGACATATATACAAATAATTAGCATTGAGCTTTCTGTTGCAAGAGAAAACATCTGTGTCCGCTCGTTACATCATTGTAGAACCCAAAGCATACATGTAATCTTACTAAGTAACTGTTGGGCTTTTGGACCCAGGGAAGGAAGTAGAAAGTAAACAGTCATATGGAAAAGATAAATATGCAGCTAAACCCAGTTTTTCCTGAGTCCAAAGTTTTTACTAACAAAGCCTACTGAGTTACATTGTCTTCCACATTAATGTAGGGAATGCATCTGTTGAAAAATAATGTTTCTATAGATATAGATACAAGACTTGTTACTTAAAACAAGGATTCTTACAAGGTGCTAATTCAGTGGAATTGATGAGACAATAGTTATCTAGTTTAGCATGGTGATTAATAGTTCTCTAATTTTAGTATGATTGATTTTATCTTATAACAAATAATGCTTTCCTAGTAATATAATGATTGGTTTATACTTAGAATAGACCATATAAACTAGGTGGGATTCAGAGCCAGGGAAGACTAGTGGACTGGAGGCGGGAGCTCAGGCTCTTAGACTCAGAGAGAATCATATTCCATCTTCATCAGTCTCATAATGGCTGGCTTCCTGCACTCCCCCCACTGAGACCAAGGCGGATCAGAAAGGCTCTAAGAGAGCTAGCCTGGGCTCCAGGCAAGGAAACTAGATTGTGAAGGAGAAAATAGAAACTTTGGACTTTAACACCTGGCTATTCTTGTGGTGATTATTCTGACTGAAATGAAGGCTGCTCCAGAGACCTCCAGAAAATCAAACATGAACATTACAGCTTGTCATTTCTGGGGTTGTGTGAGAGGCGGAAGGCAGGCAGGAAGAGTGAATGTGCTGAAGTTCCAACTCAAGAGACTAGAGTCCCCTATTGGGTTTCTGAATGGTCTTTACTGTTGGTGGATTTCTTTAACTTCTCTATCTAGTCTGTAGGCTTTCTTTATTATAAGTATTATAGGCTTAGGAGAAAAGAGATACTCTAAGCCATTAGAATCTACCAACCAAATTATGTCCAATATACAAATATTCAATATTCAAATAGTTTTATGATCTCATTATATTGGATTTGCTTCCCGTAATGTCTTCTGTTGCAATACAACTGTGTCTACCCATCTTTTTCCACAAATTTTTTTGGGGGATGAGAGCACTCAAAGTGCTGAGTGCAATCCTCAATTTTTCTTGATATCACCAAGATGCCAAATAAATATATCCTTCAGTTTATTCTTGTTCTGATGAGGGGGCTAATTTGTATTCTTTTTCATTCATGAATTTCTTTGATAACGTACTTTATACCACTTCATAATTCATTTGTTTATAAGATGTTACAGTGGCTCCCTTATACCATGTGTCTTTCTGTTGCCTTTTGGATGATCCCCAATTTCAATTATTTAGAGATTATATTATTCCATGACTCAGCATCCCAAATATGGATACTTAATCACTCCTCCCTGTACCAAAAGATATGGCTGGCATTTTTTTTGTTTGTTTAATCTCAACGAGTAGTTTAGATTTTTCCAGAATATAACCCTCTGTGGTTTCTTAACTATTTTTTCATTATGGACTCTTTTGGAAGTCACATGAAGCTTATGGACACCTTCTTAGAATAATGTTTTTAAATTAATAAATTAAAATACATAAGATTAAAATTGATTACTTAAATAGCTATAAAAATCTTCTAAAACAACCTCATGGGTCCTAGGTTAAGAACTCCTGCTGTATACTTTCCCTTTCAATTGATATTCCTGACTCTCAATTGGGTACAAACACATCATTTCATTATCACTTATGTCAATTCTGAGTTATCAATCAATTCTTAGAACTTATCTGCAACTCATCCTTTTTTGTATGCAGATGACTGACTGAATTTTCATCTTTTCATCCACATCACTCAGGTGCTGGACAAACTCCCAAAGAGCAATAAATAATTTTGATGTATTGTCATTTTAGGTTCCTGGCTACTTTCTAAGGCTAGTTTATAATTGGCAAGTTGCTAGCTATTTCAATTATTTGACATGGAACAGCTTAGTTAAACATGCTAAACTCTCACAGTAGAATTAATCACCTTTCTTCTGAGCTAAGACCATAGGTAAATGTTTTGATTCTTTCAGCTAATCACTCAGTTGAGAGACATCCTGGTTATGGATCTCTGCATTTCCCTAATCTTTTGAAATGTTATAGTACCAATTAATCTCTAAATTACATGTTAATTCCACTTAGCCTTCTACTTAGACCTCAGTCCTTAGCATGTTTAACAAAACGCAGTTAAAACATTTAACACTTGAGTCCTGTAAGTATTAAGGCATGAATTTCAAGTGCCAATGAACTTATACATTTATGGATTCCTGCTAAAACTAACATCTGCCTAAAAATGAACATATCTAGGAAAACAAGAAGGCAGCTAGATTATGGAGTGGATAGAGTACTGAGCCTGGTATAAGGAATATTCTTCTTCCTGAGTTGAACTTAAACTTCAGACACATACTAACTGTGTGATTAAGTGCAAGTCACTTAACCTTGCTTGCCTCATCTGCAAAATGATCTGGAGAAGGAAATAACAAATATAAAATCATTCAGTATCTTTACCAAGAAAACCCCAAAAGGGGTCATGAAGAGCCAGATGTAACAACTGAACAATAGCTGCAATAGGAAAAGAAGGGAAAAGGTCATTTGAGAAACAAAAATCTTTGTATCAAAAATTTCTGATGTTCTAAGATACTCTTATATAAACTATATGACCTAAAATCAATGCCTAATAGAGAGGTATCAAAATTATAATCATGTGAAAGAGTTCTTTTAATCATAAATAATAAGTCAAATGCAACTCAAAATAATTTCTGAAGCTTCACCTCAGAATCAGAATCAGAAAAATGAAAGAGGAGACAAAAGATATCAGAATTAATGTTGGAGAGGTTGTGGGAAAATAGGCACATTTAATAATGGCCTGTTAATTAGTCCAAACATTCTGGAAAGCAGTTTGGAATTATGTGGAGAGATACTAAACTGATTATACTCTTTGACCCAGACATATATTTATTCCAAGGAAGTCAGTGACCAAAAGAGAGAGAGACAGAAACACACACACACACACACAGAGACAGAGAGAGAGAGAGAGAGAGAGAGAGAGAGAGAGAGAGAGAGAGAGAGAGAGAGAGAGAGAGAGAGAGAGAGAGAGAGAGAGAGAGAGAGAGAGAGAGAGAGAGAGAGAGAGAGAGAGAGAGAGAGAGAGAGAGAGAGAGAAAAGAAAAGGGAGAGATCCATAAGCATCTAAATATTTATTGTAGCATTTGTTGTTGTTTTAGCAAAAAATTCTAGAAAAAAAGCAGCTGCTCTTTGGCTGTTATTGGACTTAAATGCAATGGAATATTACTGTATTGTAAGAAACAATGTACATTAAGAATTCAGAGAAATATAGAAAGACAGAAGTAATCTTGTAAAGTGAAATAACAGAATCAGGAATAGGATGTTTAGGACTACCTTAATCACTGCATGGGTGTGGCTACAATTAAATTAAGACCTATTAAAGACCAGGCCCAGGATTCCCAGGGCAATTTCTGTTACTCTAATTTACATCTGACCACTGAACTCAGATGGTTCTGGAGGAGAGAGTGAGGTGGGTGACTTTGCATAATCCCCCTTCCCTTAAATCCAATTCACTTGCCTGTTATGGCTTCACTTTCTTGATGTCTTGGTCCTCTTTCAAGAATTAAGGCAAATAACAACAAGCACAATGTAAGGAAAGAAGAACAAAGCAATCAGGACTGAATGACTAACTGGCTCTAAGAAAGAGATAGGAAAAAGGGATTCTTTCCCTCCTTTTTTGCAGAAGTCTGTAGAAGAAGTATAGTAGTACTATAGTTATGGAACACTGCTTATAGTGTTAAGACATATGTGAACTTGCCAGACTGTTTTTTTCTACCTCTTTTTAATTTTCTATTTGTTTTAAAGAGTTGGTCTTTGGAAAGAAAATAAGAAAGAGATACTTTAGGAAAATGTAGATGGCCAAAAAACAAAAGCTATTAATAAAATTTATTTTAAAGAAAATCTATGGAAGAGGATTCTGGACAATAAGATAATAGAGTACATTAGCAAACTTTCAGTTCACTAAATTTCCTTTCCAGAAAAAGACAGAACATTATCTCGGTGGAATATAGAGCAGAAGAAATAGGCAAAAGTCAAGGTAGAGCAGGTGTTCTTCTAAGAGAACCTAAGACGTTCAGGAAAGACCTGATTCTTAGAGGGAGAGGTTTAGCCTGAGAGAAGTACAAACATATCTGGAGCAACTATGAAGAATCAATAAACAAGCCCTGGAAACAGCTGGGTTTGGGTGGCAGCCTTAGTCTTAAGAAATTTTGTCTTACAGTGTTGGGGGTCTGATGACTCAGCAGGAGATTGAAGGACTCCCCACTGTCAAGGGATGCCAAACATAGTTGTGTCAACCAGATGTAACCTGGGTTGGACTACTGCTGTCAGGGAGAGAAGGAGCTAACCACACCTGACGAATTCAGTAGCAAAAGGTTGGGGACTCTGCTGGCTGTGGATATTTGCAGGTGAACAGAATCCTTGGTTTCAGTTCCAGAAAAGAGAATACCAGTATAGTTTGCAACCACTTGTGGAATGATAGGGAATAAAATCATTTCCAGGACTGTGTGACAGGAGGCAGGGAAGGAAACAAAGTCTAGTTGTGGTACAGGAATGGAAAGGAGAGTCCAAGGTTGATCCTTGGGACAAAAAATAACAGTAAGAAGGATCTGAGGCTTAGGGCATAAGCATAATATCATCTTACATATATGCATATGAATGTATGTGTGTATATATATATATGTGTGTGTGTGTGTGTGTTTGTAGATATCTATGTATGTATATATATGCATGTAACTGTACATGCATATACATATTTCCATACCCATTTCTATATACATACACATCCACACTTAATTGTAGCCTTCTGGGGTGAGAAGATGAAGAAGAAAATAAAGTAAAACATGCATAGCAGAGAATAAATGAAACCTACAAGGAAGCAAAGAAAAGTTGGAAATCTTTGAATATAATGTGTAGTGTTTATTATATAAGCTTTCTTGAGATGGAAATATATTGTTTATATTTTGAATCTTCTCAAATTCTGCTATGCACAAGATACTTTTTTTTTCTTTTTTTAAAATTTTGTATTTAAGTCTAAAATTTAAAAAAAAAAATCTGTTCACACAAATTCCAACATCAGTTTTCTGGTATTTTACTGTCTCTGTATGTAGTAGAATTTGGGAGCATTTTCCTTTGAATGCACTAAGCAGAAGCTTTACTTGATTTTTTATCTTCCTGGGGTAGTAAAAGTTGTTCTATACAGTCATTTTGATGAATTCTATCTTGATTCAAGTATCCAAGGTTGATATATATATATATATATATATATATATATATATATATATATATATATATATATATGTTTTTTTTGTTTGTTTGTTTGTTTGTTTTTTTTTTTTTTTTTTTTTTTTTTTTTTACCAGAGACAGCTGGTGATAGAATAGATAAAATGTTGGGCCTGAGATAAAAAAGAAATCTTATTTCAAATACTACCTGAAACACTTATTAGATGTGTGACCCTTAGCAAATAATTTACCATTTGTCTGCCTCAGTTTTCTCAACTGTAAATCTATAAACATAGCACCTACCTTACAAGTTTGTTGTGAAGATAAAATGAGATATTTTGTAAAAAGTACTTAGCAGAGTACCTAGAACACAGTACATATTATATAAATACTTAACCTTTTTCCCCATTCTACATTAAGACAGAGTGAAATGATTAGAGAAGTAGATGCTTCATGATAGCATGAATGGGAGCAATTATAATCTGGTACAGAACTCCATTATAGAGTTCCAACTTTTACAATTCTCTCAACAGTGTAATCTCTGAAGAAAAAAGCTGTAGTTCTTTTTGTCCAATATTTCATCTATTATTTCATGTAGCTCTGTGCTTCATGCAGACCAAGGACTGATTGCCAAGGCAGAGAAATTCAAGCAAATAATCTTTAGCTTATTTTTTTTTTTTTGTCTTTTGGATATTATATTTAAAAAGCTTGTATTTTTGGTAGAAGATTCTATGTTTTGTGTGAACTTAATTCTAGTTATTTTATATTGAACCACTTTTGGGGGGAGTTGTTTTAGATGCTTGAAGAATTTTTTTCTGAAGCTCTGGATTTTCGCTATGAAAATTCTAGGGCTTTTCCTTTTAGGGTTTCTTCTGTGGATTTTTTCTATCTTAATTTTGTTTTAGGTTTTAATAGACCTGGACAGTTTTCATTTATGGTTTCTTGAAATATTGTCTCTAGGTTTTAAAAATTTTATTATGATTTTCAGGGAATCCAATGATTGTAAAATATATTTCCTTGACTTGTCTTCCTAATCAACTTTTAAAATATTATATTTTCTCCCCCCACCTCGTCTTTTGAATGTATTTTTCTTTCTGTATCATGGAGTCATTCATTCTTGTTTGGTCTGTTCTGGTTTGGGAGGAGTCAGCTGTGTAGGTTTATACCTCATCTAAGCCACTTATTATCCTTTGAATTCTTTCCTCTAGAGCAGCAATTTTAGATCTCCTTTAAACTTTTAGAAATTATTGAAGACTCCAAAGAGTTTTTGTTGATATGTCATATCAAGTGATTTTTACCATGTTAAAAAATGGTTAGAAATAGTATTATAATGAAGAGTTTTGACTTTATTGTTTTCAGATTTCTTTTTTTTCTCCCACCTCCTAATTGATTTCTGAGATTACCTTCCACCTATTCTGTATGTCTTGTGTGTGTATAAATATAAATATCTATAAATATATATATCTATGTATAGATATAGATATATATAAATATAGATATACATAATTGCTTATATGTTGTCTTCCCTCTTAGAATGTGAGAGCCTTCAAGTCAGGGAGTAGTTTTTGTTGTTGTTGTTGTTCATCTTTTTCTTTGGTTTCCTCAGCTTTTAGCATAGTGCCTGACACTTAGTAAGCACTTAATAAATGCCTTTTGGCTGCCAACAAGACAGAAATTCAGTATAAGATTGCTAAACCAGTGGAGAGAAGAGCCCAACATTCACCTTGGATGGTCTTCATTGAAAGGAATTTACCAACTCATGAATTAGGATACTCCACTCCCCCCCCCCCAAAAAAAAAAAAAAGCCTCTGGGTTTAAATGCATTGAGCATAATCCTCTTTAGTGGAGCAGAACTTTAAGGGCTTAAAGTCTATCATGGAGATTTCCTAGAAAACACTGTGAAATAAAGCTTCAATTAAGCCTAGGTTCATACTGAGGTTTCACCAAATATAGGTAATACTTCCACTGTGCTAGAGCCAGATTAAACAAGTTTGTCAGAGCTGATAAATTTTCTCTTTAAGCATTTACAATACAAATCAGGGTTTGATTTATTGTTTGCCGAATTCTAGATTTAAGAAAATTATAAGAAAATGTTAATAATGGAAACTTAAGAGTGTATTCTGCCATTTTTGATAGTTGACTATTGGATAGTTGTATACCAAAGTCTTATCAGAGAAATTTGATACAAAGATTCCCCCCCTGCCCCACATCTCATTTTGTTGAGGACGGTAGCCCCTTGATATTCCTTGTTTGATCCCCAACTCCATTTGGGACTTGGACCTTGGATACAAGATCTGGTCAAACTAGTTTGGGCTACCTGAGCTGGCTGGGGTTTTACAGCCCCCATTCTAATCTGCTCAAATAGACCAAATGCCAGCAGGAAATTCCTTTTCGGGAAGAGACTTCTGTCTGTCCCCAAAAGATAACAAGAGAATCCTTATCTTATTTACATCACTCTCTGGAACCTCCTTACATCACTGCATCTGAATGATTGTGCTCTTGTATAAAACAGAAATCTATTCTTTGCAAAATTGGCCTTGTACTATGCAGCCATTTTGCCCACCGGCTCTCCCGTATTTCCATTCTAATCAATAAAGACTATGTTTCCATACAGCATTAAGTAGCAAATTCCTTTGCTGCCAACCTGGCCCTTGGTTTCTTTGGGGAAGGAAGGAGAGAGAGAAAAGGAACTGACCCATCTCGGTTTAGAGTTCAGTTTACTCCTCATCAATTTGACCATTTCCCTTCTTCATTTGACATCTAGATTCCCATAGTTAGACTAGCAAAGTCTCTTTCAAGTTATCTAGTCTTGTTGGAAAAGATGCAATTTCAGGCCTTAGGGCAGAAGGCTCCCTCCAAAAATGTTAAAGACCTTAGCTTAACAAGGCCAAAATCTATAACCATAGCCATATCCAGCCAACTAGATCTATATCTGGCTGCAAGCCACATACAGCTCTAGAGGAGAGAGTGAGGCTGGTGACCTTGCATAGCTCTGCCTCACTCAAATCCAATTCATTTGTATGTAATGGCATCACCTCCCTGTTGTCAGGGTCATTTTTGAGAATGAAGGAAAACAAAAGCAATTCCTCTCTGTGGAAGCTTTTCACTTTCAAATTAAATCTATCAATTTATCCTTTGTAACTAATTCTCGTTTGGTTAATAATGCATCTCCTATCCATGCTTGTAAGAGGTATATGATCTGCTTCTTTTCTAATAGTTACAATCTTATCTTTAATATTGAAATCACATAACCATTTAGAATTTATTGTGGATTATAAGATTAATTTCTGCCAGACTGCTTTCCAATTTTCCCAGCATTAATTTTTTTATGTCAAATAGTTTCCCTCCAAGATATATTGAACATATACATGTTTTCTGTGTGCTTTGATAAGTCAATCTCCAAATATTTTATGTATTTTGTAGTTATTTGCAATGGGATTCCCTTTTCTACCATTTCTACTTGCATTCTGTTATTATTACATAGAAATGTTGTTATTCTATTATTATATAAAAATGTTCATTTTAGAAGATTTTTTTGTAGCCTGCAAAATCGCTGAAGGTATAATTGTCTCATTTAGTATCTTTGCTTATTCTTTAAGAATTTTTAAGTCCCCTAATATAGTCAACAAATAGGAATAATTTATCTCATCTTTTTCTATCTTTATGACTCTAATTTCTTTCTCTTGTCTCATTTCTACTGCTGGCATTTCCAGAAGTATATCAAATAATACTGAGGGGAATGGGCATCCTTGCTTTACTTTTTATTTTTTGGAAATTGTTCTCAAGTATATATGCATTGTATTCTATGCTTGCTTAGTATCTGACTGTTCATGAATCTCATATGAGATTTTCTTGGCAAAGACACTGGCATAGTTTGCTATTTTCTTCTTCAGTTCATTTTATGAGTGAGAAAACTGAGGCAAATAATGTTAATTGACTAACCCAGGGCCACATAGTTTAGTAAAGCCAAATTTGAACTCAGGTCTTTCTGATTGATTGCAAGCCTGTCGGTCCCTCTATGCCTATATTTTGTAAAGATTGTACCATGAAAAGTATACTTTGTAAAAGTTTTTTGTTGTTGTTTCTTGTATCTCTTGAGATGACTATGTAGTTTAGGATGATGTGGGTTTTAATATGATTAATTATACTAATTTTTCCACCCTTGAATCTTTGGTACAAATCCTAAATGATCATGATGATTTCTTGAATTGCTATAAACTGATTTAAATTTAAATTTAAAATTTAAAAAATTCAATAAAATTTTAATTAAAATTAAAAATATTTACAATAATTATGTTGGCTTTTAGTTTTTCTTCTGGTTTTATCTGTCCCTGGCTTATGTATTATATATATTTATTCTGGTAAAGTGTTTTCTTTTTCAATTTTGAATAATTTTTGAAGTTTAAGTGCCAATAATTTTTAAAAGTTTGACAGAATTCTCCTGTGAATGAAAACATCAACACTAGGAGATTTTTTCCTTTCTTTTAGTAGCTTCTTTATAGAGAGAACTATTTCCTTTTTTGTGACTGAGTTATTTAAGATCTCTATAGTCTGAGTATTTTATGTTTTGAATATATTGCTCTATTTCTTTTGTGTTCTCGTTTGTTAGCCTATAATTGGGCATGATATATTCTAATTCTTTTCATTTCTCTGGTTTTGCTGTGATTCATCTTACTCATTTGCTATTTTATTGATTTGATTTTTCTAGATTCTTTTAAATAAAATTTGCTAAAGGTTTATCAATTGTGCTCTATCTGTACTGCCTTCAACAATCAGAATCATCTCCATATCATATATCATTTTGTGAATTATAATAGGTAGATAGATGGATGGATTATTAAATATTTACTATGTTCCAGACATCATGCTAAATGCTAGGTATACACATGCAATAATAATAGCAAACATTTATATATACTATGCCAAGGCATTGTGCCAGGCACTGTGTAAAATTCTTTACAATTATTATTTTGTTTGATCCTCGTGACAATTCTGGGAGGTATGTGCTTTTATTATGCTCATTTCATAGATAAAGAAAACAAAGCAAACAAAGGTTAGGTTGGGGCTTTGCTCACTATGCCACCAAACTACTATACCATCTTGTACATTGCATTGGAATAGGAGAAGATAACAATATGAAGAGGGAGAAAGAGGGTAGGGTAGGCACCCAGTTATTAAAGTGAATAAGGTAAAATCCCGAGGGTTAGTTGAGAAAGGAAGCAGATCCAAAGTGGCTGAAGTTCAAAGTGAAATGATAGTCCAGACTAAGAGCACACCAGTAAGGAGAGCAGATCTCAATGTGTAGGTTTCTGCAGTGTGAGAAAATATATCTGGTGAAAAAGTAGAAGAAAAGATGAAAGAGACTTTTAGAGGCATCCAGCATAATCAGTCATCTCATTTTATAAACAAAAAAGTTGAGTTCCAGGGTCCTCAGTAGCTTATTCAAAGTTGCAAAGGGAATTAAGTAGTTCAAAACTAGGTCTTCTTATTCCAAATCCAGTTGTCAACTTACTATATTATTTCTTAATGAATTCAATAATTTAAAAAAAAATAGTGATCTCTCTAAATAGTGATCATTAGTGATTTGATTGGGAAGCCATGGATAAAATTGTTTGGAAATACTTCCAACTAGAGATCAACAAATTATGACAATAGGTATCTCTGAAATAATAAACAAAGCATCTCTGAAATTAAATCGACAAAAAAAACACCCAAGAATAGATTGGAGGGTGAGTAAGACATCAAATGGCTTTGAGATTTTAGCATATAAGGATTAACTCAAGAAACTGAAGATGCTTACCCTGGAGCAGAAAAAACTTGACAGAATCCATACAATTGTAGATTTACAGGTAGAAATGACTAATCATCAGGTGTAATCTCCAAATTCCTCACATTAGGTACTTTTAAATATTTGAAAGACTTTCTTAGAGAGTAAAATCTAGGTTTGTTCTTAGTACTTGCAGATATAATTAAATGTAATGGGTGGAAGTGTCAAATAGCTAAATTTAGAATTGATACAAGCAAAGAAAAGGCCTGCAAAGAGCTACACAGAGATAGGTGGGCTGCCTAAGGAGGAATGGCATTCATCCTCATAGAGGTCTCCCAGCAAAAGCTGAATAGCCACTGAAATTCTTGTTCAGATATGGGTTAAGCAAGATGGCCACTTAAGTTCCTATTTAAGTGAAATTCTTTGGTGTTTTGAAGTGAATTTTATTTCTGTGCTTCTAGTCCTCATCTTTGTCCTTCTCCTCTCCACTTTAATCTCCACGGATCTCCTTTCCTTTTTCTGCCATCAGGCTTTCAGGAATAGATATGATTCCAATCATTTAGATGCTTTAAATTCTATGTACATCAAGTTTCTGCACAATACTCTAGAGAGTAGACTTCTAGAGAAGTAGTCATTTTTGTTGGCCTGTGCCACCTAGAGGTGTGATTCGGGTATTACAATAACTGTTTTAAATTTACTGTACATTTTATCATTGTCATTATCATCCTTGCCCCATTGCTTAGGGTATCCTCAGTATGACTTTTATCTACCCTTGTGATCCTGGCTCCCATACCCTCATCTTTAGAATGCTTTCTTTCTTGTGTCCTTGACCTATGCCTGGGGGAGGGGGGTGCCCACAGCCATTAATCAAAATGTAAGGAGAAAGGTAAGTGTGTGTGTGTGTGTGTGTGTGTGTGTGTGTGTGTGTGTGTGTGTGTATGTGTGTGTGTATAAAGAGTACAAGGGAAAAAACGTTAAAGTAAACAAATGACGTTTGTCTTTGGTATCTTTCTTTGCCTTTGAATTAGGCAGATTTTTGCTCCTCTGACCCTCTAGTATCTTCTTTCTTTGTCCTTTTCCTATCTTTTTTGATCTCCTTCCTTTTTTCTGCCATCAAGCTGTCAGGAATTTGTGATGCCAGTCATTTAAAATTATTGCAATACCTCTGTGGGGTACATGAAGTAGGAATGAATGACTTGGTTTTAAAGGAATTAGTAGCAAAATGTGTGTATTTTAGAATGTAAGTTTCCTGAGTGTAGGGATTTTTTTTTAATTCTTTATAGTTATTTCTCCATCTCTAGCTCAATACCAAGCATATAGTAAGAACTTAATGCGTACTTGTTGATTGACTAACTGACTGGAGAAGAGGTAAAAGTAGAAAGATAGGCAATAATAGACCACTAGGTGGCATCCTATTCACCTGTTATGGGCTGGTCCTTTTTTTTTTTTTTTTTTTTTTTGGCCCTATTCTTGCCTCTCTCTTCACATATCCTATTTACTTTTCTAACTCTACTTTAAGAGGGGAAATCTATAAAAACACTTCATGATTGGGTTTGTTTTCAACATTGAAAATTTACTAAAGGAATCAGGAACTGCTTTGCTTCTTCCCACTCTCTTTTTTTTTTTTTTTTTAACTTTTTTTACTTTCTTATTCCTCCCCCCCCCACTTTTTTTTTTTTTTTTAAGAGGAAGGCCAGTTGATCAACTGAAAATAACACAACATATTCTGCAAAGTTATGTGCAAATTCTGTGCAAAATTCTTGGAAGACAAAGTAAAAGCCAAAAAAAAAAAAAAATAGCCCTTTGCCCTCAAAGAGCTTATAGTTTGATGGGAGAGAGAACATGTACCTTAATGGATACAGACAAGATGCACAGTGAGTTATGTAAGGTTACCTTAGAGGATAATGAAAAGGAAGACCTGGAAAGATATCCCACAGAAGATGATGTTTGAGTTGAAATTTGAAAGACAATAGTTCTAAGAGGTTGAAAAAGAGGAAGGAGAGTATTCTAGCCATGAAGAAAAGGCAATGAAAAGTCATTGAGAAGAAAGGCAGAGAACCTTCTATGTGAAGAATCATAAATATGTCAATATGAATGGATAATAAAATGGGTGGAGAAGAGTAATATATAAGAAGAATAGAAAGATAGGAATGAGTCATATTAGGAAGAATTTTTAAATTTCAGAAGAAAGACACTATAATTTACCGAATTGGGAAGAGAACAAAGGGGATATGTTCTGAGGAAAATCAGCTTGGCAGCTATTCAGTGGATGGATAATCCAGAGGAGAAATTATGAGGACCTTCAGATGTTATCTATGTGAGTGGAGAGAAAAAGCTTAATGCTAGAAATATGGGAGAGGAACACAAGATTTGGCAATGGATTGGATATGTAATTTGATTCTAAGTGAGTATCTGCATTATCCTGAGCGAATGAAAATAGGTGATTAGAAAGTCAGTGGTGCTTTCCACAGCTATAGGAAACTTTGGGAGAGAAGAATATTTGGAGATAATGAGTTTTGTTTTAGACATGTTAAGTTTGAGACATCTTTAAATGAAGATTAACCCGACAATACTACTGCAGAGAAATCAAGAAGAATAATGATCAAGAAACATATAACTGGTATCTTTGGAGAGAGTAGTTTTAGGAGAATGATGAAGTTGGAAATCAAATTGCAAAGATTTAGAAGAGGTGAGAAAATGGAGGCACTCTGTTGGGACAGCTCTTTCAAGTTTAAGTGAGAAAGAGGGAAGAGCTAAAGGATAGTAGTTTGCAAAGAAGGTAGGATAGAACAAAAGTTTTTTTTTTTTTAATTACAGCTTCTTATTTACAAAACATATGCATGGTAATTTTTTTCAACATCAATCCTCGAAAAATCTTTTGTCCAAATTTTCCCCTCCTTTTCCCCATCCCCTCCCCTAGCTGGCAGGTAGTCCAATACATGATAAGTATGTTAAATACATGCTAAATCCAATATATGTATACATATTTATAGAGTTATCTTGCAGCACAAGAAAAATCAGACCAAGAAGGAAGAAAAAGAAAAACAGAAAGAAAACAAAATGCAAGCAAATAACAACAGAGAGAGTGAGAATGTTATTTTGTGTTACACACTCTGTTCCCACTGTTCTCTCTTTGGGTGTAGATGGCTCTCTTCATCAATGAACAATTGGAATTGGTTTGAATCATCTCATTGTTGAAGAGAGCCAGACCCACCAGAGTTGATCATCATAAAATCTTCTTGTTGCTGTGTATAATGATCTTCTAGTTCTGCTCATTTCACTTAGCATCAATTCATTTAGGTCTCTACAGGCCTCTCTGAAATCATCCTGCTAGTCATTTCTTACAGAAAAATAATATTCCATAATATTCATATACAATAACTTATTTATCCATTCTCCAATTGATGGGCATCCACTCAGTTTCCAGTTTCTTGTCACTACAAAAAGGGCTGCCACAAATATTTTTGCACATGTGGTTCCCTTTCCCTTCTTTAAGATCTCTTTGGGATATAATCCCAGTAGAAACACTGCTGGATCAAAAGGTATGCACAGTTTGATAACTTTTGAGCATTGTTCCAAATTGTTCTCCAGAATGATTGGAACCATCTATAGTTCTACCAACAATGTATCAGTGTCCAATTTTCCCATATCCTCTCCAACATTCATCATTATCTTTTCCTGTCATCTTAGCCAATCTGATGAGTGTGTAGTGGTATCTCAGAGTTGCCTTAATTTGCATTTCTCTGATTAATAGTGATTTGGAGCACGTTTTTATATGACTACAAATAGTTTCAACTTTTTCATCTGATAATTGTTCATATGTCTTGATCATTTATCAATTGGAGAATGGCTTGAATTCATATAAAGTTGGGTCAATTCTCTATATATTTTAGAAATGAGGCTTTATCAGAACCTTAGAATGTAAAAATGTTTTCCCAGTTTTTTGCTTCCCTTCTAATCTTGCCTGCATTAGTTTTGTTTGTACAAAACCTTTTTAACTTAATGTAATCAAAATTATCTATTTTGTGATTAATAATGATCTCTAGTTCTTCTTTCGTCACAGATTCCTTCCTCCTCCACAGATCTGAGAGGTAAACTATCCTATATTCTCCTAATTTGATTATAATATCATTCTTAATGTCTAGATCATGAACCCATTTTGACCTTATCTTGGTATATTGTGTTACATGTGGGTCTATGCCTAGTTTTTGCCATACTAGTCTCTAATTTTCCCAGCAGTTTTTGTCAAATAGTGAATTCTTATTCCAAAAGCTGGGGTCTTTGGGTTTGTCAAATACTAGATTACTATAGTCATTGACTATATCTATTCCAATGATCAACTTCACTATTTCTTAGTACCAAATAGTATTGATGACAACTGCTTAATAATATAGTTTTAGATCTTGTACAGGTAGGCCACCTTCATTTGCTTTTCTTTTCATTAATTCCCTTGAAATTCTTGACCTTTTTGTTCTTCCAGATGAATTTTGTTGTTGGTTTTTCTAGGTCAATAAAATAGTTTCTTGGGAGTTTGGTATAGCACTAAATAAAGAGATTAGCTTAGGCAGTATTGTCATCTTTATTATATTCATTCAACCTATCCAAGAGCACTTGATATTTTTCCAGTTGATTAGATCTGACTTTATTTGTGTGGAAAGTGTTTTGTAGTTTTGCTCATAGTTTTTGACCCTCCCTTGGCAGATAGATTCCCAAATATTTTATCCTATCAACTGTTATTTTAAATGGAATTTCTCTTTGTATCTTTTGCTGGTAGATTTTGTTAGTGATGTATAAGAATGCTGATGATTTATGTGGATTTATTTTGTATCTCTCAACTTTACTAAAGTTGTGGATTACTTCTAATAGTTTTTTAGTTGATTCTCTAGGGTTCTCTAAGTATACCATCATATCATCTGCAAGAGTGATAATTTGGTTTCCTCATTACCTACTCTAATTCATTTAATCTCTTTTTCTTCTCTTATTGCCAAAGCTAGCATTTCTAATACAATATTGAATAGTAATGGTGATAGTGGGCAACCTTGTTTCAATCCTGATTTTATTGGGAATGGTTCCAGTTTATCCCCATTACATATGATGCTTGCTGGTGGTTTTAAATAGATTCTACTGACTGTTTTAAGAAAAAGTCCATTTATTCCTATGCTCTAGTGTTTTTAATAGGAACGGGTTTTGGATTTTATCAAATGTTTTTTCTGCATCTATTAAAATAATCATTATGGTTTTGTCAATTTGGTTATTGATATAATCAATTATGCTAATTAGTCTTTTTAACATTGAACCAGCCCTGCATTCCTGGTTATGTGGTATTATCCTGGGGATGATTTTCTGTAATCTTTTTACCAAAAGCTTTTTTTTTAAAATTAATTTTATAATTTTACATATATATATATATATATATATATATATATATTTGACAGTATATATACATGAGTAATTTTTTTTTATAACATTATCCCTTGTATTCATTTTTCCAGATTTTCTCCTCCCTCCCTCTACTCCCTCCCCTAGATGACAGGCAATCTCATACATTTTACATGTGTTACAGTATAACCTAGATATAATATATGTGTGTAAATCCAATTTTCTTGTTGCACGTTAAGTATTGGATTCCGAAGATATAAGTAACCTGGGTAGATAGACAATAGTGTTAATATTTTACATTCACTTCCCACTGTTCCTTCTCTGGGTGTAGTTGTTTTTGTCCATCATTGATCAGCTGGAAGTGAGTTGGATCTTCTTTATGTTGAAGATATTCACTTCCATCAGAATACATCTTCATACAGTATTGTTGTTGAAGTATATAGTGATCTTCAGGTTCTGCTCATTTCACTCAGCATCAGTTCATGCAAATCTCTCCAAGCCTTTCTGAATTCATCCTGCTGGTCATTTCTTACAGAGCAATAATATTCCATAGCCTTCATATACCATAATTTACCCAACCATTCTCCAATTGATGGACATCCATTCATCTTCCAGTTTCTAGCCACTACAAAAAGAGCTGCTACAAACATTTTGGCACACACAGATCTCTTTACCCTCTTTAGTATTTCTTTGGGATATAAGCCCAGTAGTAGCACTGCTGGATCAAAGGGTATGCACAGTTTGATAACTTTTTGGGCATAGTTCCAGATTGCTCTCCAAAATGGCCGGATTCTTTCACAACTCCACCAACAATATATTAGTGTCCCAGTTTTCCCACATCCCCTCCAACATTCATCATTATTTGTTCCTGTCATCTTAGCCAATCTGACAGGTGTGTAGTGATATCTCAGAGTTGTCTTAATTTGCATTTCTCTGATCAATAGTGATTTGGAACACTCTTTCATATGAGTGGATATAGTTTCAATTTCATTATCTGAGAATTGTCTGTTCATATCCTAGCAAAAGCTTTTTTAAAGGATTATTTTTCTTTTGTCTATTTTTGGAGGAGTGGTTTTTTCCTCCAATTTTTAGATATTTTCCTTGTATTCCTTCATCATAATTATTTTGGTAATGGATCAGGCCCTTAGCAGCATGAAGGCAGGCATGAATCCAAGGTAATTTTATAACTTTTGTTTGTTTTTAAAATTTGTACATTTATATATGCTGGGGGTGAATATAAGCTCCTAGTCCATCTACATATTAAAGATCTGAGTCATCACAATGTATTATGGATATTGAATAAAATGCATGAATGCTGTATTCTTGATTTTATGTATAACCCTGCCAGAAGCATCTTAATTTGACATTAATTTAAGATCCGAGCATTTCTAATTTCTAGAGAGAAATGTCAACTGTGCAATAGACTCTCCATATTCTGGGACATCTTTCTGCCCCAAGATAGTTTGAGGAATGATAGGAATCCATATCCTAGAAGAGTTTCTAATTATAATGACAATCATCAACTAGAAATATCTAATCCGTCTACAGCTACAATCCTTTTAAAGATTAGCAGTGACTGCTTATTGAGGTCAATATATTATACTATTCTAAGTAAAAGAGGTCACTTTCCTTAGGTGGTCCCAGGCTAGTAGTTTCAGATGGATGGATGAAGAAGGGGGATACAGGAGGTAGTAATCCTAACTTCTATACTAAATATTAGTTTCCATAGTTATTCCAGTTCCTAAGGAGGCAAGATGAGAAAGAATTTTTAAGACAACAGAAATATTTATTTCTAAAATTTTAGAGAAAAATTTAAAAATTAGTTATTAATGGTATGCTTAGTAGAATTATTTGAGGCATAATCCATATTTGTTAATTCTAGGATCATAATTTTGTGTCAGCTAATCTGTAGTAAGATACACTATTCTAGGTGCTTCAAAATATAAAATTGGATGGTTTAGTGGGAACAAACATTTTTGCACATGTGACACTGCTGCATTAAAAGGTATGCACAATTTTATAGTCCTCTGGGCATAGTTCCAAAGAGTCAGATAATATTGATCCCTTCTCCTTTAATGAACAAGAAACTTGGCAAACATTAAAACCTTGCCAAAAGTAGTTAAGAAACATATGAATATTCTCAAAAACATTCAGGTGAAATGTGTACAAATAGAAGCCAAGTTCTGTGAGGAAGCATAAACTCTTATGCTTCTAAAAGACAGTATGCTGCTCTTTACCAGCCATTTTTTTTTAATAAGAGAAGTGAAATCATTAATGCAGTTTATGAACCTAAAAAGGAAGAATGTGAATGGAAACCAGGTGATGATGAAGAAAATTCAGAAATGAATGAGAAAGCTAAGCTTAAAGAGTAGGAAAAAAAGATAAAGGAAAAAAAAAGACTCTAAAGAAATTCCTGAATTTTGGCTGACCTGCTTTTAAAAACACTGACTTGCTCAGTGATATGGTTCACTTATGTGTGAATGTGATGGTTAACAGCACTTGATGTGTGATGTGTGAAGTGATATGGTTAAAGCACTTGAAAGACATTACTTTTGTGATATAAGTGATTAATAAATGAAATTCTCAGATACTGACCAATCTCTGAGTTTTACAATTACATACATTACATATTGTAAAGATAGTTTTCAACATTCATTTCTGTAAGATTTTTTTTTCAATTTTTTTCTCTTCCTCCCCAAGAGGACAAATAATCCAATACAGGTTATATGTGTATAATTCTTCTAAATCTATTTCCATATTTGCTATGTTGTACAAGAAAAAATCAGATTTAAGGGAAAAAAAACTAAGAGAAAGAAAAAAATAAGCAAATAAAGCAAAACAAAAAAGGGAAAATGCTATGCTTTGATCCACATTCAGGCCCCATAGCCTCTCTTCTGGATGTGGATGACATTTTCTGTCCCAAGTCTATTGGTATCATCCTGGATTATTGCATTGTTGAATAGCTGTCTGTCATAGTTGATCATCTTACAATGTTACTGTTAAAATGTACATTTTTCTGGATCTGCTCATTTTACTCAGCATCAGTTCATGGAAGTCTTTCCACGTTTTTCTGAAATCAGCCTGCTCATCATTTCTTATAAAACAATACTATTTCATTACTTTCAAATACTACAACTTATTCAGTCATCCACTCAATTTCCAATTCCTTGCCATCACAAAAAGAGGTGCTACAAACATTTTTGCACATGTGGGTCTTTTTCCCTCTTTTATTATCTCTTTGGGATATAGGCCCAGTAGTGGCACTGCTGCATTAAAGGGTATGTGTAATTTTATAGCCCTTTCAGTTCCAAAAAGCCAGAGAAAACTGGTCCCTTCTCCTTTGATGGACAAGAAATTATGAGTTGCACAAGGAGATTTGACAGGATGATGATGAGAATGAAGAAGGTGAGGAAGCTCATGAAAGGGGAATAAGACTCCGAGGAGGAAAATTATCTAGAATATAATCTGAAGAAAGATGCAAACTCAGCTGAATGAGTAATATCTGCTGTAGCCTTTAGCATTACTGCACTATGTTAGTCTAAGCACAACTAGTAGTTCCTTATATTTATATATTTTGTTTTTTCTTGGTTTAATCCAAGTGAACGATTTTTGTTTAAAAAAAGGGGGGGGGGAAGAAAGAAAAACAAATTTAACAATCAGTTCAAACTATGGGTTCATTTTACCTAGCATTTTAATAGTATAATTCCTGTCAGATATGCAGTGAATCTCCCAATGCATGTCTATTGATACATAGTTTGCATCTTGTGAAGTTTTTTGTAATGTTGTTATTAGACTGCAGCTGCAAAAATCATCTGAACTGCTCTTTGAGACCAATATTAAATTAGAAAAAAGAAATCCTTCTTAAGGACAAACCAAAGTAGTAAAGTGGATTTGTCTGCTTGAACTAGCAGTACCTTCATTACTTTGTTAAGGGAAATGTGGGGATTTGTACTAACTAGGAGAAAAAGAATTTACAAATTAATTTGAGAAGAGATTAGTATACAGACTTTCCAATAAAATCACATCTAATGTTTATTAGCTGTTTGTTTATGGATTTTTGTATTTTAATCTGAAATAGTGATGTACAAAGAAATTTTATCATTTTATTAAGGTCATTGTTTACCAATGAGATATGAATAAAACTAGTATTTTCAGAAAAAAATTGTATTTATTTATACAATACATATATGCTTATGTTATGGGCCAGAACTCTGTTACATGTACACAGTCAAATATATGCACATATGTGTACATATATGTATATGTGATAAAATCCAAGAAAATTAACAGGGGAAGACATAGTACTTAGGGGAATTGGGAGATGGTAGGATTTTAGCTGGGATTTGGAGGAAGTAAGTTATTCAGTATATATCTTATATTTAATTAGTTTTCTACATCTTGTCTTCACCATTGAAATGTAAGCTCTTTGAGAGCAAGAATTAATTTTTTTGCTTTTCTTTGCATCCTCAAGTTTGGCACATAATATGACTTAAAATATTTTTAACCTTTTGATTGATAATAGAAGGATTACAGAGGGCCTAAATATATATTAGATCCCAAAGGCTTATAAGAATCAGATTTATTGGGAGGACTCAGTGGAATATGGACATATAAATGTAAATAAATAAAGTAAAATAAAAATAGGCAGCTTGGTGTTGTTAATTTTGTGCTCTTTGGATCTGCACTTTCATTGTGGGCAAGGGATAACAGAGAATATGTTAATATGGAGTGACATATGTCACCAAGATGAGTAGGCCAACAAGATAGACAAATATTTTCTTCAATCCTTACAACCTTTTAAATTTCTCCAAAACAAGAGAGATAAATAAATATTTTCTTCAATCCTTACAACCTCTTAAATTTCTCCAAAACAAGAATTATGTAAACTAGAAAAGCAATTTCAGCTGTTTCTAAAATCTAGGAAAGGAGGAATCCAAAGGAGGTCTGATGAACTAACACAATATTCTTTAACACTTACTGTGTTTATTCAGCACCTCACTCCATGAAAACATGCTCCAGAAACAGGGCTGCACAAACCTACCTACTTTGCAGCAGATCTCAACTATTATTTCCCTTCCTCCACTACACCCAATGTCTTCAACATCCAAATGGTAGAAATGAATTCAGGCTGCAAAAGCAGAATAACTGCAAGGAGCAATGGTGGGGCAATGCTTTCTGATGCAGCAAATTGTGGAACATAAGGATCTGGGTCAAGACAAATATGTATGCACTTGCCTAATACTGAGGAAAAAAAGAGTCTAGATCTCCCTGGCCTCAGTTTTGTATCCCCAGAAGGCAAAAACTAAGGTATGAATTATCTAGTGTAAAAGGAGGTTGAGCTGGTTTTGAGATCCAGCCCAAAGGAAATTGTCATGAGAAGGAGTCAATAAGTGAGCAACAGGGGAAAATAAGGGGGAAAAACACTTAAATTACTAAAAATCTCAAAAAGGGAAAAAATTTAACTAAAGACTTCAAACATGATGAACCAATAGGGAAGACATTAATAGAAAAGGGAATATGGTCTCCAAATAAAGCAAAGAAATTCAGATTCCTTTGAATAAATATTGTAAGATAAAGAAAAGCAAATCAACACCTCATGAGGCAAAGGACCCTGTTATTCCCCAAAGGGCATAAAATCAGAACATGATGTCCTTGAATTATTTAAAAGAACTATGAATTGTGAAATTGGAAGTTATGGTTTAACATCTCACTCTCTATACCAAGATAAAATCAAAATGGGTTCATGATTTAGATATAAAGAGTAAAACTATAAACAAATTAGGAGAGCAAGGGACAGTTTACTTGTAGGTCTCTGGGAAAGGGAAGAATTTATGACCGAAGAAGAACTAGTAAACATTATGAAATACAAAATAGATAAATTTAAAAAGTTTTTGCACAAACAAAAACAATTCAGTCAAGATTAGAAGGAAAGATGAAAACTGGGAAACAATATTTGCAGCCAGTGTTTCTGATAAAGGCCTCATTTCTAAAATATATAGAGAACTGAGCCAGATTTATAAGAATACAAGTCATTCACCAATTGATAAATAGCTAATGGATATAAACAGGCAGTTTTCAGATTAATAAATTAAAGCCATTTGTAATCCTCTCTAAAACTGCTCTAAATCACTATGGATTAGAGAAATGCAAATTAAGACAATTCTGAGGTACCACCTCACATCTATCAGATTAGCTAAAATGATAGGAAAAGGTAATGTTGAGGGGGTTGTAGGAAAACTGGGACACTAATGCATTGTTGGTAGAGTTGTGAATTCAAAAATTTTAAATAAAATCCTGTCACAAAAATGACTTTGTAAATCATTCAAGAAATCATTTAAAAAAAATGATTTTGTAAATCATTCAAGAAATCATTCATTGTGACCAAGTTGGATTTATTTTAGATATGCATTATTCAATATTAGGAAACAACCCAATATAATTAATCCTAGTAATAATAAGAATATATTGAACCATAAGAATTCCCATAGACTTGTGATAGAAAGAGCCATCCTTATCCAGAGAGAGAACTATGGAGACTGAATATGGATCAAAGCATAGTATTTTCATCCCCCCCCTCTTTTGTTTGTTTGCTTGTTTTCTTTTCCTCTCATCTTCCCCCCCCCCCCCCCCTTTTGCTCTGATTTTTCTTACGCAGCAAGACAAATGAAGAAATATATTTAGAAGTTGTTTAACCTATATTGAATTACTTGCAGTCTCTGGGAGAGAAGGAGGGAGAAAAATTTGGAACACAAGGTTTTGCAGAGGTGAATGTTGAAAATTATCTTTTCATGTATTTTGAAAAATAAAACGTCATTTAAAAAAATACCAGTTGTTTCATCTAACTGAATTACAAACTTTGGGCTGCCCTTAAGTCTGACAATAAGCTACTGAAATTGGTCATTGCTAATTTCAGATATTTTTTGGAAATGGTATCTGATAAAGGAATTTTATGAATTTCATCCCATACTTTTTTACTATGAACTATTTTTGACATTTTAATAGCAACAGGCAACATGAGATCTTCTATTGCATAGAGCTTTTTAGTTTTTGCAAATAAATAGCAAGTTTTCTATGATGCAAGTAAATATATTTTTCTGAAAGCAATAGCTTTCTCAAACCATCATTTTTCTTTATTTAAAGATTTTAAAAGTTATTTAAAATATTCTTTGATTTTTTGCAGTATACTGCATGCTTGGTATTAAGATATCATTTTTAGTTTGGCTGGTTTCATGCTGCAGAGGTAACCAAAATTTCATCACAAATTAAGCAAAAAGAATTTTCCACACAATCGTTATTATTAGGAGTAAATCCATAGTACAAAAATTATTCAGCATATTTTCTTTTTTGTTGTCAATTTAGGTGTACTACAACCTGGTAACAAAAACTCTGTGGCATTGTTATCAGTATTTTTACCTCTTCTGAACAAATAGTACACATTAACATTATTTATTTTGTATTGTATTTTTCTATTTATTTTGTTAAAGATTTCCCAATTACATTTTAATTATCAGTTAAATCAGAAGCTTGAACCTAGGTTGAACCTGGCTGAGATTTTGACATCTCTCCCTTAAGAGAATTCAGACAAGATGTTGAAATGCCTTCAGAGCACACCTAATGTTAGAGTGAAATGGGTTTGCTTAGCTAGGATAAAAGTAGATTTAAGAGATGCAATAACCATCTTCAAATATATGAAAGGTTGTTGGTGTTATTTTTTGTTCTTAGTTCTAGAAGAGGATTATTATTATCTTAGGGAGGAGATGCCATTTACATAGAAATGAATTGGATTTAAGTGAGTGCAGTTACTAGCCTCATTTTCTCCTCCAGAGCCCTCTGGGTCCAGTGACAAGATATAGATCAAGACACTGGAGATGGCCCAGGATGTAGTAGAGATCTCGATCTAGTGAAGACTTTTATTTGTGAGAAGAATTAGACTTGATCTGCTTGATTCTATGGAGCAGAATTAAAAGCAATCTATGGGCACAAAAAGGTAAACAGCGCAACTAAGCACAATTAAAAAAATACAATTGGGGAAAAAAAATTGCATAACAGTTTTTTAAAAGCAGGAACCAGAAGAGTCTATATTTTGATTTTTCTTTTGTCATCTTTTAATCTTCCTCAATACAGAAAAGTGTCTTAAGAATATCTGCAGTTTATTTTTGATTTCCTTCACAGGCTAATTGTACACTATTTCAAAGTCCGATTCTTTTTGCATAGCAAAACAACATATATTGTATTTAATTTATACTTTAACATATTCAGCATGTATTAGTCAACCTGCCATCTGGAGCGGGGAGAAAGAGGGGAAAAATTAGAACAAAAGGTCTGGCAATTGTCAGTGCTGTAAAATTACCCATGCATATATCTGGTAAATAAAATCTATTTAAAAACTAAATAAATATAGTAGGAAAGGATTGTTAGCTCCTCCACATCTGTAACATAAATAAGAGTACAATAAAAAGGCTATAATGAAAATTAAAAAAAAAAAAAAAAAGAATATCTGCCGTTTTTCCTTCCTCTTCCCTTCTTCCTGTTTTTTTTTTTTTTTTTTTTTTTTTTTTTTTAAACCCTATTCTTATAGGGAAGGCAAGTAGGTCTAGGGATTATTTTAGTTCCTTTTTCCTTCTTTCCTTTTTCTTTCTTTCTTTCTTTTCTTTCTTTTCTTTTTTTTTTTTGCATTTATTACTAACACTTTTTTTTTTTTTTTTTTTTTTTTAAATTCTGTATCACAACAGATTTGTCATTCATTGGTAAAGCCTTCATGGCCAGGGACAGTATCATTTTGGCTTAATTTTTGGACACTGCGCAACCTCATCTAAGAGAAGCTATTGAACTAAATCCTTTAAAACATTAACTCTCAGTTTCCCAGATTTTCTGGAAGAGAATCTATATTTGGCTAACCTAAATCCAGAAAAGAACGGGGGAAAAATCAGACTCATAAACTGAGGCGCTTATTAAGGGGCGTTCTCAGGATTTCGAGGAACGGGGCACCCACCCTTCAGGAGTTTATGATAACTCCAAATCAATAACTCCGCTACTTTTTACAAAGTTAATTGCTAAACTGAGTGACAACAGGTGGCAGGAATCAAGAGACAAGAGGGTAAGAAGATGAATAAAGGCATTCGGTTAAAAAGCCGTCTTCTCGCCTTAAAAAAAAAAAAAAAAAAAAAAAAAAAAGAAGAAGAAGAAGAAGCATGCCAGTTGGTACTAGAAAATCGCTAGTTATGCTAGGCCAAGTCCGGACCAAAGCCAAAGTCGGGGACTTTTAGAACCAAGTTCAGAGCAATGACCTTACAGGCCCCGCCTCCACCCCAGTCTTCCTCCCTTTTCTTACTGCGCATGCCCACTCTGGAAAACCACGCCCCGTTTCCTTCCGTGCCCCGTCCCCGCCCCCGAATCCCGAGCTGAGATTGGTTTATCTCACGTGACCGCTCCGTAGATTTAGCCAATCGAGATGCTGCCTCAATACCTCCTCCCTACTCCCCATCCCGGCAGCGTGTATTTTGCTGTACCTCCTGACAGCCTGCGGCGGCTGGTGCGGGAGGATGGCGGCGGCAGCAGTAGCTTCGACCGCGCGGTGGCTGCGAGTGCGGGCTGGGGTCGTGGAGGCAGCCAGGCTCCGTTGTCAGCCGGGGGGCGCTCGGCTCGGGCGGCTTTTCCTCCTACCCTCGGCGGCGGGCGCCGCGGCCCAGAGGCGGCATGTGGCTCACTTCACCTTTCATCCGGACCCGGAGAACAGGCAGTACGGTGAGCTGGCCGGCCTCGGGTCCGGAGCCGGACGCGCCGGGGGGGCCGCTGCCTCCAACCCCCTTTTCGGTCTCTGTCTGTTACCAGCCAGTCCCTCTCTCTCTCTCCCTTATCCCCTCCTCTCCGCTCCCCTTCTCCTTTCCCTCTTTCGCCTTTTTCGTGGCGCTCTGCCTCTCTTTCAGGGTCTCTCCCTCCTCTCGTCTGTCTGTCTGTCTTCCCTCCGCCTCCTTTTCCTTCTCCTTCCTCTCTCTGCCTCCTGCCTTTCTCTCCACCGACTCCCCCGCCCCTCTTTTTTTTCTGTCCGTCTCCCTTTACCTATTTCATAGTTCTACTTGTCCGGTCCCCGCCTTTTACATCTTCTCCATCAAAGTGCAAAGACTTGGCCATGACCACCCAGATCCCAGGGGCACAAAACATCATTCAAAAATTAGGAAGACTAACTAAAACTCTTCTCAGATAATGTTACAGAGGTAATACGGTAACTTTGCAGGTCAGAGAAGAGAACAATAGTTCAGAAAAAGTTGCTGATAAGCAACTTTACATTTCCTCCCAGGCAGAGTCAGAATTCAGTCACACAGTCCTTTGACTCCAGATATTCTGCTCTTGTGTTTGTGACTCAAGGTTACTTTCACTCATCTGTTTTCAACTCCCCTGGAAGAGGCAGTCACACCATCCAGGCTTGTTAAAGTGGGAGTACAGGGCGCTTTCCTTGAAAGCCTAGGAGTTTGCAATTCTTTCTTATGCTGCCTCCTTGCTTTTGAAAAAAAAAAAAAAACAAAAAACAAAAAAAAAACTAGGCCTCTTGGGATTGTCATAACTTTCTATAGGACTTTTGCTAACTAGTTATAGATGAATAAATTAAAAGCAAGGGAACTTTTGATAAGTAGGGTAAAGTGAAAGTATAATCTATAATGGTTTCCCCAGTTACAGAATAAGCCTTCGTTGGGATTGATAGATTTGACCAAATGATTTAATTTCAATAGAAAAAGAAAATCTGAGTATTGCTGAGTGGTCTGAATAATAGCCAAACCACCCCTAATTTGTTGGTGGTCGGCTAATGACAAGAGAATCAGGAATCAAATAGAGATTTAATTTCAGAGTGAGGAAACAGGCTGGGGGCCCTGCCCCTGGCACCGAGGAGACCCACTTTAGTGAAGCTAAACCTCACTATCAATTTCATTGGCAACAGCGAGCTGTAGCCCTGACCATGAAGAGTAACAGCAACAATGAGACAAATTGGATTCATATCAGGGTTTCATGACCAGAACATATCTGAAGTTGGTTGGTGTTTGACCAAACTTAGAGAACACCTGGTACTGGTCAAACTAATACAATAATTATGTGATTTTGCCTGAGGGTAAGTGCAAAGGATTATTGTTAAGCCCAGCTCAGAACATAGCTTGCTTGTGGGACCTTAGTTCAGAAAAATAGTTTCTCTTAACATCTCGATGATTTGATGTTCAGTACCTAAACTTTCACAATAATAATGACTCATTTTTTAAAATTATAGTTTTTATTTACCAGATATATAATTTTACAGCATTGACAATTGCCAAACCTTTTGTTCTAACTTTTCCTCTCCTTCGCCCAGCCCCCCCCTCCCCCCGCAGATGGCAGGTTGACCAATATATGTTTAATATGTTAAAGTATAAGTTAAGTACAATATATGTATACATGTCCAAACAGTTGTTTTGCTGTACAAAAAGAATTCGACTTTGAAATATTGTACAATTAGCCTTTGAAGGAAATCCAAAATGCAGGCGGACAAAATTAGAGGGATTGGGAATTCTATGTAGTGGAATACTCTTCTCTGGGTGTAGCTGGTTCAGTTCATTACTGCTCTAGTGGAACTGATTTGGTTCATCTCATTGTTGAAAATGGCCACATCCATCAGAATTGATCATCATACAGTATTGTAGTTAAAGTATACAACAATCTCCTGGTCCTGGTCATAATGACTCATTTTTACAGAACACTGTATTCTTTACAAAGTACTTTTCACATATTCTTATTTCATCCTAGAACAATCATTATCTTTAGAAGGCAGAGCTGGGACTTGAATATCAGGTTCTCTGATTACAAATTAATTGTTCCTTATACTACACTTATCTCTCCTCTTAAAAATCCAAATATATCATTATATAGTTTATTAAAAAACCAACATATTTTTGGTTGTTAGAATAGCTCATGCATCATTGGACCTTGCAATTTGCCTTGCCATTTTAGCTTTTGGACCTAAGAGCTCCTCCACTTGCAAGTGAATTATCTTCTCCAGTTGAGTGTGCACTTCTTGAGAGTAGCAACCCTCTCATCTTTTTTTCCTTTTAAAATTTTTTCCCTAGTACTTAGTATAGAATTTGACACACAAATGCTTAATACATGATTCATAATTTATTTAAATTCTTCACAAAAATCTCTTTTCCTTATAATAGTTGTTATTGTATTAATTGCAGTTATATTAATGGTGGTCTTTTTGTCAAATGCTCATGATTGGCTCTGCAGTATTACATGGCTTGGTGGATCATGAAATTGTTTCTTGTTGCCTTTAAATAACAAGAAAATCAACTCTGCTAAACTTTTTATTCTGTGAACGATGCTTCCGTTTAGTTTCAAGTTCTGGTTTCTTTAATAGTGAAATTATCAATACTGATCTGATTTATTTCTGTTATAGTATATATGTCTTTTTATGGTCTTTGGACAAAGATGTCATGTTTAGAATAACAGTAGTTAATGTTTGTAGGTAGCTTAAAACTGGTGATTCTTTGCATTTTATGCTTTTTCATCTACCACTCTGCCATCATATTGCCAAGAGCAGAAGTGGACTGCATAAGATTAAAAGGTCATTTTATACTTTTCTTTATTTCATGGGTTATTATGTATTTATCACTAAGCCCCACTCTGTACTGAGCTAACCTGATCCTCATATAGTCTTTGAATCCATACATGAAGTCTTTTCCAATATAGTACAGTTATCCTTTCCACATCTTAGTTTTTCCCATCATGGTTTTTATATATTTATAAAAAATAAGTGTAAATGGGAATTTTGAGGGACTTTTGTGGAAGCCATAGACAACATGCAAAGGCCAGTGGATTACATGGAAAAGTTTAGAAACTCAGTTTAGAAATTCAAATTTTACAAGAAAGTAAACACCATGTAAAAGAAAAAAAATAATTCAGACTTCTGTTGTATGAAAGAAGGGCCAACATATTTACAGAAATTTTTTTTTTAATTATTTTTTGGGAATTTTTTAGATTGCAAGTGCTGAACCCCTAGTCTTCCCCTGTGATGTGGAAAAGATAACCAAAGAACCTCTTTTACTTTCATTTGCAGGTATAGCCCTCTACTTCATCTTGTGTAAATTTCTTGCATATTGATCTCGCAAATCTATCCAAAGTAGTGGGAGCCTTCTTGGGTTTTTTAGTTATTTTGGAGAAGATCAATTTACTTTCATATTGAAGAGGTTGGACTCTGCAATCCCTTCCAGCTCTGGGTATGTGAATAAATGAATGAAACAACATTAATAACCTTGTACTCTGTCTCAAGTACTGGAAATACCAATTCATATACCAAGGAAAGATGTTCCTTTCTCTCAAGGAGAGTGTTGGTCAGGGAAAGATAAAATCATAGGTATAGTGAGTGAACCATTGATAATTGATTTATCTGCTCTTTCCTGAAACAGTAGTAACTTTGATTTGATTATAATTCCAGAAACAGTAGTAAATTTGATTTCATTATAGGTGGAAAGCCAGGAAGGGTTAGTGTGCGTGGCATTGGCAAGGCAGGAGAAAAACAAAATCATATGGTTGAGACTATTTAGATTTAGAGAGCTGTTATCTATCTTTGGGATGGGAGTTCTAGGTCTAAATAAGAGGATGTAAGGCATGAAACATGGCAGGTAAATCTGTGATCTAAGATGATCATTTTGTCAAAGGCCTTGATTTTCCCCCCAACATGATAAGCCCTATTGTATGTAACTTACCTTTTCTTTGAGATTTCCTCCAATTTATTCTGTAAATATTCTGCATGTACATAATTGTTTGCACATTGTCTTCCATTACAATATGAGCTTTTGGAGGGCAGAAATTGTTTTTGTCTGTCTTTGTTATCCCCAGCACTTGGTACAATGCTTGGCATAATACTTGGCACATAGTAAATGTTTAATAAGTGCTTATATATCAAGATTATGATCTGACTTTTATCTTTTCGTAGGTATTGTGCTCTGTCTTATTCTTATTATTAGTCTTGGAGCTGGGCGCCACCTCTCATTTCCCTGAGTCATTTTACATTCTGAGGCCCAGTAGAAGTCTTTATTGCATTTTGTACATGAGTTTTTGGGTCTTATTCTCTCACCCTGTCTTCTCTGTTTCTGTGCCTACATTGAGCTTTCAGATGCCCTACTTTACTACACTGAAAGCATTGATGAGTCTCTCTGGAAGTCCCTTGCTAAAAGGGACCTTGTCTTCCCATGTTGAGTAATCACCACAGTTGAGTAATAACCACAAGAATAGCCAGGTGTTAAAAAGTCCAAATCCTTTATTATCTCCTTCACAGTCTAGTTTTCTTGCCTTTGGCTCAGCTAGCTTTCTTGAGAGCCTTTCAGACTGGCCTTTGTCTCAGTGAGGGGAGCAGGAGGACAAGCCAGCCACCATGAGCCTGATGAACATGAAATCAATTTCTCTGAGTCCAAGGGCTTATGGTGCAGCCTTCAGCCACCACAAAGGTGGATGATGGAATGAATGTGTACCTGGCCCTTCTTAGTCTGTCTCTGGCTCTGAGTCTCAGCTTATATACTCTACACTGAATATAAACCAATCATTATATCACTAGGAAACCATTATTTGTTGTAAGATTAAATCAATCATACTGAACTTAGAGAAGTATTAATCACCATGCTAAACTAGGTAACCATTGTATTTATCAATTCCACTGATTTAACATCTTGTAAGAATCTTTGTTTTAAGTACAGAGTTCTGGCCCATAACATCTCCTGCTTTCGTTTGTTTTAGAACATAGGTGGTCATGCCCTTCTTGACATCTCAAGAAGGGAGATGAAAACGAAAGGAAAATGGGGAATCAAACCAGATTAGTAGGTTTCTGAAGGGTCTCACTTAAAACAGATATACATAAATCCATCAACATGAGAGTTATTACATAAACACATAGCAATATAGCACAGACTAGTAGTGAACATGAATCAACATGAGGAATTACACATGACCATAAGTCCTAGAAATAATCCAAAACCAATCTATTGTCCTTTACTTCATGTGTCAGAGAATTCAATGATTCCTACAAGTTTTGAAGTATGGCAATAGTCTCATCATGTGTATCAGGGAATCCCATGATTCCTACAGATTTTTAAGTTCTGTATCCGTCTTATCATGCCTCAGGGAATCTAATGATTCCTGCTGGTTTTGAAGTTCTGCAACATTTTTATCAATTTTTTATCTCAGGGAATCCAATGATTCCTGCTGATGTTAAAGTTCTGTAACAGTCTCATTATCAGCCATGCTCTTTCAGTGTCAGATGTTTCTTAGGTCTTCTCCTTTATTTTTTTCTCTTTTTCTGTCTCTTTCCAGGTGCTCGTTGGCACCCATTAGATTCTTTCTCCATATGTAGAAATACAAGCAAACCCTTTCCCCAAGCAGTTAACCTATCTAGCCCCTTCCATTCACCACTTTCTGGATTTCTCCTCATCACCTGGTAATTACATTGGAGCTGCTTGTACTGGACACTGCCCTTCTGTTGGGTTAAAAAGCCTGTATTCTCCCCAATTGTAATCCCTTTCTCCCATCTGATTGCTTTTCTGTTGATTGATTATACCAGAGTCCTGAACTTCTAAAGACTTTCTGGGTGTAACCTCAGCTGCTATCATGCCTCACCCGTATTTTGTTTGAAGCCTTGCAGCCTTGGGCTCCACTTCTAATTTTCCCTGAATCATTTTACATTCTGAGGCCCAATGGAAGCCTTTATTGCATTTTGAATATGGGGTTTTGGGTCTTGCTCTCTCACTCTGTCTTCTCACTCTGTTTCTATGCCTACATTGAGCTTTCAGATGCCCTACTTTACTACACTGAAAGCATTGATGAGTCTCTCTGGAAGTCCCTTGCCAAGAGGGATCCTGTCTTCCCATGTTCTGCATTATAACCTGGGTATAAAAGGCATTTATGCCCACTGTGGCACAGCGTCTTATGATCTCCTCTGAGGAGCATCTTTGTGTAATCCCCATATAATTCTTCTACAAACCTCATTAGCATTTTCCTTAGCCAGTTGAATTATCATAATTCCTATAGCTGCATTTTCACTGATGTTTGCAGATATCCCACAAAATCAGCAAAGGGTTCATTTGGATCTTGCTCTATTTTTGTGAAGGCATCTCTTTGATCTTGCTTTCCTGGGAGGGAGCCCCATGCTTTGATAGGAGTAGCAGCAATTTGCTCATATGCTATTAAAGGGTAATTAATCTATACTGAGTTGTCTGCATACTGATCTTTACCTGCTAGTTGGTCAAAGGTGATTTGTACATTAACTCCAGTTTGCCTATTTCACTGGCCTTGTATTCTACATAGTTCACTATACTCTGAAAGTCACAACAAGTTTTGTCCAGGTTCTAAACATGTCTTTGCTATGGATTTCCAATCACCAGGGATTAAAATTTCATAAGCCAAATTCCCTAATATTATCTTAACATAAGACGATGAAGCCCCATAAAGAGTGCAACCCTTTTTAAAATCTTTAATTATTTCCAGATCAAAAGGAGTGTGTCATCTCCTGGCTTGACCTGAAGAATCAAATTCTTCAATCACAGAGTATGCCTTTATTAATCAGATATAACCTGTCCTTCTCTTTTTGCTTTAACTAGTGCCTTTTGTAATCTTACCATAGGTTTCTTCATAGATGGTGCTGATTGTGTTGCTTCCCCTCCCCCTCCTCCTTCTCCCTCCACCCATGAAAGGTTAATTGAGGGGGAAAGGTCAGGGGATGGGGAATGCCCTAATGGCTCCTGCTGTGAAGCATCACACTCCTTAATTTCATCAGAATTGTACTTAACTCTATTCTTGTCTAATTTGTCATGCTTTTCACCCAGTTTGTTAGTATCCTCCCTCTCCTGTTCTTTCTTCTTTTTTCTTATTCTAATACTTATATAAGTCCTTACAGCCAATTGTATTGTTATATGTATAAAATGTTTCTTTGAGAATTGAATCAGAGCTATTATAATATTCACATAGTTTCTCTCCTATTAATTTCTACTCATCTGGATCTAATTCTTTTTCCTTAGAGAACCAAGGAGATGTGTATTTTAATATTTTGAAGAGTTCAATGATCTGCATCCAAGTTACTATCAAACTTCAGTTTTTTATGAGTTTAATTAAGTTTTCGACATATTTTCCTTAAGGCAGAAAGGGCTCCTTTCTAAACTTTTGTCCCATTTTAGCTGAAACACTACTTTAGCCCTTAACAAAGTTTCCTTCTTGTCTGTTTTTGTACTTACCCTAATATCTGATGTAGGTCCTTAGCCCCATGAGCAGGGAACATGAAAATATAATGTTCTTATTTGTTTTTCTGGTGGTCTTGGAGCAGCCTTCTTTTCAGTTGAGCAATCACCACAAGAATAGCCAGGTGTTAAAAAATTCAAATCCTTTATTATCTCCTTTACAGTCTAATTTCCTTGCCTGGGGCCCAGGTAGATTTCTTGAGAGCCTTTCAGACTCCCCTAGGTCTCAATGGGGGAAGGCTGATGAAGATGGAATGAATCTCTTGAGTCTGAGGGCTTATGCTTCAGGCTCTAGCCACCACAAAAGTGGATGATGGAATGAATATGTGTCTGGGTCCCTTCCAAGTTTGTGTCTGGCCCTTCTGAGTCTCTCTCCAAGCCCTTTTGAGTCTGTTTCTGGCTCTGAGTCCCAGCTTATATGCTCTACACTGAGTATAAACCAATCATTATATTACTAGGGAACCATTATTTGTTGTAAAATCAAGTCAGTCATACTGAAGTTAGAGAACTATTAATAACCATGCTAAACTAGACAACCATTGTCTATATCAATTCCACTGACTTAACACCTTGTAAGAATCCTTGTTTTAAGTATAGAATTCTGGCCCATACAATATAGCCTTCAACATTTTTTGCCTTGTTACAAACAACAGTCAATTGTGAAGCCATTTTTAGTATTGTTGCCTTATAGATATCAGTCTGTTCTATTCAGAAAATTGATTCACTTTGGGAAATTTAAGAAAGACTTAAAAATGCTTATTGACTGATCAGTTACACTTAGAGCTAATGTAAACATAGTGGATTTGTCATTTGGAAGAGATATTGAAGATGAGACTTAGATCTGAGAAAAGGAGAAACAGAATTTGGTTTAATATCCTCTGTCACAAAAGGAGAATATTTGACAAGTAGGATTATAGGCTCAAATTAGAGGTAAAAGGGTCTTTAGAAATCATCTAGTCTAACTTTCTTGTTTTAATGTTGAGGAAACAGGCCAAGTTACAGTAACAGAGGGAGTAAGTAGTAGAGCTAGGATTTGAATTCAATTTCTCTGAATTTAAATCTAGTGTCCTTTCCACTACAAAACAGAAGATCCAATGACTATTTTCAAGTAGATGGAGTAGAATGTTAAGCCCAAACTATATAAGATTCTGCAATTCTCAGGGACATGGCTTAACATAAAAAATTGTCTATAAACCCAAGAACCACTTTTTCTTTTCATATTTGGCAGAAACAGTTTTATTTTTTTTTTAGTCTTATCTAACAGAGACTTCAAGCTAATTCTACTGGAATACTGGAAAGACATGTATCTTGCATGAGAGTAGGGGAAAAATCCTTTTTTGACAATTTTTTTTTTTCACAGAAAAGAGTTGCTTCTTGTAGGAAATACTAAGTGAGAAAGTTAGTGTTGTTCCTTAATAATAATGGAATTTATAATCATGTTTTTAAAAAATCAACTTTTAAAAAACTCCTAATATGTAAGTCAGTTGGGCTATTTTGTTTCTTTTGTGTTAGAGTATTTTTTCTCACAACTTTTGGTTTGTGCCAAACTGAGGAATTTTCTTAAGTTCCTTAAGAACATCAGAATTTGGTTAGTAGTGAACTGAAAGAACTCTTCTGAAAGAACTCTTCATTCCCATGCAAGCACTTGGGCTAAATGATATGGGAAAAATTTATTTCATCCATTATGTAAATATAAAAGATCTATAATCCAGTTTATAATCCATTAAAACATTCTACCTTCTGTTTGTTCTTACCTTCTTTAGGGATTCATCAGGTTGCTGTGATTTATGGTTCCCCATTTGGGAAAGACTTTGGGGTTGCTCAATAATTAAGTACTCTTTCTTTCTGGTGAACTGTCCCCCAAGATTTCCATTCTTAATGAACTAAAGTAATGTGTTTTATAATACTAGTGAAGAGTTGGATTCTAGCTACTCTTTAACATCATGTTTCCTTTCTGTTCTACTCTCCCTTTTTCTTCCTTGGGGATTGTGCGGAAAGACCTTTATTACCAAGTGAGCTAGACATCAAATGCTTTCCTACTTTCTGTTGCCAAGGCTCAGTCTTTTTTTTTGTGTTTCTGTCAGACTTCTTTTTGGGGAGGCCACATGAGTATTCAAGCCTGCTTCTGATCGTCTTGTATGTCTCCAATTCAATAGCATTTAGTGTCTTAATTCAGTTTGTTTTTGTATCTCTTGAATATGTATGGATGCATAACTTTTTTTTCCCCAAGGGAATTAAGTTGTTCCTTTATTCTTTATTTTTGTGCCTGATCTCACATCTTTTCCCTTAGGTTTTCACTGCCCAGGGTCACACAGCTAGGAAGTGTTAAGTATCTGAGACCAGATTTGAACTTTGGTCCTCCTGAATTCAAGGCTGGTGCTCTATCCACTGCACCACCTAGCTGCCCCCTCTCTCAATATTTTTGTTTAAAAAAAAAAAAAACAAAACAAAACAGAAATCTATTCTTTCTTTCATGTTCTATTCCATTGAGGAGAAATAGTTTATAAACCTCTTGAAATTTATCATGGAGCTCCAAGGGACCATCTTTTCTTCAAATTAAGAACCTCTGATTTGTAGAAATCTTGAACAAGAAAAAAGTTAAATGGTTAAAATATAATCTTGGGTTAACATTTTACTCCATCTAATTGAACAGTAGTCATTTAATCTTTTGCTTAGATTATTCAATTCCTTTTTTGATCACTCCCTTCAAGAACTGAAAAAAGACTTCTCAGTGAACAATCTAAAGATAATCCCTTCTGGATAGGAAAGAGGAATAAACTCAACTTGAAGGAGATATTTTTTGGTTACCATCCTTATTGCATTTTCTAGAAGTCTTACAATTTTGTTTTTTATTCTTTCCTAAAGTGAAGAGTCTGAAAAGGACCTTAAACTAAATAAATATTTATTAATATTTTCTGTTGAATTGAAAGAAAAAAAGATTTTATTATGCTTTCACAACTTGACATAGGGGAGTTGAGTAGTACAGTGGATAGATTCCTGGCTTTGGAATCCAGAGGACTTGATTAGCATGTTGATTCAGACTTATCCTAGGTATATGATCTTAGGCAATTTACTTCACAGCTCTTTGCACAATTAAACTTGTTAAAATCTATTTAATGGTATCTCTTTATTAGGGTTGACTTCATTTTAATAACATTTACACTTATAAGTACAACCAGTCAAACTTTTAAAATCTTGAACTTGCTATTATTTGATCAATAATATAGACTTCTATATTATAGAATTATATTATATTATCATAATTATATAATATAATATCATATTATATTATATAATTATATAATATATAATTATATTATATATTAATAATATTCTATATTATATATAAAGTCTTCTATAAACAAGAAATCCAATTTTCTCACAAGATAATTACTTCTTTTGTCCAAGCAGTGACCATGTGTCATTCTTTCAAGGGTGTGGCACTCTGGCAAGTCTCTGTCAGTTAGGGCTGCAAAACACAGAATTCAAACACAGAACAGGGGAGTGGAACAGAACCCAGACTATTCTGACCAAGAGTATTACAAATTATGTCTGAGTTCTAATTGGTACTTGATTACCTAAGCTTATGATGAAATCAAAGTTAACACCATTCACATTGTTTTTAAATTGTGTGCTAGGTTTTGGGGGCTATAGGTGATTAGTAGTTGTTTAATAGATTTGGAAGTCATAGATCATTAATAGTTTTTATACATTTTGGAATCACATATGATTGCCAGACTATTTATAATTATTGTAGAACAACTTATACAGTAACTACTTACTTACAAAATGAAGGTTTAAAACAGAGTTTCTTAACATACTATACTATACTAAAGTAGAGAGGTGGGTACCTTACCATTGTACCCTGGCATCTCCTGCATAGTCTTTAGTCCGTTTGGGAATAGAAGAAGCATCATTCCATCTCACCAGTTTCTGGTTGTTGAGGTGTGAGGAGAGGATGCCATTCCATCTAATTTTACAACCTGGTTTCCTGCCCCCTCAACTGACTTTCCCAAAGCTCTTAAATGATTTTACCTGTGGGTCATAATACCATTAACTTTGAAAAAAATCTCTTTAAATCTTTCACTAATGATTAACAAACTCTTACTTGGTCATAAATTCCTCATAAGGTGATTCTGAATCCTTGCAAATTATCCTCCAACCCCCATTCCCTAGTCTCCACCAATCAATTTCTTTTTCCTATCCTCCTTACTCTTCTCTCCAGCCCCCTACTCTTCAAGTCCTAATTAAATGTTACCCATCCTTTCACTATGTCCTCTGGAATGTCTGTTTCAAAGGCAAAGAACTTGTTTTCTTAAATGTTTTCTTTTACCATTCCTAACATTCAGTCTTTCATAGGGTCCTGACTTCCTCTTGATAACACAGTCTCTCTGGATACCTTTCCCAATACTGGCTGTATTTTCACTCATTTCCCCTAGTTGAGGATGAGTAGTTGCTCTCTACTGACACTTCCATGTTCTTTTCCTACCACCATTACTTGGTAATCTTTCCTCCTTTGAGGTTCATATAATCTGCATCTATCACCCTATCAAAATCCTATTAGCTGTTGTCTGAAGACAACAGTATACTCCCCTTTCCTAAACCTCACTCAAAATCTTTCTTTGCTTTTCAACTCCTGAACTCACACTATAGTACCTTATCACAGTCATCAAACTTCCTAACCTCTTCCACTTACTTATTTCCTATAATCTACTCTTTCACCCTACTTCAGCCATACACAAAGTTATTCAAGCCCTTGATGTTGCCATCATTCACAAATTCACTGATTCCATGTTAAAAAGCTTTGAAATTTTCTTATCTCTTCACAATCTATTGACTTTCTACTTCTTTTTCTTGTGAGTCTACATTTATAGTTGGAAGAGGCTTTTGAAGCCATTTGTTCGGCTTCTGGATGTTAATTTTCATTATAATAGTTAAAGTAACTTAGTACCACTATCATCAAAGTCATCTAGATTCTCTTTTTATCAACCCTTATTAACTCTTCTAGGAATTGAGGTTGGATTTGTTTGTAAGCTGCATTTTTCTTTGAAACATTGCTTGTAAATATTTTTGAGTTTTTTGTTTTTTGAGCTTTCTTATCATCATAATAGCCCTTTATGTTACAATACTTCTTTTGTTTGCTTATTCTTTCAGCCTACCTATGTTAAGACTTTAGACTTTATTGTAAGGATTGGGCTCTGTGTACTTCTGTGGGAAATGTCTGAAATGAGTTTCTGTTTTCTTATATTCTTCTATCACTTTGACAGCTTAGATGAGGGCCTGAAAGCTTTCAGTGCTTTCAGAGTGATGTGATCCAAGGCAAAGATTTCTCACTGCTCTTCTGTTTTTCTCTGTCTCTTCATTGCTCCATGACTGTTCACTGCTCTCCTGGTCTGAGTCCTATAAGTTCCTAACTCAGTTCTGGGTGTGTTGGTTTGTCTTTGGATGAGATTTTCTTTCTTTCTTTTTTTTTTTATTTTATATATATATATATATATATATATATATATATATATATATATATATATATTTTATAATATTATCCCTTGTATTCATTTTTCCAAATTACCCCCCCTCCCTCTATTCCCTCCCCCCGACGACAGGCAATACCATACATTTTACATGTGTTACAATATAGTCTAGGTACAATACATGTGTGCGAATATCATTTTCTTGTTGCACAATAAACATTAGAATCCGAAGGTACATGCAACCTGGGCAGACAGATATTAGTGCTAACAATTTTCATTCCCCTCCCAGTGTTTCTTCTCTGGGTGTAGCTACCTCTGTCCATCATTGATCAACTGGAAGTGAGTTGGATCTTCTTTATGTTGAAGATTTCCACTTCCATCAGAATACATCCTCATACAGTATTGTTGTTGAAGTGTACAGTGATCTTCTGGTTCTGCTCATTTCACTCAGCATCAGTTGATTTAAGTCTCTCCAGGCCTCTCTGTATTCCTCCTGCTGGTCATTTCTTACCGAGCAATAATATTCCATAACCTTCATATACCACAATTTACCCAACCATTCTCCAACTGATGGACATCCATTCATCTTCCAGTTTCTAGCTACAACAAAAAGAGCTGCCACAAACATTTTGGCACATATATGTCTCTTTCCGCTCTTTAGTATTTCTTTGGGATATAATCCCAGTAGTAGCGCTGCTGGGTCAAAGGGTATGCACAGTTTGATAACTTTTTGGGCATAATTCCAGATTGCTCTCCAGAATGGCTGGATTCTTTCACAACTCCACCAGCAATGTATTAGTGTCCCAATTTCCCCACATCCCCTCCAACATTTGTCATTATTTGTTCCTGTCATCTTAGCCAATCTGACAGGTGTGTAGTGGTATCTCAGAGTGGTCTTAATTTGCATTTCTCTGATCAGTAGTGATTTGGAACACTCTTTCATGTGAGTGGATATAGTTTCAATTTCTTCCTCTGAGAATTGTCTGTTCATATCCTTTGACCATTTATCAATTGGAGAATGGTTCGGTTTCTTATAAATTATGGTCAGTTCTCTATATATTTTGGAAATGAGACCTTTGTCAGAACCTTTGTTTTTAAAAATATTTTCCCAATTTGTTACTTCCCTTCTAATCTTGTTTGCATTAGTATTATTTGTACAGAAACTTTTTAGTTTGATGTAATCAAAATCTTCTATTTTGTGATCAATAATGATCTCTAGTTCTCCTCTGGTCATAAATTCCTTCCTCCTCCACAAGTCTGAGAGGTAGATTATCCTCTGTTCCTCTAATCTATTTATTTTCTCCCTCTTTATGCCTAAATCATGGACCCATTTTGATCTTATCTTGGTATATGGTGTTAAGTGTGGATCCATATCTAATTTCTGCCATACTAATTTCCAGTTTTCCCAACAGTTTTTTTTTTTGGATGAGATTTTCAATACAATGTAACTGGATTCATCATATAGCCTTTTGGCTCTGTAGGTTCAAACCTACTGAACTGTTTACTCTTCTTTGACTTAGGACTCCTATATCTGGAATAACTCTAGCTTATTCCACTGCATGCTTCAACTAGGACTGGAGGCTAGAACTGAGTTCCTGTTCCCTTTCTGCAATCAGAACCTCATAGATATTCTTTGCTTCTCAACTTTGCTTGCTCAGATCTTTGTTGATTGAAACTGCTCATCTCTACCAACCTTAGATGCAAATAAATCCTCTGCTCATTTGGCCCTGGATCTGTGACCCAGAATTGGATAGTAGTTGAGAGAGCTTTCAAATGGTACCTGTACCAGTTCAGAGACCCCCGGTATCTTTTCTTGCTCTTGTGCTTTTTGTCTTGATGTCTAATCTTAACACTCTTTGAATCCTTGGGATGAATTATTTTGTATACATTAGGCCAGCTCCCACTCTGCTAATCAGTAGATTTCTCTGTTAATGTCTCTAAGCCACTCTGTAAAAATGACTCAATGTGACTTTTTCTTAGGTTTTCTTATCAGAAATCAGTTTGGTGCATTTTTTAGAGCTTTGTAGAGGAGATTTTGTGGAAGAGTTAAGCTGTACTTTTTTTTTTTTTTTTTTTCTGCTTCACCATCTTGATTTTGCCTGGAACATGCAAATTCTCAACTTTAGAGTCATTTTTGACTCTTTGGTCTTCCTTACTTCTCATCAGTTTAACAAAATCTCACTTTCATCTCTTTTCATTCTTTACACTCACATATCCCTCAAATATTTAGACTCCATCATTATTGGATGAGAAATTATTCTAATTGCCTCAGAATCAATTTCCCACTTTCCAGTCTTTCCTCTAATATATTTCCTATGTGGCAGTCAATAAATTTTCCTTTAGGATTCTATTTATGTTACGCACCTGCTAAAATTATTCAATGGTTCTTTATTGTCTCTAGGATGAAATACAAACTCCGTAGCCTGACATTTAAGACCTTCCATAATCTGGCTCCAGTCTGCCTCTGAAACATTATTTCCTATAGATTTTCCATGTTCCAGTCAAACTGGAAAGTTAAATTTTCCCTTAAAATTTTCAGATCATCTGTCACTGCCATTCTATGGTACAAGTAATACTATATGTATTCTTTACCTCTGCTTAAATAGCATTCTTAGCTTCTTTCAAGACTCAATTCAGTCTTGATGGAGGGAGAAAACATTAATTAAGCTGGGAGTATTGGGGAGGACTTTTCCACTCAATCATTAAATACTTGGTTATTGAATGGTGAAGTCTTTTTTAATCCCTTCACATAATAATCTTTCTTCTAAAATTTCTCTGTAGGTGCTTATCTGTGCTCATGTTTTATCTGCCACTAAAATGTTTTTGACCTCAGAGACTTTGGTGTTTTCTTTGTAACCTTAGTTCCTAAAAGTGCTAGGAACTCATTTAACATAAAGTAATTATTTGAAGGTTTAGGAAAATAAAGCATGCCAAGATGTCAAGTAAAAAAGGGCTGCTTTTAGGTTAAAGATCCTGTCTGGACATTGTAGGAGAAAGGAGTAGGTTAGGAAGGGGCCTTGTAGTTATGTTGAGATTTAGTTACTAAGGCAGGGTTGCACTCTAAGGCATCAGGACAAACTGGAGAGAAGGTCGTTCAGAATCAATACACAGAAATTTAACTGGGCAGGAAGCCAGTCACAGGTGTAGTAGTATTCAAGCCAGGAGAAACAAATTGTATTAAGCAATATGAGAGATCCCAGATAGAAGCAGAGGTTAGATGTAAATGCTGGAGAATTTTTGAGCTGAAAGTCACCTTGGGGATCATCAGATCCAGATTCCTTATTTGGCACATGAAAAAATTGAAATACTGAGAGGCTAAGTAACTTGTTCAAGATTATACAGCTCATTGATTCAGTAGCTCAGTCAATGATAAAATCTAGGTTTCTTGCCTCCCAGTAAAGAACTCTATATTCTACAAGGTTGTTTCTCCATACTGTCTCCATAGTTCTTAATTTCATTTTAGTGGATGTAGTTTCCATAATATTTTCCAAGGCTAAAATCCATATTTCTATTACTCTGTTCTTATTTTTTCCTTTTATTGTAATCATCTAGTGATTTTAAACTATCAAATATTTCTCAATGATTGCATTTCATATATCTTTATATATTTTTAAGATAACTTGAATCTTCTCTCTTATGAAGACTTTTTTGGATGCCTGACAGTGTCTTTTTTACTTCCCACATTGTCCCACTTAATAAATCAACTTTAATTATTTATACTGATTTATGTTGTTGTGTTCATTTGTTTAATCATGTCTAACTCTTCTTTATGACTGTTTTTTAAATTTTTTTTTGAATAAAGATACTGGAGTGGTTTGTTGTTTTCTTTTCCGAGGGATTAAAGCAAAAAGAAACTATGTGACTTGACCAGGATCATAGCTAGTGAATATCTGAAGCCTAATTTGAACTTAAGTCTTCCTTACTCCAGGCCCAGCCTTCTAACTACTGAGTTCCATAGGTGCCTCCATATTGACTTGTCCTAGTATCTAACTGTTTCATGTGAGTCTCATTTCTCCAACAAGTTTGTAAATGTGTAGATACTCCCAATTAATTTTTGTTGGATTGATTTGAGGATTTGAATATTCTTTATCTTGAGATTATCTTTATTTTGTAGATTATTCTTTACTCTGAAGGTAATTTTGTGCTTAGCTAATACATAGTTTATTTTAATGTATTTTAATGTGTCTAAAAATGATATTTTTTATTTCACAGGACAAACACAGAAAATGAATCTTTTTCAGTCTATAACAAGTGCCTTGGATAATTCGTTGGCCAAAGATCCTACTGCAGGTAAAACTGATTGTTTCTGTGTGAGCATTACATTAAAAGACTATAGAATAATTAAAGACTTTAGAATTTTTAATTAGAATAGTGGTTGATATTGTCAATATTTTGATATTTGTTCTTGATTATGACCAAATACTACAAAACAAAAAAGACAAATAGTGATATTAATGTTTTTGTTAAACTTATTATTAATTGAATTTTATACTTATTGGATAACATTAGGTCAAATTTTGCTTTCTTGATATCTTCAACTTTAAAGTTTCATTTCATCTTTCTGATTTAATAATGTCCTAAATATGATTTTGTTCCTATGAGCATATAGAAAAAACCTACAATATGATTTGAGTAATAATTTAATCCTAAAATTATAAAATTTAGAGCCGGAAATAAACTTTAAGTATCATTCTGTTCAATTTTCTTGTGTTACAGATGAAGAAACTGAGGCTTAGGACAAAGTGCTAGGGTACAAAATGCAATTCCCTTCAAGACAGAGGCCCTATTCCACTTTAGTTTTTGGTGTTTGGAGGGAGAGAGAAATTGTTTGGATTTTCAGTAAGAACTCCATTTTGTAAGAATATGGGTGCAAGGATGCTGGTAGTTACTATCCAAAAAAGGAGGAATCTACTTTCTATACTTGGCAGTACCAGCAGCAGATTTCTCTTTGATAGGATTTTTTAAAAAAAGATCTTAATATTTAATTTTATATTTTAAATATTTTAATATTTATTTTAAAAATATTTAATATTTTAATTTAAAATAATAATTTAAAAAATTTTTATGGACCCCTTTGGCAGTCTGGTAAAGCCAAACTAATTAGATAATTTGTTCATCAACTATTTATTTATTTATTTATTTATTTTCTGAGGCTGGGGTTAAGTGACTTGCCCAGGGTCACACAACTAGAAAGTGTTAAGTGTCTAAGACCACATTTGAACTCGGGTCCTCCTGAATTCAGGGCTGGTGCTCTATCTACTGTGCCACCTAGATGCCCCTGATAATTTGTTTAAATGCATACAGTTAAATAGGTAAGATTACAAGGAAAACAAGAAATATTGAAATATATTTTCCCCATTCAAGTTCATGGCTTCCCTGTTATACAGGTGGTTGGGAAGTTGTTCCTGGGCATGTCAGCACATATTTGTAATTTTATGGGTTGGGAAAGCCATTTAATTGCTTGAATTTGGGAATTTTGAGATGTGTTAGGGTTCAAATCAATCGGGTGTCTAGACTGCTTTGCATTAACATGGTGAGTTACTGGGAACAGGGAACTATCATACTGTCTAAGCAGGGGCAAATCAGCCCTCATTGGAAAGGGAAGAAGTCAAAGCTTCTACACAGATAAGCAGTGAGGACAAGCCTGCAAGTGGCAGTACTTCAAGCTTGGATAAAAATTGTAAGATGTTAGGAATCTTACAAAGTGTGGACCAATGAGCAAACTCATTTAAAGCTGTAAACTCCTTTAAAGGTTTGAACTCCTTTAAAGGTATGTACTTTTAAAGTACCTTGTAAGAATCCTAACAGTAAGACCCATTCATTTTAGAAAAATGTTTTAAAAAGAAGCTTTAAAAAATATTTTGAAGAGATTCTTCTGCTTCTGGTGCTTCCAGGGAGACCTGGAACTATTTGACATTCTAAATAATAAAAATAGATTTCTATAGTTTTCTCTTCCTCCAATTTGAATCTTGGTTAAGGTTACAGGTATTTTTTTTTGAAAACATGTTTTTAAATGAAAGGAAATGTTACTGAGCTAGATTTAAACTCTGGAAATTTTCTAGCCTGAAAATTTGGAGAATAAGTTATCATTCACTAATGGCACTTGTGTTCTAAAATATAGATGTCATTTGGTTATAGAAAAGAAATCTTCTGTCTTCAAATGACTATCATTCCTTGACTATAAGTTTTGAATTAATTTCTTACTAATGTATTTGGGAGGGATAGCTAAGTGGTGCAATAGATAGAGAGGACTGGCTCTGGGGCCAGGAGGGAATGAATTCAAATCCAGCCTCTCATTCACTTACTAGTTGTGTGGTCATGAACAGATTCTAAATCCCCAATTGCTTCTAAAAAAAGAAAAGAAAAAAAAAAAAGAAAAGAAAAAGTAATTTACTTGGGGTGGGGGAAAAAGAAATTGAGGGGGGAATTGTGATTATGCCCCTATTTTATTAGAGATTAAATTTTACATTAAAGATGTTTCATAACAATCCTATAGAGAAAATTTGATAACCCCGTTTTTATTCAAATATGAGGAAACTGAAGCTCCTAGAGATTTTTTTATTTGCCTAAGTTAATCCAACTGGTGTGTATCATTTGAATATAGGACTGTTTGTTTTAACTCTAGAAGACATATTTTACTATCATGATATCACATTTATATTGTTTATACTTTAATATATTCAACATATTTTATAATTAGAGGCTAAATAAAATTTTACTTTATCTTTGCCTCTATATATCATCAGTTTTCTTTCAGGGGTCCATCAAAGTATGGCTTGCCACTCAAAATAGTCACACTTTTTTATTAAGAGGTGTCAGAAAAATAATTTCTTTGGGAGGATAGGAAATTTCTTATTTTTGGCAAGATCTTCCTTCTTTCTTTAAAAAGAAATCCCTAAAACAAAGAGCCAGAAAGTTTTAAATTAGTATCAGTACTACTTTGACTTGGTCTTGGGGAGAAAATAACAGGACTTAAACTATCACTACTTTTTGCTGCCTGACCAAGTAAAATGTGAATTTCATGAGAGAAGGAGCTATGGTAATTATCTTTTTATCTTCTTCAGTGCCTAGCAGAGTGACTTGTGCTTAATAAGTTCTTAATAAATTTTTTGGATAAGATTATTTTTTAAAAAAATGGTATTTTAAGGCAGAAAACCAGAACTCAAATAATACCATGAAGAAATGATATTTTTAAGATCATTTAAAATCTTGTTTCAGACATTTTCTGGTTGTGTAAACATGGGTAAGTAACTTAACTTTTCATTTCCATATTTTACAATGAGGGAGTTGGACTAGAGGACTATTGTTGTACTACTCCTAGAAGAAAGTTGATGACATCAGAAGGGTTATGTCTTTGACTTATAAGTAAATTTAAGTGGGAGAGAGCTGTGCAAATTCATCAGCCTCACTCTTTTATACAGAGTTAGTGGAATCCAGTGGCAAGAGCTCAGTTAGGATAACTGGAGATGGTCTAAGTTGCAGTGGGAGATCTTGGTCTTTTAAAATTAAAGTTTTTCCAGGATTTCAAATTTGTCTGAAGCAACACCCATTCAGTAGTGAAATGCTGAGTAAAAATGGAGGCAAAAGATAGCCTAGTCTGCTTTCACAAAAGTATCAGTCTTAGAGGGGAATAACCCCTGAGCTTATGGCCTGAACAAAAACCAATGTATTTACACTAACTCTGAACCATCAAAACCCCAGCAATGAGGAAGTGAGCCTTGAGCTGAGGCTTATTATTGGCCAGTGAAAGCCAAGGTGATTTGGGTTTAAAAAGATAGTCAAGTAGCTCTATTTGAATCTTAGAGGTTTTTTCAGAGCTTAGTTTACAGGAGCTATATTTGAAGAAATTATAAATGAAAGCTATATGAGATGAAAATTAATTGTCTCAGTTTTTTTGGAGAAAAATGAGGATAATTAAATAAGGAGAAATAAAATCTAAGCTGTAAATTCCAAGACACCTCGCAAGCTATAGTGATCAAAATTTATTTTTCTGTGGGTGGAGAACCTGCATTTAAGGGTATGACTCACTACTTGGACAGAGCAAGAAGAAGAGGAGGTAAAGGAGAAGAAAAAAAGGAATGAGGGAGAGGATGATGGAGAGTAGGAGAAGAAAGAAGCAGAGGAACTTAAAGTTCTAAAATCTCACTTTCCTCATCTCTAAAATAAGAGTAATAATAGCTATAGTACTTACCTTACAGGGTTGTTGTGAGATTCAAATGCAAGAACATATATAAAATACTTTACAAACTTTAAGGTGAATATATAAATCTCAGCTACTAAATAAAATAATAACCAAGACCTCCAGCAGCCACTGGCAGGTGGCTTCTGTATCACAACAATTTTGAGCTTAAATATTTTGGATGTAAAAGGAGAAAAGGCATGATGAATTAATGTTTTATTTTTGTGTCTGTGTAACCGAAACTTTAAAAAAAATAAAGCTCTTTATTTTAAAAATATATGCAGAGATAATTTTCAACATTCAACCTTACAAAATCTTGTGTTCCAAATTTTTTTTTCCTTTCCTTTCCCCACCCCTTCCCCTAGATCACAAGTAATCTAATATATGTTAAATATGTGCAATTTTTGTATACATATTTCTACATTTATCATGCTTGCACAAGAAAAATCAGATCAAAAAGGAAAAACATGAGAAAGAAAACAAAAAGCAGAAAACAATAACAAAAAATGAAAATATTGTATTGTTATGCACACTCAGTCACTACAGTCCTCTCTCTGGATGCAGATGGCTCTCTCCATCATAAATATATTAGAATTAGCTTGAATCACCTCGCTGTTGAAAAACAGCCACATCCATCAGAAATGATAAACACATAATCTATTGTACAATGAGTTCTATTGACTTCACTTATCATGTGTTCATGTAAGTCTCTCTAGGCCTTTCTGAAATCAACCTGCTGATCATTTCTTATAGAAAAATAATATTCTATAGCATTCATAAACCATAATTTATTCAGCCATTCTCCAACTGATGGACATCCACTCAGTTTTCAATTCCTCGCCACTACACAAAACGCTGCTACAAGCATTTTTTCACATGTGGGTTCCTTTCCCTCCTTTGTGATATACTTTATGTATCCCTCCTTTGGGATACAGACCCAGAAGAGACATTGCTGTATCAATGCGTATGTGCACAGTTTGATAGCCTTTTGGGCATAGTTCCATATTACTTTACAGTATTGGATGTGTTCACAACTCCACCAACAATGTTTTAGTCTTCCAGTTTTCTCACATCCCCTCCAACATACATTATCATTTCCTGTCATCTTAGTTGATCTGAGAGGTGTGTTGTGGTTGCTCAGAGTTGTCTTAATTTGCATTTCTCTGATCAATAGTGATTTAGAGCATTTTTTTTTCATATGGCTAGAAATAGGTTTAATTTCTTTACCTGAAAATTGTCTGTTCATATCCTTTGACCATTTATCAATTGGAGAATGGCTTGTATTCTTATAAATATGAATCAGTTCTCTTTTATAAATGAGGCTTTTATCAGAACTCTTGGATATAAAAAATTTTCCCCAGTTTATTCCTTCTCTTCTAATCTTGTCTGTATTGGTTGTGTTTGTATAAAAACTTTTTGCTTAATATAATCAAAATTATCCATTTTACATTACATAATATATTCTGTTCTTCTTTGGCCACAAATTCCTTCCTTCTCCATAGATCTGAGAAATAGACAATCGTTTGTTCTTTTAATTTACTTATAATATCATCTTAATGTCTAAATCATGGACCTATTTCAACCTTATCTTGGTGTACATTAGGTGTGGGTCAATGTTTAGTTTTTGCCATACTAATTTCCAATTTTCCCAGCAATTTTTTTTTTTTTTTGAGGCTGGGGTTAAGTGACTTGCCCAGGGTCACACAGCTAGAAAGTGTTAAGTGTCTGAGACCAGATCTGAACTCAGGTCCTCCTGAATTCAGGGCTGGTGCTCTATCCACTGCACCACGTAGCTGCCCCTTCCCAGCAATTTTTCATCAAATAGTGAGTTCTTATATCAAAAGCTGGGGTCTTTGGGTTTATCAAATGCTAGATTACCATGATCATTGGCTATTTTGTCCTGTGAACCTAACTTATTCCACTGATCGACTACTCTGTTTTTTAGCCAGTACCAAATGATTTTGATAATTGTTGCTTTGTAATATAGTTTTCGGTCTGGTAGCCTTCCAGCCACCTTCATTGTTTTTTTTTTTTTTTTTTTTTTTTTTTTTTTTTTTTTTGTTTGTTTGTTTGTTTTTTTTCATTAATTCCCTTGAAATTCTTAATATTTTGTTCTTCCAGATGAACTTTGTTATTATTTTTTTCTAGCTCTGTAATACAATTTCTTGGCAGTTTGATTGGTATGGCACTAAATAAGTGGTTAATTTAGGTAGTATTATCATTTTTATTATATTAGCTTAGCCTACCCATGAACACTTGGTATATTCCCAGTTGATTAGATCTGCCTTTGTGTGGAAAGTAGTTTGTAGTTGTGTTCTGACTTTGCCTTGACAGGTAGACTCCCAAATATTTCTTATTATCTATAGTTATTTTAAATGGAATCTTTCTTTGCATCTCTTGCTATTGGACTTTGTAATATTTTAAAATGCTGATAATTTAAGTTGATTTATTTTGTATCCAAAACTCCATTTATTCCTTTACTCTCTAGTGTTTTTAAAAGGAATGTATGTATGTGTATTTATTTCTTTTTTTAGCTCTTTTAACTTCTCCTCTAGGAATTTGGATGCTATACCACTTGATGCCTATATGTTTAATATTGATAGTACTTAATTATCTATAGTAACCTTTAGCAAAAATGTAGTTTCCTTTCTTATCTCTTTTAATTAGTTCTTTTTTTTGCTTTTGCTTGATCTGAGATCAGGATCTCCTGCTTTTTTTTTTTTTTTTTCTTTAGCTGAAACTAATAAATTCTGCTCCAGGTTTTTACCTTAACCTTATATGTATCACTCTGTTTTGAATATGTTTCTTATAAATAACACACTGTAAAATTCTAACTTTTAATCCAGTCTAAGCTCCACTTCTTTTTTATGGGAGAATTCATCCTATTCGGATTCACAATTATAATGAATAACTCTATATTTCCTGCTATCTTATTTTCCCCAAGTTATACTTTTCTCTTTCCTTTCTCCTTTTCCTTTCTTCCTGTTTTACTTCTGAGCACCACCTCTCTCAAATAAATCCTTCCCTTTTAAAGCCTCTCTCTTTTTTCTTTTATCATTCTGCTCCTACTTCACTGTAGATTGAGATAAATTTCTCTATGAAACTAAATGTCTTATATTTCCTCTTTGAGCCAAATCTGATGATTGTTGATAAAATTTTCTCTATTTATACATATGTTTACTTTTTTATTATTATTATCATGGAATTTTATAGTTGGATGAGAGTTTAGAAATCTTTTAGTTCAATCCTTTTTTCTTTCCATATAAGGAAATAGGTCAGTACCTGCAGTAGAGCCAGAGTTAGAGCATAAGATTCTTGACTCTCAGGCCATCTTTTTAACATAGTACAATTATGAAATTAATTATAATAATATAATAATAATATGAAATGAAATTAATAGAGTATGAAATTAATTACTAGCATGATCCAAATCCATTTTTCAAATCTAATATTTAAATATTAACTCATTTTTCTAGAATA